>NC_060222.1:4461149-4768604 GCF_907164935.1 Osmia bicornis bicornis
TAGAAACGTTTCTTCGAGGCATGACAATGCGGAGGTTTTATGCCTCGCAGAAAGCTCGCAGGAATATTTCGAAGGAACTCGCTTCACGATCTAGCTGCCGCAACTTTTTTCCACCCGGTTCGTATATATGCGTACAGTTTCAATGTATAATTTCATTCGACTCCGTGGAATAGCACGGGAATTAGGTGTCGTTGAGTGTTATAATTCTTTATATTTATTGGAACATGTAATGTGCCCTCCAAAGTTGAAACTTGCCTCCGTCAACCGAGTTTATCGATCGTCCACTAAGAAATATTACATTTTAAATAAATAAAATATTATATATGAAAACATGAATTCCTGATTTATTATCTGATGATAATGGACTGTAGTTTCGATCGTCGGTATAATATCAGCGAAAGGTAAGCAGATATATACTAAATAATCATTTTACTTCGATTGCAATTTGAAAAAGATTTCGTTCCCGCCATCTACTGGTAGCACATTGCATTTCCGCTAAGGAGATGGAAAGGTCGTTTATTTAAAAAAGAAGGTATGTATTCATCAGCGACTACAGATTCCAATTTTTCTATAGAAAGTCTATGAGTCGCACATTTTAGCTTCGGGATCCTTAACACCCCGGGATGATATTCGGTATGAAGACAGAGACATCGGTATATTCTTATATTTCCTTCTTTCAGTGTTTTATACTCTTTCCAGGTCTAATCTTTCACTATTATAGGTCATATCCATTACTATCTCGCGATTTGTTTGGTTTTTAGGTCTTATATTTTGTTATTTGATCTTATATTTCACTTGTCGGTATTACCTACCGTCGGTATAATTGTCACATAATTTATCGACGTCAGAACCGGAGTTTGCGTATCGACATTATGGCATCTGGCGTGTCAGAGAACCCGATGCACCGATGGCGCTCTCTGCATACAGACCTGATAGTATTTTGGGGTGTCAGGGACCCGGAGACCACCTCCGCGCGCCGACCTAATATCATCTTGGGGTGTCAGGGACCCCGGTGACTGTCTGTCACGGTATGCAAAGGCTGTCACCGGCGCTTCGAGTTCCTGACACCTCTCGATGATGTCAGGTTCGTATAAAGAGGGCACAACATGTATAATAATCTTCCTCTAATTTCTTTTAGGAGTTTATTTAATTTACTTTATTTATTTTCTTTCCTTTCATTTTACCCCTTTTATTTCACTTTCTCCAGTTGTTTATATAATTTTATCCCTCTTTATAGACCAAAGCCACCCCCTTCAGTTATTAATTATTTTACTCTTCTTTATGAGCCAAAATTCACGCTCCCTAACTATTTATTATCCTACTCCTCTTTATGGACCAAGGCCTCCCATGGCAGATATTTATTTCTTCATTCCTTTTAGGAGCCTTGCGGGGACTACCGCTAAATCACTGTATCTACGTATCCCTTACATGCCTGCATCCATTATATCCCTGTATCTCTTACATTCCTGCATCCTTTACATCTATGCATCTCTTACATCCCTGCATCCCTCACATCTCTGTATCCCTTACATCCCTGAATTCTTTATATCTCTGCATCCCTTACATCCTTGAATTCTTTGTATCCTTTCATTCTTTACATCTCTACATCACTTACATCCTCGTATGCCTTACATTCCAGCATCCTTTACATCCCGGCATTCCTTACATCCATGCATCCCGTATATCACTGAAACCCTTATAATAAATATATTATAAATACACCGGTTCGAGTAAAGGTAAGTAAAGGTAAGTAAAGGTAAGTAAAGTTTCGTGAGTCCCATTTTTTTCAATTCAAATTTAGTTCCATTTTTTGCCGCCAGAGGGCGCTGTTCCGACGTCGAAAATTTAGTTCACATTTTTGCCGCCAGAGGGCCAACATTTTAGCATGATTTAGTTCCTTTTTTTGCCACCAGAGGGCGCTGATTCAACGTCGAAAATTTAGTTCGCATTTTTGCCGCCAGAGGGCCAACATTTTTGCATGATTTAGTTCCTTTTTTTGCCACCAGAGGGCGCTGATCCAACGCCGAAAATTTAGTTCACATTTTTGCCGCTAGAGGGCCAAAATTGTAGCATGATTTAGTTCCTTTTTTTGCTACCAGAGGGCGCTGATTCGACGTCGGAACCGCGCCCTCTGGCGGTAAAAAAAGGAACTAAATTTGCACCAAAATTTAAGCTAAAATTTTTTAATAAAAGGTGCTGATAAAAAATAGAAGCAAATTCGCAAAAAGGAATGCAGGAATGTAAGGGTTACACAGATATAAAGCATGCAGGTATATAAAGAAAGCAGGGATGTGAGGAATGCAGAGATGTAAGGGATGCAGGGTATAAAAAAAAGTAGGGATGTAAAGGATATAGTGATGCTGGGATAAGGAATGCTGGGTGTAAGGGGTGAAGAGATGTAAAGGAACCAGGGATGTAAAGGATGCACAGAGGAATAATAAAATTAACATGTTCTTCTTCCTAATGAGTTTATTCAACAAGCTAAGAAGAGAAATACAACAAATTAATTGAACGCAGAAGATGAAATAAGGGTATATGTATGTTTAACAGGTGGATCCGCACCTCTCGGCAGTCGCTATAATACTGAGGGGTTCCACTTTGCTGTCGGTCGAACGGTTATCAACGGTGCCGCAGCCAGCTACCTTTACTGAAATCAGTGGGGGCATTTTTTTACAAGACACCCGTCACACCCTCGGGGGAGGGTGGACGGGTAGTGTGGGATTTTTACCCACTAAAACCACCACGGTGACCTTCACTGACGTTGTAGGGAGGCTCTGGGTACTTAAGTATAACGCCGGAGCCTCCCCCGTCTTGCGTGCTCGGCATTTTTTCCAGGGGAGATCTAAAGTCAAACCCCCCTTAGAGCCAATTTTCTTGACCGACAACGGAGGTCACCCCCGCTGTCGGCCTTTCCATGGGGTCGCGCATAATAACACCCGGAGCCCCCGCTCCGGACGTCTGCGACCCAGGATTACGCGTTCTGCAATATTGTTACGCAGCCAGATACTTTGAATTTCTGGTTTTGCAACATTGTTGCACGTACTGAATGTAGGGATGTACAGGATGCAGGGATAGAAATGCAGGGATTGATTTTCATTTATTAAAGATCAAACAATTATTGAATTTTGTATATATGTGTAAATAACTGAGAAAAGAAGTTAAGTGAATAACTGAAATTAGAGGAGAATTTAGGTCAATTAAATAACTGCGAAAAATAATTACGGGCACTAAATAAACAACTTAGACATGAAATTGGATAAATTAAATAATAACTTAATCTATTTATCAAAGTGCATGAACTAAATACAAGCTTCTCAAACAATTATAATTATGTTAACATTAAAAAGTGTAAACTACTCCCTCAAATGAAACAAAATTAATTTCACTTGAAAGGAACACAGTCTTTCCTTGATTCTTTAATTGCAGCCTTTGCACAACGTTATCCTACACCTTCTAATCCTACCATACCAAATGTACTCTAATTCTATCTTCTATAGCAATGCTAAGAAATGTTCTACAGTTAGAAGATTGCAAAATATCAAACGACAAGGAAGAGCATACTTTTAAGCTCGCTACTTCGGAATGGAAAATTTTTGCAAACTGCAAAAGAATTCTTCTGCAATGTTACCACCATGGGACACACTGTGGTGCTTTCTCACCATGGTGTTTCTTATAAGTGGTCCATTGTACTCACCGCAAACGTTTCCGATGCACGCGATATATCCATTCTTGATGAAACATCAGCCATTGAAGTGCTCCATATTTTTCCATCAATGGTCGAATAACTATCAGGTGTCATCTTTTCTTTCGCGATTCGCAGCTGCTAGATTTAGGCCTTTGGCGATGTAGTTGCGAGCCCGATGGTAAGTTACACACCTCCATAATACAGCACAGTCTCAAGACGATATGTTACAGTTCGTCTATATCAGAAGAGTAATAAAATTTCATAATATATCATTCATCAAAAGAAACAGCTACCTACATATTAGTTACGATGTAAATACCTTACTTCTCTTCATTTACGAATGATTTGATAATGAACAGTACTTGAATTCTACCACAATTCAACTTCTGATCAAAGAAAACCGCGGCAGTTAAGGCAACAATATTACTGTAATTTACTTATAACCCACAGCTAACATTGCAATACAACACTTGGAGTAAATGCAAAGAATAATACAGTAAACTAGAATGATACTGTGCGTGTAAAACTCGATCGCATCGTAATGAATGATTAATCAATTTGAAGGGTTGATTTCCATAGGCCGTTCTTGTGCGAAAAACTTCCATCAGTATAGAAGCTGTCTGCACTCAGAACGATCAGTACCTCTCGATTCTAAAAGAATATCCAACAAGATGATCCTGACTTTTCACAAAGTGTTCGATCTACTCGAATTGGCGGGAAAGGTGACGTGTACCTGGCCGGAAGATTCGAACACCAGCAAATGGACAAATATTTTACGTAATTTTCGTTGGATCTTCGCGTTGATCAATGTGGTCGTCTTATTGGTATCCTTAGCGTTGGGTGTCTATCACCATCGAAGAGATTTCCTCCTCCTAATGAAAACCATGTCCGAGGTCAGTGCAACCCTGGATGTATTCTGTGACCTGATCCTCTGCAAAATGAACAGCACCCAACTACAGGTAATCATAGTCTATTATATAAAAAATCTAAAATTACATTAAATATCTACATAACGTTTTGTTCAAGCCAGATTTTGATTCAAAGAATCAGGAAGTATTTGGAGACGGCAGGCGAGTACGAGAATCATGTTGTACAAAGCTACCTGGATCGTTACAAAGAATTTTACTCAGTGATCGTAGTAGCTTACATTGCAACTGGGATTTTCTTCACATTGGCGCCATTATTCTTGGGCCAAAATCTACCAGCGGATGGTTGGATCCCATTTTCCACCGAGTCCTTTGGAATATATTGCATAGTTTACTTCGTAGAAGCCTATTGCATCTGGCAGGCAGCACTCATCTTCGTCGTCGACATCATGATTGTTACTCTCTTCTGTTTCACCGCTGCCAGGCTGGATATATTAGGCTCGAAGTTGAAACAAGTAAACTGCCGCGAGCTGCTGGTAAGCTGTATCAAAGAACATCAAGAGATAATAAGGTAAATTAACGCTGTTTTATAGAAGAGCTTAGTTAACGACTTTAGAAGTTGAATTGAATTTTTTAAATGGTATTGGGTGTTTTGTATTAGATTTTTGGAAGATACCGAAGACGCTGTTCAATTTTTGCTATTTAAAATGAACGTCACGATTGGGATCGCTGTCGTATCAGCAACTTTCCCAATGCTTTACGTGAGTTTAACCTCTTCGATAAATTATCATTATTGCAAATGAATATTTTCTCATAACTTTAGAACCAATCGTTGGCTGTAACGGGGCAGTTTTTGTGTATGCTTGTATCAGTCTGTGCACGAATGTACATTGTGTCCTGGCCGGCTGACGATTTGAAAGAAAGTGTAAGCTTGCAAATAATAAAATTAATCGAGATTCATTGAACATGGAACTCTACGATACATGTTTCCAGAGTCTACAATTCTCAATCTCGGTTAACAATATTCAGTGGATAGGAAAGTCACGAAAAATGACAAACATCGTATTGATTATGATGCAAAGGAGTCAGAAACCATTTCTGGTTTCAATGGGTGGTTTGTTTCCAGCACTTTCATTGGAGTATTACTCGCAGGTAAGCAGTTTTATGTAAATTTCATTTAGATTAATTTTAACCTATTGAAAATTACTATAATTATTGTTTACGATGATTCTTCAGTTTTTGACTACCATGTCTTCCTATTTTATGGCAATGAGAACCATGATAGAACCTTAATTTTTCCGGTATGTAGGTGTACAAAAATTATAATCAACTCGTTGCATTTTTAATAAAAATTGAACAACTTTGAGTTTCCTTTTAGATTCACTATGCAACCAAACTCGATTATTGAATAATTTTATCAAAACTGATTCACTATGTGTTTCGAAACAGTGTGTTATCTTTCAATCTGTTCACCTGACATCGACTTTCATTTCTTTCCATTTGTCTATTATTAGAATTTCTTAAAATAATTGCATTATTTCAGTTGAACATGGAAAACGAAGTAAGATATCAAGTCATCACGTAGATTACTGTACAATTAATCTCTCCAATAAACTGTACACTTAAATAAATGAAAGAAATTATTTTTACCTGCAAAGAAAGCTGCAGTACATTTGTAAATTGAATTGCATAACTTCTTTGGCGGTTGCACAACGACTCCACTGTTAAGGGTTGAAAATCGCCTAGGGTGAAGCAATGGTGTATAAAAGATAGGTAAATCTACCAATTAACTTATTTCCGCAGGCAACTATTTTCTATAATGTTCGCTGCATCTAACGTTACACCACAGCACACCTGTAATCACTTTGGAAGAAAAATATTACCTATCACGATATTATGCGTGTGAAATTCAATTCTATCACGGTGAATAATTAATCAATTCGAAGGATCGATTTTCATCGTTCGTTCTTCCTCGAACACTTCCATCAGTATAGAAGCTCTCTTCGCTCTAGAACAGTACCTAATATAATGATCGCGAATATTCACGAAGTACTGTGTCTGCTCGAATTATTTGGAAAGTTCACTTGCCTCTGGCCAGGAGATTCGAATTCTAGCAAGTGGAAAATTATTTTACGTGACATTCGTTGGACGTTCACGGTGGTCAGCATCGTTCTCTTGATGATATCCCTGGCGTTTGGCATCTATCACTATCGAAACGACCTTACCATCCTGATAAAGACCATCTCCGAGTTTACTTCGCTCGTGGAGGTGCTCTTGAACCTACTGCTGTGCAAAATCAACAGAGCAAAATTGGAGGTTGCATTTGTTTAATGTATTGACTCTTTGAGGTAGAGGATCTTTTCAAGTGTACTTTTCACTGGGTCGAATATACTTTTTTTCTGTAAAACGATATCATGTACTGAAGTGTTAAATATATATTGTTAATTGAAAAATATTTTGTTCAATGGAATTTTAGAGTTTATTAACAGGCAATAATAATTAATATTTAAGAATACTCAAATATGTTTTAGTTTCTGTATTTTTTCAGAGTGTGAAATGTCGCCTTTGTGGCAACATTCGACCTAGTGAATAGAAATCTGGGTTAAAAAGGGTTACAAAGAACGAAATTATAACTTCTCTGTTTGCATTTTTATGAATGACTTTTCACTGACTATAGATTTTAATCAGAAGAATGAAGATGCACCTGGAAACAACAGACAAATATGAGAACAAAGTTATACAGAGCTACATAGATCGTTACAAGAAATTCTACTCGATGGTAGCGATGTTGTATATTTCAACTGGAATTTTATTCTGTTTGTTGCCGTTATTTTCGAAACAAGAACTACCAGCAGATGGTTGGATTCCATTTTCCATCGAGCCCATTGGAATATATTGCATCGTTTACTTCGCGCAAGTATATTGCATTCTGCAAACTGCACTCAGCTTCAGCTTTGACTACGTGATCGCTATACTCTTCTGTTTCACCGCGGCGAGATTAGATATATTAGGAACGAAGATGGGACAAGTAAACTGCTGCGAGCTGCTGGTAAGCTGTATCAAAGAACATCAAGAAATAATAGGGTAAGATAATATTCTTTTACATTTAAAAACATTTTGATACATAAAAGTGGTGTTATCGTAGATTTTTGGAGGATACCAAAGCTGCTGTTCAGGTGTTATTATTTAAAACGAACGTCACGAATGCATGTATCGTCATATGTGCAGCCTTTCCTCTAATTTATGTGAGCTTATTAAATTTAAATTGGTAAAACCAGTTTGGTTATTCTAAATTGATATTTTGCGATAAAATTTAGACACAATCAGTGGCTGTAACGGGGCAGTTTCTTTCTATGCTGGGCGCAGGCTGTGGACACATGTATCTTATTTCCTGGCCATCGGACGATTTGAAAGAAAGTGTAAGTCGGCTGATAATTAAATGAATTAATTAAGCGGAATAGAGAGCCACGTGATATCTACTTGCAGAGTCTGCGGTTTGCGATATCGGTGAACAATATTCAGTGGATAGGAAAACAACAAAACATGGCTAGCAGTGTATTAATCATGATGCATAGGAGTCAAAAACCATTTCTCATTACGATGGCTGGTGGTTTACTTCCGCCCCTTTCGTTTGAATACTACTCGCAAGTAAGTAGAATTTATTTGACTTTCAATGGAATTAATTTGGGCTTCGAAAATTGCAATTATTATTGCTAAATTTGTAGTTTTTGACTACTGTATCTTCCTATTTTATGGGGATGAGAACCATGATTGAATCATAATTGCCCCCTGTAAGTATCGATCAAAAAGTTTAATAAATAAAAATTGAGCAACGTTAAATTTTCTTCAAGATTCAATAGAAAGATTATGTGTTCCAAGAAGATGTTAAAGCGTTCAATGACTTTACCACATTGCCATTGATATTGGTATTTTATCACAGAGTACAGTAATGTATAAAATAAAGTTACTATTTAGTAAAGTTACTCTCGCAAACTACGTACTCAAATAAAATAAAATAATTTTTACCTGTAAGAAAAACTGCTACTTTCTAATCAATGGGTAGCACTCGAGTTGCATAGCGTTCACGATGATTGCACGTTAACTGTTAAGGGATGAAACTGCAACAGCTAAAGCAACAATGTATAAAAAATACATGTACCAATTTACTTGCTTCCCTCGGGTAACTGTTTCCTATAATTTTCGCAAAAATACAAAATACTGATAATTCCTTCGTGTAAAGAATACCTCAGCCTGGCGCGATACCGTGCGTGCAAAATTCAATCGTATCCTAGTGAATGATTAATAGATCGGAAGGATCGATTTTCTTTGGCCGTTCTTGCGTAAAACTTCCATCAGTATGGAGGCTGTCTCCGCTCGGAACGATCAGCATACCCAGTCTCTGAAAGAGTATTCGTTAAAATGATCGCGAATCTTCATCAAGTATTGTGTCTACTCGAATTGGCCGGCACTTTCACGTGTACCTGGCCAGCAGATTCGAACAGCAGCAAGTGGAAAATCATTTTACGTAACTTTCGCTGGACGTTCGTGGTGATCAACGTGATCCTGTTGATGATATCCCTGGTGTTTGGTATCTATTACTATCGAAACGATTTTGTCATCCTGATGAAGACCATCTCCGAGCTGACTGCACTTTTGGAGGTGCTCTTGGACCTGGTCTTCTGCAAAGTATACTGCATACAGCTGCAGGTTAAATTTGCTTTCTCTGCTTACAATTTTTAATTCGTAAAATTATTCGTCTATATAATGTTATATCGAATACAGATTTTAATTAGGAAGATCAGGATGTATCTGGAGACAGCTGGCGAGTACGAGAATAAAATTATACAAATCTACGTGGATCGTTACAAGAGATTCTTCTCGGTGATAGCGATCGCGTATATTTCGACTGGAATTTCGTTCAGTTTGGCGCCATTATTTTCGAGACAGGATTTGCCAGCTGATGGTTGGATCCCATTCTCCACCGAACCCATCGCGATGTACTGCATCGTTTACTTTGTGCATACTTATTGCATCCTGCAAACTGCACTCTGCATCGGCGTCGACTTCATGATCATTGCTCTATTCTGCTTCACCGCAGCCAGACTAGACATCCTGGGGATGAGAATGAAACAAGTGAGCCGCTACGACCTGCTGGTAAGCTGTGTCAAAGAACACCAAGAAATAATAGGGTAAGGTAACTCTGTTTCCTAGCAGATTCCTGGAATCACGATTATAATTTAATTAAAGAAGGAATTTTGATGTTTCGCACCTCTTGCGTTTAAATAATAACTCTCCTTTTATTCAAACGGCGCGATGGCTAGATTCGTGGAGGATACTATATCTGCTGTTCGGGCTTTATTATTCAAAACGAACATCACGATGGGAAGCGCTGTCATATGCGGAGCTTTCCCCTTGATTTACGTGAGTCTGGCCTTTCTGCACGGTTCGTAGAGTAGTGTAGTGGTAGAGAAACGATAATTTCGTTTGCAAGATGACTCTGATCATTCTAAATAATTATTTCTATGATAACATTCAGAACCAATCGTTGGCTGTAACGAGTCAGTTTCTTTGTATGGTGATATCAGGATGCGGACACCTGTACGTTATTTGCTGGCCAGCTGACGATTTGAAAGAAAGTGTAAGCTTGCTGAGAACGTAATTCAAACGAAGCAAATCATCATTTTATCAGAAACACTTATTCGTAGTTAAATTATCCATTGGTTAAATGTATAGCTTTCTGAAATCAGAGTTACGCTGAAAGTTTTGAGAATCGACCTAATAAAGCTATTAGGTGTTACAATTTTGGATAGCATTCTCAAAATTTTCAGTCCAATTTTGTAATCACGAGGGTATAATACAGAAAGCAAGTGCAAGTCATTCTCGCAAGTGCTCGCCTAATCATTCATCACTATGCATATAAATGTACGTCTAAGAAATCAGTGGCACAGATTTATTAGACTACATTTTGCTGCCTTAATTGCTTGACATTGCAATTTTTATTTTAATAAAACACGATATGTACCTGTTTCCAGAGTCTAAGGTTCGCGATATCGGTGAACGATGTGCAATGGGTAGGAAAGCCACGAAAAATGACGAACATCATATTAATTATGATGCAGAGAAGTAGAAAGCCATTTCTGATTACAATGGGTGGTGTGCTTCCGGCTCTTTCGTTGGAATACTACGCCCACGTAAGCAGATTTCATTCAACTTCCATGGAAATTAATTTCAGTATAATTTTTCAATGAAAATTTCAATTTTTAGTTTTTGACTACCATATCTTCCTACTTCATGGCAATGAGAACCACGATTGAATCATAATTTTCAAATTTTATAAACTGCTAAGAAAATAATAAATTCATTCCCACCACGTGAGTCGTCGTGTAATTAATTTTTCTTTAAACTACACCCTTGAGTAAAATGAAAGAATTTCCACTTACAAGAAAAAAAACAGGCTTTCTTTAGTCGCACCGTTGGCAACACGCTATCCAACACTTTTCACTCAGCCGTGTATAGATTCTCCATGGAAAATGGAAACAGGCATCCGGTAAGAAATCATTAGGGGTTGCGCAGATTCTATTCAAAGAACGTGCGGTATTCTCACGAACTAGTGAAATAGTTACAAGCTGATGAATGTTGATTGCATAGCTAGCTTCTGACGCGTTACTTATTAATTTTATCTTGCCCTCGGTGTTGCGCGAACTAAACAACTGCACGATTCGAAAGAGATATCATACACGCATAACATCGGTTAAGGAAACGGTGTACAATGGTTAAACTATTTGGAAAATTGCATACAATTGCTAGTGAAAATTATACACCTCGCATTCTTTATACAGATCGTGCTAACTTTGTAGATAAATTTTAGTGAAACTTTGTTATTCCTTTTCTGAAGCTCAGTCCTCTAGTAGAGTGTACGAAGACCTTCGTGAAAACGATAATTAAGTTTTAATTTTATTTTATGAAAAGAAGTTTTCTCGCGTTACGAACTGTACTTCGATCGCAATATTTCTTCGAGTGATGTTCGTGTTATTTCACCCTCTGGTTATGAAGCTATTCTACCCTCTTACGGTATGCAACCCTTCGTTTCTTTGTAACAAAGAATAGAATATATAAAAGTGGAAGGGTTGCAAGAAGAATTCTCTGAAAAATATAGGGGAAAGGAATGAATCCAGAAAAAGCTATCGCGTTCACGAAGCTCAGTGTTCTTCTGACTTGCACTTGGCCACCTTCGCCTAGAACAACGAAAACTCAACTCTTCTATTTTAATACATTATGGTTCGCTGCTTTCGCCAGTGCGATAGGGTTGTTCTTGCCGTTGCTCAGCGCTATTTACGAGTACCGCAATGATCCGATCGTTCTTGGGAAAAGTGTGAGTCTTTGCGCGGCCGTCGCTCAGGTGACTATTAAAATGATCATGTGTCGTTCGCAGCAGAAGCAATTTCAGGTAAGATTCTTCAACGATACGATTACCAAAACTAAAATTACAATTATTTTTTTCAACCATCGAAATTTCACGATTTTCAAAATTATTCAATAATTTATCACAGAAAAGGCTACTTTCTAGGTGCTGTACTTTGACATGGAGGAATTCTGCAAACGTGCCACGCCGTCTGAAAGAATCGTTCTCCAACGTTACGTGGACAGATACAAATACTTCCATGGCGTTTACACGCTGTGGTGCTTTCTCACCACGGTGTTCGTCATAAGTGGCCCATTGTACTCACCGCAGACCTTCCCGACGCACGCGATATATCCATTCTCGGTGGAACGTCAGCCACTGAAATGTTTCATATTTTTCCATCAATCGTTGGTTGGCTTTCAGGTGTCGTCCGGTATGGCCACCGATACTCAGGTAGCTCTTCTCTTGCGATACACGGCTGCGAGGTTCGAGCTTCTCGCGATGCAGTTGCATGCCGCCAAGTCTGGCCGTGAGTTGAACGCCTGTATAAAAGAGCACAGTGAGCTTCTTAGGTAGTCAATAAATTATTTTCATAATTCTCTATTCTTAACGGTAATCTATTAATAATGTGCTGGATTTTAGGTATACAAGAAAAGTGTGCGAGAGCGTCAGATTTTTGGTATTGGCGACAGTCGCGACGACAACCATAGCCGTGATATTTGGCAGTTTAAATTTGGTCACTGTGAGTAACATAATTATAAAATTATTTCTACCTCGCATTTTCCTCTGTATAATTTTTCCATGGGAAATAGAGATTAAAAGTTTCCAAATTTTTGTTGAGAATAGGACCAGCCGCTGCCATTGAAAATTCTTTACGCGATCATAGTATTTAGCGCCAGTGTGGAGCTCTTCATGTACGCTTGGCCCGCTGACAATCTGATGCGTATGGTAATAAAAATGATTTGAAAAATTGAAGAATCTACTATTTAAATAAACTCGATCCTCTGCATCGCAGAGTGCAAGAATTGCTATAGATGCCTACAATACTAATTGGTTCGAAAGTGACTTGGCGATGCAGAGGAAGATATATTTCATCATTCGGAGGTCTCAAAAGCTGGAAATTATTCGTATCAATGGTATCGTGCCAAGGTTATCATTGCTTTACTACGCAAAGGTGAATTGACCTACATATTTTTACTATGAACATATAAAGAGAAAAATGATTATCTTCTTCTATTTTCTAGTATTTGTACAAATCCACCTCCTATTTTGCCGCACTGAGAATCATTGTTGAAAAATGAACGTCGATTGAAATCATTTGGAACACTATGCGAAATAACGAGTGTTGTGCTATGATATTGTGCAACAAAAAGGTTTCTCAGAAAGAACTTGTAGCACACAGTGGAAGAACACTACTAAACTGATTCATTCGAATAGCACTGCCTTTGAAATTGATTAAACGATAGAAAGGATAGAAAATATGCTTTCTTGATTACCCGCTCTTGAAATTCTTCCAGAACGGATATACAACAATTTGCAACCTGTTACATACATATGTCAGACTTCCCATGCCAGTATATAACACCTGTCATGCTTGTTTTCTTACTAACCTGGCGAGGAACGGAGAGAATACTTTGAAACTATCATTAAGGCTAAATAATAAAGGGGTGTATTATTTTTTATTAGAAGGAAAGGTTTGCGTAACGTCGATTTACAACACTTGCATTCGTTTCCTGTAGCAATTCTGAGTTCATTCGAGTATCATTCGTTTTCTTGAAAATTGTTAACCATTTCAAGACGATGGATGCACATAACAGTACCACGCGTACGATTCATCTTTACGAAACTTAAACAATTACCAACCGTGCCATCAATTTTGTGCCTAATCACCGGTTCGAAGAGTTAATTTATTATGTTCAAGAACGTAACACCGGAGAAATCGATCGCATTTACGCGTATCAGCGTGGCAATTTCCTGTTTCTTACCACTTCCTTCGCAAGCGAGCAAATTACAGGTCACCTGTCAGAAGATCCTCAGATTCCTCGTGTTTTTTAACGCCTTGTGTTTCTTTCCACCTCTGGTGAACGCTCTATTTACCTACGACGATCCCTTAAACGTCTCTCAGTCCATCTGCTTTTTAACGGGCGAGTTCCAGACATTCTCGAACACGATCATCTGCGTCATTCACCACGATCGTCTAAGGGTAACGAAGAAAACGATTGAAATTAATGAAATAATCAATTAAGACGCACCTTGCAGGAGCTGATGGAAGCGATGCAAGTATGCTTCAAGAACGCGAACGTTCGCGAAAATCTGGTGTTCCAAAGGTACGTCGACAGGTTCGCCACGTTCTACGGGATGTCGACGATATGGGTGTACGCAACGGGAACGGTTACAGTCCTGGCCACTCTGGTCACCCCGGATCCTTTCCCGACCAACGCTGTCTACCCGTTTCCTGTCGACTACGAACCCCTGAAAACATTTATATTCCTCCTTCAAACGGTCACGATACTCGAATATGTTTCAAGCGCGTGCGTTAACGTGCTTTGCGCTTTGCTGTTACTCTTTGCCGCAGCTCGTTTTCAGACCTTGTACATGGAACTCCGCGAAGTGAAAAATGTCGACGAGTTGATAAACTGTGTGAAGAAGTATTATATCCTGAAAAGGTGTGGAAAAATGTGTCCATATGTGTTTGATGCTTGGAATATAAAGAATTATGTTGTCTTAGGTACGCGAACGAAGTGGTTAAAGCTATGCAGTTCGTAACTCTGTTCACGGTAATGCAGAGCGGTGTGGCGATTGTATTTTGCGGTATTACTTTGATTCAAGTAAGTAATTGCAACAGTATTTTCAAAATAAGCGCAATTTAATCGTCAGGATTTATTTTCAACAGCCCCAACCGTTCAGTGTGAAAGTCCAATATTTGTTTGTAATTGCGACTGCGTTGATGGAGGTCTTCATGTGTGCGCGTCCCGCTGATCATCTGTTGGATATGGTGAGTTGTTTTTAATTATATATAAATTTTAATTATGCATTTAAAAATTCTTTTCCGTACCGTATAGAGTGAAAATGCTATGCAAGGTATATACGAATCGAGATGGTACGATCAGTCAACGAGTGTGCAAAAGGCAGTGAGCATCATGTTATCACCACAGAAACCAGTGGCCATTAAAATCCCTTGCATCGTCCCAACTCTTTCATTGGATTACTTTTGCTCGGTATAAAGAATTCTTGCATACTAAATTAATCTGACGAGGATGTTTATCAATGATTTCTGATACTTTCAGTTCGTCACCAATGTGTTTTCTTTATTCTCCGTTCTACGTGCTGCAATTTCTCAAGATGTGTAACAAGTAGACTTCGGAAGTTTATACAAATGTATATTTTAGAGAAGTGGATGAAACAAGAGATTTTGTAGAAATATATTTCATAATTAGGAGATTTCAAAAATATAATTGTTTTTATGCATGTTGCATGTATCTTGCATATACAAAATTTGTTCACTAATTAGCTCGAGTAACTGTTAAAATTTGCTCAATTTTATCACTGTAGGTTTACAATCTAATTAAAGAACTGTGGTTTTAATTATACGTAAGAGTTGGATATAAAGTAATACATGTATGTATATGTATTTATATAGTATAATAGTTTAATAAGTAGAATGTTTAATAAAGTTTAATGAAATAGTTTATTTATGTTACCTTGTGTTGTATGTTAAGAAACTTAATAATACCGTACGTATCACCTAATTATTTGTATAACAGTTTGTGTGATGCACATATAATGTTAAATATATTGATTAAACAAAATTATCCAAATTTTCTAGTCCCTTCGTAAAAGTTTATTCGTCAATTGTATCTGCATATCGTAACTGCATAAACTTCCGTAATCTAGCAACGAGGATCACTTGCGGTAGTGTTTTATATGACACAACACGAAAGAAACATGTTGTGTAATAAAGAAGCTGTTAGTAATAAATAAACTTTTGCAAGATTATGTGTTGCACTTGACGTAGATATTACTCACAGAATAAAAGCACTTCTAAGCTATAGTAGGTGTAAATACATTTCGTGTCACGATGCTGGCAATCGGCTAAGCTCAGGCAAGAATCAACAACCATCATTCGATTGATAACACCTTGTAAGGTATGAACCCCGATTGAGACTCGAGAAAACATTGCACATGAAATGATATCCCGATAATCCAAAGAATTATTCTCCATTATCTCTGTTAAATAATCGAAGCCATAACACCGCATTATAGTCGGAAATTGATGAAATTTCATAAGAAATTTTAAGCCGTTCAGTAAGAAAGAAAATAATTGAATATACCATAGAAGGATGCAACACTTTGTGCTCTGTAACATGTGCTAGACTTCCCATCCCGGTATGTAACGTCTACCGTGCTAGTATTCGAGCCCCAGAATAATCATCAGATCGAATAAATTTTAAAGCTATCATTACAGCTACAACAACCATAACGTATCATTTTCTAATAGAAACGAACGATTGCTCGCGTCTTCCCTATAACATTTATTTTCCCTTTTCGAATGTACCTTTGCGCGCATCACTCGAGCGGATATCATACTCGATAACAGTTAGGTGTATTCTCAATAATGAAATTATGTTGAAAAATATAACGCCGGAGAAAGCAATCGCGTTCACGCGATACAGTGTGGCATTGACATGTTGCTGGCCAGTTTCCTCGAATGCAACTAGGTTTCAGCAGATCCGCATCAGGATCTCCAGATCTGCGGTGCTTTTAAACGCTTCCCTCCTCTTGCTGCCGTTAATATACTCTTCATACATCAACTACGTGTATAACGATCACGTTGGTTTCTCCAAAGCCATATGCATTTTAATAGCTGCTGTGCAGGTGCTCTTGAACACGTTCGTCTGTATCGTCGAATATGATCGTTTTTTGGTAAGACATCTCCCTTTTTTATCTACTATAGAGGCTAATTTGAAAGGATTTAATTACAGGAGCTGATCGTAGAAATGGAAAAGTGTTGCAAGGAAGCAAAGCCGTATGAGAGACAAGTGTATCAAACGTACGTTGATAAATACTCCACGTTCTATACGGTGTTTACGATATGGTCCTACCTGACACCGTCCACCATATCGATTGGAACATTGTTCATACCCCAGCCCTTTCCAACGAACGCTGAATACCCGTTTCCCGTTGATTATCAACCCCTCAAAACCATAATATTCCTCCATCACTGGCTCTTTCTCCTTCAATGCGCTGCGCACGTGTGCATCAACTTGCTTTGCGCTTTGCTGATGTGGTTCGCCGCGGCTCGTTTCGAGATCTTGAAGATGGAACTGCGCGAAGTGAAGAATTCCAACGAATTGATCGATTGCGTGAAAAAGCATCATAATGTGAGAAGGTACAAAAAGACGAATCGGTTGGAATAGAGATTTTGGATGAAAATAATTGTTATTTTAGATACGCGAAGGAAGTGTCGAGTGCTTCTCGGTTTATAGCTTTGATTACGGTGATGCTGTGCGGCATGGAGCTTGTGTTCTGCGGTGTTAATTTCATTGAAGCAAGTAGCGACAATAGTAGTCTCAAAATGATTCGAATATAGTCATGACGAAATTTATTTTCACCAATAGCGGCAGCCACCCACTGTGATAGTACAATTTATGGCTTTGTCTGGGACTGGGCTGATCGAAGTTTTCATGGTCGCCTGGCCAGCTGATCACCTGTTGGATTTGGTAAGTTGCATTTTAACTCTTTTCAATTTATTTGGCACGTTTTCTTTCTGAACAGATTGTATAATGAAAAACAGAAAGTACGTTGTAAAAATAAATCAAAGAAGTTTATTGTGAACTAGACCGTAAGAAAATCCGAAGAGATATCTAAGCGTGCTGAATTCAAGCTTTATGATGTTCAAATCGAAAAGTAGTCCTTTCAAGGATTATCAAGGATTATAAAGCTGGATTATAAGACAGTGCCAAGCCATGAAAGACTCGGCCAAAAAGAAATGAAATAAAGTCAGAAGACCAATAATTCTGGTCGTTAACTAATCTTAAACATAAATTTAATTTACATTGGAGTTGCTAACGATTGTTTACCCTAGAAATGAAGAGTTCTATGTACCAGTGAATGTTCAGCATTCTTGGATGAACCAAAATTTGTATTTCAATTAGTCAGTTTAATTTCTTCTAAAGTTTCTTAATTTTCGTTCAATTACAGTCATTGCAAAGTTTAGTCGATTTAATTTCTTCTCAAGTTTCTTAACTTTCGTTCACAATGATTTTGCACACGAACGAGAAGAAACGTCTTGTTCCTTTAAAATAACTAAAAGACCCGCAACATATTTATTATATTCATTTCTTATTCGAAGAGCGAAAATTCTATGCGAGGTGTATACGAATCACGATGGTATCTACAATCAACGAGTATGCAGAAAGACATGCTGATCATGTTGTTACCTCAGGCACCGGTGGGCATTAAGATCGTGTATATTATCCCAACTTTGTCACTGAATTACTACTGCTCGGTATGAAATATTTCTTATGAATAAAAAATGAAAATTACGAAACAGACTTATAAACGATTTTTCATATTTGCAGTTCGTTTCAAACGTGTTATCTCTGTTCACTGTTTTGCGAGCTACGATACAAGAAGATGATATATAACGATTGAAGGCTAATGATATTTAAAGTAGTATTAATTATAATTCAATTCCTGTAATAAAAATTTTCGAAATATTAACGGAATAAGTTAACTTCTTCATATCTTGTGTATTATTACGAAACGACGTTAGATAATATCGTTAACGAGCTCCTTCTCAATTAGGAAATTATTTTAATAAAAAATATGCGTTCAATTGACGATATTATGTTTTGGACTCGTAGAAGGTTAGCGAATGAAAAAGAAAGAAAAGTGGCGATCGCGACAATTGACAAAGTTTTCTTTTTATATAATTTTTATCAACAAATTTGTTCTCTTCTGTTCCTCGAATGTCCTGAACGGGTCTCGCCTGAAAAAGAAAAATTTTGAATTAAATGACGTATTAGTTAACACTTAATTTTTCGAATGAATTGTCTTACCTGAGAACAATAATTGTATTCCATCTATGGATAGTTTTTGTTCCAAAAGGAAAATAATGAATTGGAATAACACACACTACATCCTGAAAAGGTGTGGAAAGATGTGCCCATTCGTGTTTGATGCTTGGAATATAAAGAAATATGTTGTCTTCGGTACGCGAACGAAGTAGTTAATGCTATGCAGTTTGTAGCTCTGTTTACGGTGATGCAAAGCGGTCAGATCCAAGTAAGTAATTGCAACAGTATTTTCAAAATAAATGGACTTTAATCGTGAGGATTTATTTTTATCAGCTCCAACCGGTCAGAAAGAAAGAAAATGATCGAATATGACTTACAAGCATGTGCTAGATTTCCCATGCCGGTGTGTAACGCGTATCGTGCTATCTTTCGAGCCCCAGGATGATAATTATTCATCAAACCGATGAAATCTTAAAGGTATCATTACAGACACAACAACCATAACGTATCATTTTGTAATAGAAACGAACGATTACTCAAGTGTTCCGTATAACATTTATGTTCTCTTTTCGATTGAACCTTTGCGCGCATCATTCGATTGGAAATCGTACTCGAGAACAGTTAAGTGTATCCGCACAAATTGAATTATGTTGAAAAATATAACGCCGGAGAAAGCAATCGCGTTCACGCGATACAGCGTGGCATTAGCATGCTGCTGGCCACTTTCCTCGAATGCAACCAGCTTTCAGGTGTTCCGCTTCAGAATCTCCAGATCCGCGGTGCTCCTCAACGCGTTCCTTCTCTTCCCTCCGTTAATCTACTCTTTATACCTTAACCATAATGATCACGTTGGTTTTTCAAAATCCATTTGCACCATCATTTCTGTTTCGCAGGTGCTCTTGAACACGTTCGTCTGTATCGTTCAATATGATCGTTTTTGGGTAAGACTTCTCACTCTATTATCTATCATAGAGGCTAATTTAAAATGATTTAATTACAGGAGCTGATTGTAGAGATGAAAAAGTATTGCAAGGAAGCAAAGCCATACGAAAGACAGGTTTATCAAACGTACATTGATAAATACTCCGTGTTCTATGCAGTGTCTACGATATGGTTCTACCTGACAGCGTCTATCATAGCGATTGGAACGTTGTTTATTCCGCAGCCTTTTCCAACGAACGCTGAATACCCGTTTCCCGTTGATTATCAACCCCTCAAAAGCATCGTATTCCTCCATCAATGGTTCTTTTTATATCAATGCTCCGCGCACGTGTGCATCAACATGCTTTGCGCTTTGCTGATGTTGTTCGCTGCGGCTCGTTTCGAGATCTTGAAGATAGAACTGCGCGAAGTGAAGAATTCCAACGAGCTGATAAATTGCGTGAAAAAGCATCACATTGTGAGAAAGTACGAAAAGACGAATCGGTTAAAATAGAGATTCTAGATGAATATTGTTATTTTAGATACGCGAAGGAAGTGTCGAGTGCTTCTCGGTTTATAGCTTTGATTACGGTGATCATGTGCGGCCTGGAGCTTGTGTTCTGCGGTGTTAATTTCATTGAAGCAAGTAGAGATAAATGATTGAAAAAATCATTTCTCAAAATGATTCGAATATACTCATGACGAAATTTATTTTCACCAATAGCGACAGCCGTCCACTGTGATAGTACAATTTATGGCTTTGTCTGGGACTGGGCTGATCGAAGTTTTCATGGTCGCTTGGCCAGCTGATCACCTGTTGGATATGGTAAGTTGTATTTGAACTAGTTTCGATATATTTGTTCCGTTCGCACGTTTTCTTTCTGGACAGATTGTATAATGAAAAACAGTAAGCTGGTTGTAAAAATAAATCAAAGAACGTTATTGTGAACTAGGCCGTAATCAAATTTGAAGAGATATCTAAGCGCGCTGAATTAAAACATTATGATGTTCAACTCGAAAATTATTACTATCAAGGATTATATAGCTCGATAAGTATAATAAGATATTGAGAAGTCATGAAACACTCGGCCAAAGAGAAATGAAATAAAGTCAGAAGACCAATCATTTTGGTCGTTAACTAATCTTAAATATAAATTTAATTTATATTGGGGCCGCTAACGATTGTTTACCTCAGGAATGAAGAGTTGTATGTACCGGTGGCCCTTGCATATTCCTCACCTTTTGATCAGCATTCCTTGTGAACTAAAATTCGTATTTCAAGTTGATTTAACTATTGTTCAATTAAAAGTCATTGCAAAGTTTAGTCGGTTCAATTTCTTCCAAAGTTTCTTAATTTTCGTTTACAAAGATTTTGCACACGAACGAGCAGAAGCGTTCAGCGCTCCACGGGCAGCAATCCACGTCTTGTTCGTTTAAAATAACTAAAAGGCCCAGAACATATTTATTATATTCATTTCTTGTTACAAGAGCGAAAATTCTATGCGAGGTATATACGAATCACAATGGTATCTACAATCAACGAGCATGCAGAAAGACATGCTGATCATGTTGCTACGTCAGGCACCAGTGGGTATTCAGATCGTGTACATTATCCCAATTTTCTCACTGAGTTACTACTGCTCGGTATGAAATATTTCTTATGAGTAATAAATGAAAATTACGAACAAGAACTGTAAACGATTTTTCATATTTTTTTCAGTTCGTCTCGAACGTGTTATCTCTGTTCACCGTTTTACGAGCTACGATACAAAACGATGATATATAACGATGGAAGGCATATGGCTAATGATACTTAAAGTAGTATCCAATTATAATTGAATTGTTACGTTAATAAAGTAATAAAGAAGATTTTCGAAATACTACCGGAACAAGTTGACGTCTTCAGATGTCGTGTATTATTAGGAAACGACGTTAGATAATATTGTTAACGAGCTCCTTCTCAATTAGGAAATTATTTTAATAAAAAACATACGTTGAATTGACGATATTATGTTTCGGACTCGTAGAAGGTTAGCGAATGAAAAAGAAAGTAAACTGGGGATCGCGACAATTCACAAACTTTTGTTTTTATACAACTTTTATCAACAAATTTGTTCTCTTCTATTCCTCGAAGTTTCCTTTATTTACGTAATTGAGCTTGTCTCGCCTGAAAGAGAAGAATTTTTAATTAGATGACGTATTAGCGAGTATTTAATTTTTTGACTGAATTGTCTTACCTAAGAACAATAATTTTATTCCTTCTATGTATAGTTGAGCCGAACGGGTGGCATTTTATTTAGGATTTAGAAAGCGATGAATTGTCACCTGGAGCGACTAAGCAACTTTTTTTCCAAGAGGAAAATAATGAATTGGAATAACAGACACTACACGTTGAAAAGGTGTGGAAAGATGTACGCGAACAAAGTGGTTAATGCTATGCAGTTTCTTGCTCTGTTTACGGTGATGCAAAGCGGTGTGGCAGTTGTATTTTGCGGTATTACTTCGATTCAAGTAAGTAATTGCAGGAGTATTCTCAAAATAACTGGACTTCAATCGTGATGATTTCTTTTCATCAGCCCCAACCGTTCAGTAAGAAAGAAAATAATAGAATATGGCTTACCAGGATGCAACATTTTGTGCTCTGTAACATGTGCTAGATTTCCCATGCAGGTGTACAACACCTTTCGAACCCCAGGATGATAATTATTCATCAAATCGATGAAATCTTAAAGGTATCATTACAGACACAACAACCATAACGTATCATTTTGTAATAGAACCAGACAATCACTCGTCTGTTCCTTCTAACATTTATTTCTCCTTTTCGAATGAACCATTGCGCGCATCATTCGAGTGGAAATCGTATTCGATAACAGTTAAGTGTATCCTCACAAATTGAATTATGTTGAAAAATATAACGCCGGAGAAAGCAATCGCGTTCACGCGATACAGCGTGGCATTGACATGCTGCTGGCCACTTTTCTCGCATGCAACCAGGTTTCAACTAATCCGCTTCCGGATATCTAGATCCGTTGTGCTCCTCAACGCGTTCCTTCTCTTCCTGCCGTTAATATATTCTTTATACATCAACTACGTGTATAACGATCACGTTGGTTTCTCCAAATCCATATGCCTCTTCATAGATGTTTCACAGGTTCTCTTGAACACGTTCGTCTGTATCGTTCACCAGGATCGCTTTTGGGTAAGACTGCTCCCTGTTATATCTATCACAGAGGCTAATTCAAAATAATTTAATTATAGGAGCTGATTGTAGAGATGACAAAGTGTTGCAAGGAAGCAAAGACGTATGAAAGACAGGTTTATCAAACGTACGTTGATAAATACTCCACGTTCTATGCGGTGTCTGCGATATGGTTCTACCTGACAGCGTCCATCATAGCGATTGGAACGTTGTTCATTCCGCAGCCTTTTCCAACGAACGCTGAATACCCGTTTGCCGTTGATTATCAACCCCTCAAGAGCATCATATTCCTCCATCAATCGTTCCTTGTCTTTCAATGTTCCGCGCACGTGTGCATCAACATGCTTTGCGCTTTGCTGATGTTGTTCGCTGCGGCTCGTTTCGAGATCTTAAAGATGGAACTACGCGAAGTGAAGAGTTTCAACGAATTGGTCGATTGTGTGAAAAAGTATTACATTGCGAGAAGGTACGAAAAGAAGCATCGGTTAGAATAGAGATTCTGGATAAAAATAATTGTTATTTTAGATACGCGAAGAAAGTGTCGAGTGCTTCTCGGTTTATAGCTTTGATTACGGTGATCATGTGCGGCACGGTGCTTGTGTTCTGCGGTGTTAATTTCATTGAAGCAAGTAGCGGCAATAGTAGTCTCAAAATGATTGGAATATAGTCATGACGAGATTTATTTTCACCAATAGCGACAGCCGTCCACTGTGATAATTCAATTTATGTCTTTGGCTACGACTGGGCTGATCGAGGTTTTCATGGTCGCCTGGCCAGCTGATCATCTGTTGGATATGGTGAGTTATATTTTAACTCGTTTTCTTTCTCAACAGATTGTATAATGAAAAACAGAAAGCTCGTTGTAAGAATAAATCAAAGAACGTTATTGTGAACTAGGCCGTAAGAAAATTCGAAAAGATATCTAAGCGCGCTGAATTCAAACTTTATGATGTTCAAATAGAAAATTAGTCCAAACGAGCAGAAACGTTCAGCAATTCACGTCTTGTTCCCCTAAAATAACTAAAAGACCAGTAACATATTTATTATATTCATTTTTTATTACCAGAGCGAAAATTCTATGCGAGGTATATACGAATCACGATGGTATCTACAATCAACGAGTATGCAGAAAAATATACTGATTATGTTGTTACCTCAGACACCAGTGGCCATTAAAATCCTGTACATTATCCCAACTTTGTCACTGAATTACTACTGCTCGGTATGAAATATTTCTCATGAATAATAAATGAAAATTACGAAACAGACTTATAAACGATTTTTCATATTTTTTTCAGTTCGTCTCAAACGTGATATCTCTGTTCACTGTTTTACGAGCTACGATACAAAGAGATAATATATAACGACTGAAGGCATACTACTAATGATATTTAAAGTAGTATTAACTATAATTCAATTTCTGTAATAAAGATTTTCGAAATATTAACGGAATAAGTTGACTTCTTCAGATCTCGTATATTATTACGAAACGACGTTAGATAATATCGTTAACGAGCTCCTTCTCAATTAGAAAATTATTCTGATTATAAACATACGTTGAATTGACGATATTATGTTTCGGACACGGAGAAGGTTAGCGAATGAAAAAGAAAGAAAAGTGGCGACCGCGATAATTGACAAAGTTTTCTTATTATATAACTTTTATCAACAAATTTGTTGTCTTCAGTTCCTGGAAGTTGCCTTTATTTACGTAATTGAAATTGTCGCGCCTGAAAGAGAAGAATTTTCATTTACACAACGTATTAGTAAATACTGAATTATTCGAGTGAATTATCTTACCTAAGAACAATAATTTTATTCCCACTATGTATAGTTGATCCGAACAGGTATCAGTTGCTTTCGAATTTAGAAAGTGATGATTGTCATTTCGAGTGACTTAGCAACTTCTTTTCCAAAAGGAAAATAATGAATTGGAATAACAGACTCTACATGCTTAAAATTTGTGGAAAGATGTACACGAACAAAGTGGTTAATGCAATGCAGTTTGTAGCTCCGTTTACGGTGATGCAGAGCAGCGTGGCGATTGTGTTTTGCGGTATTACTTTGATTCAGGTAAGTAATTGCAATAGTATTTTTAAAATAAATGGATTTTAATCGTGAGGATTTATTTTCATCATCCCCAACCGTTCAGTAAGAAAGAAAATAATCGAATATGCCTTACAAGGATGCAACATTTTGTGCTCTGTAACATGTGCTAGACTTCCCATGCAGGTGTGTAACGCCTATCGTGCTACCTTTCGAGCCCCAGGATGATAATTATTCATCAGATCGAAGAAATCTTAAAGGTATCATTACATCTACAACAACCATAACATATCATTTTGTAATAGAAACGAACGATAACCCTTGTGTTCCGTCTAACATTTATTTCCCTTTCTCGAATGAACCTTTGCGCGCATCATTCGAGTGGAAATCGTACTCGAGAACAGTTAAGTGTATCATCACAAATTCAGTTATGTTCAAAAATATAACGCCGGAGAAAGCAATCGCGTTCACGCGATATAGCGTGGCATTGACATGCTGCTGGCCACTTTTCTCGCATGCAACGATGTTTCAACTGATCCGCTTCAGGATCTCGAGATCTGCGGTGCTCCTCAACGCGTTCCTTCTCTTCCTGCCGTTAATATATTCTTTATACATCAACTACGTGCATAACGATCACGTTGGTTTCTCCAAATCCATATGCCTCTTCCTAGCCGTTTCGCAGGTCCTCTTGAACACGTTCGTCTGTATCGTTCAACAGGATCGCTTTTGGGTAAGACTTCTCCCTGTTTTATCTATCATAGAGGGTAATTTAAAATGATTTAATTATAGGAGCTGATCGTTGAGATGAAAAAGTGTTGCAAGGAAGCCAAGCCGTATGAAAGACAGGTTTATCAAACGTACGTTGATAAATACTCCACGTTCTATGGGGTGTCTGCGATATGGTTCTACCTCACAGCGTCCATCATAGCGATTGGAACGTTGTTCATTCCCCAGCCTTTGCCAACAAACGCTGAATACCCGTTTCCCGTTGATTATCAACCCCTCAAAGGCATCCTATTCCTCCATCAGTCGTTCCTTGGCTTTCAATGCTCCGCGCACGTGTGCATCAACATGTTTTGCGCTTTGCTGATGTTGTTCGCGGCGGCTCGTTTCGAGATCTTGAAGGTGGAACTGCGAGAAGTGAAGAATTTCAACGAATTGGTTGATTGCGTTAAAAAGTATTACATTGCGAGAAGGTACGAAAAGACGCATCGGTTAGAATAAAGATTCTGGATAAAAATAATTGTTATTTTAGATACGCGAAGAAAGTGTCGAGTGCTTCTCGGTTTATAGCTTTGAATACGGTGATGATGTGCGGCACGGTGCTTGTGTTCTGCGGTGTTAATTTCATTGAAGCAAGTAGCGGCAATAGTACTCACAAAATGATTCGAATATAGTCATGACGAGATTTATTTCCACCAATAGCGACAGTCATCTACTGTGATAATTCAATTTATGTCTTTGGCTGGGACTGGGCTGATCGAAGTTTTCATGGTCGCCTGGCCAGCTGATCACCTGTTGGATTTGGTAAGTTGTATTTTAACTCGTTTCAATATATTTGTTCCGTTGGTACGTTTTCTTTCTAAACAGATTGTATAATGAAAAACAGAAAGCTCGTTGTAAAAATAAATCAAAGAACGTTATTGTGAA
Source organism: Osmia bicornis bicornis (assembly GCF_907164935.1). NCBI lineage: Eukaryota > Metazoa > Arthropoda > Insecta > Hymenoptera > Megachilidae > Osmia > Osmia bicornis. Next base: position 4,487,941 of record NC_060222.1, read on the forward strand.
CTAGGCCGTAAGAAAATTTGAAGAGATATCTAAGCGTGCTGAATTCAAGCTTTATGATGTTCAAATCGAAAATTAATACTATCAAGGATTATAAAGCTCGATAATCATAATAAGACATTGCCAAGTCATGAAATACTCGGTCAAAAAGAAATGAAATAAAGTCAGAAGACCAATCATTTTCGTCGTTAACTAATTTTAAACATAAATTTAATTTATATTGGAGTCGCTAATGATTGTTTACCTTAGAAATGAATAGTTTTATATACCAGTGGCCCTTGCATAATCCTTGCATTTTGTTCAGCATTCTTTGTGAACCAAAATTTGTTTAGTTTCTTCTAAAGATTTTGAACTCTCGTTTACAACAATTTTGCACACGAACGAGGAGTAGCGTTCAGCGCTCCATGGGCAGCAATCCACGTCTTGTTTCCATAAAATAACTAAAAGACCAGCAACAAATTTATTATATTCATTTGTTATTACCAGAGCGAAAATTCTATGCGAGGTATATACGAATCACGATGGTATCTACAATCAACGAGTATGCAGAAACATATGCTGATCATGTTGTTACCTCAGGCACCAGTGGGCATTAAAATCCTGTACATTATCCCAACTTTGTCACTGAATTACTACTGCTCGGTATGAAATGTTTCTTATGAATGATAAATAAAAATTAAGAAAGAGAACTATAAACGATTTTTCATATTTTTTTCAGTTCGTCTCAAACGTGATATCTCTGTTCACTGTTTTAAGAGCAACGATACAAAAAGATGATACATAACAGTTGACGGCATATGGGTAATGATATTCAAAGTAGTGTTCAATTATAACTCAATTGTCTTGTTAATAAAGTAATAAAGAAGATTTTCGTAATACTACCGTAACAAGTTGACTTCTTCAGATCTCGTGTATTATTACGAAACGACGATAGATAATATCGTTACCGAGCTCCTTTTCAATTAGGAAACTGTTCTAATTAAAAACATACATTGAATTAACGATATTATGTTTTGGACACGGAGAAGGTTAGCGAATGAAAAAGAAACAAATGTCGTAATCCCGAGATTTGACAAAGTTTTCTTTTCATACAACTTTTATTAACAAATTTGTTCTGTTCTGTTCCTTGAAATTTTCTTTATTTACGTAATTGAACGTGTGTCGCCGGAAAGAGAAGAATATTGAATTACATGACGTAATAGTTAATACTTAATTTTTTGAATGAATTGGCTTACCTAAAACAATACTTTTATTCCTTCTATGTATAGTTGAGCCGACCGGGTGGCAGTTCCTTTAAAATTTAGAAAGCGATGAATTGTCACTTCGCGCAACTTAGCAATGATTTCTTCCGAAAGGAAAATAGTGAGTTGGAATAACAGACACTACACGCTGAAAAGGTGTGGAAAGACGTACACGAACAAAGTGGTTAATGCTATTCAGTTTGCAGCTCTGCTTACGGTGATGCAAAGCTGTTTTGTGATTGTATTGTGCGGTTTTTACTTCGATTCAAGTAAGTAATTGCAGCAGTATTCTCAAAATAACTGGACTTCAATCGTGATGATTTCTTTTCATCAGCCCCAACCGTTCAGTAAGAAAGAAAATAATAGAATATGGCTTACCAGGATGCAACATTTTGTGCTCTGTAACATGTGCTAGACTTCCCATGCAGGTGTGTAACGCCTATCGTGCTACCTTTCGAGCCCCAGGATGATAATTATTCATCAGATCGAAGAAATCTTAAAGGTATCATTACATCTACGATAACCATAACGTATCATTTGGTAATAGAAACGAACTATTACTCGTGTCTTCCTTATAACATTTATTTTCCCTTTTCGAATGAACCTTTGCGCGCATCATTCGAGTGGAAATCGTACTCGAGAACAGTTAAGTGTATCCTCACAAATTGAATTATGTTGAAAAATATAACGCCGGAGAAAGCAATCGCGTTCACGCGATATAGCGTGGCATTGACATGCTGCTGGCCACTTTTCTCGCATGTAACGATGTTTCAACTGATCCGCTTCAGGATCTCCAGATCTGCGGTGCTCCTCAACGCGTTCCTTCTCTTCCTGCCGTTAATATATTCTTTATACATCAACTATAACGATCACGTTGGTTTCTCCAAAGCCATATGCCTCTTCCTAGCCGTTTCGCAGGTCCTCTTGAACACGTTCGTCTGTATCGTTCAACAGGATCGCTTTTGGGTAAGAATTCTCCCTCTTTTATCTATCACGGAGTGTAATTTTAAATGAATTAGGCTAATTAAAAATTACAGGAGCTGATCGTAGAGATGAAAAAATGTTGCAAGGATGCAAAGACATATGAAAGACAGGTTTATCAAACGTACGTTGATAAATACTCCACGTTCTATGGGGCGTCTGCGATATGGTTCTACCTGACAGCGTCCATTATAGCGATTGGAACGTTGTTCATTCCCCAGCCTTTGCCAACGAACGCTGAATACCCGTTTCCCGTTGATTATCAACCCCTCAAGAGTATCCTTTTCCTCCATCAATGGTTCTTTCTCTATCAATGTTCTGCTCACGTGTGCATCAACATGCTTTGCGCTTTGCTGATGTTGTTCGCCGCGGCTCGTTTCGAGATCTTGAAGGTGGAACTGCGCGAGGTGAAGTGTTCTACCGAACTCATCGATTGTGTGAAAAAGTATTACATTGCAAGAAGGTACGAAAAGACGCATCGGTTAGGATAGAGATTCTGGATGAAAATAATTGTTATTTTAGATACGCGAAGAAAGTGTTGAGTGCTTCTCGGTTTATAGCTTTGAATACGGTGATGCTGTGCGGCACAGTGCTTGTGTTCTGCGGTGTTAATTTCATTGAAGCAAGTAGCGGCAATAGTAGTCTCAAAATGATTCGAATATATGTCATGACGAGATTTATTTTCACCTATAGCGACAGCCCTCTACTGTGATAATTCAATTTATGTCTTTGGCTGGGACTGCCTTGATGGAGGTTTTCATGGTTGCCTGGCCGGCTGATCATCTATTGGATTTGGTGAGTTGTATTTTAACTCGTTTCAATATTACTTTCAAGGAATGTGGAGGATTATAAAGCTCGATAAGCATAATAAGACATTGCCAAGTGATGAAACACTCAGCCAAAAAGGAATGAAATAAAATCAGAAGACCAATCATTTCGGTCGTTAACTAATCTTAAATATGAATTTAATTTAAATTGGAGTCGCTAACAATTGTTTACCTTAGAAATGAAGAATTTTATATACCGGTGGCCCTTGCATAATCCTTGTATTTTGTTCAGCATTCCACGTCTGGTTCCCTAAAAATAAGTGAAAACCCCACAATATATTTATTATATTCATGTGTTATTCGAAGAGCGAAAATTCTATGCGAGGTATATACGAATCACGATGGTATCTACAATCAACGAGTATGCAGAAAGACATGCTGATCATGTTGTTACCTCAGGCACCAGTAGTCATTAAAATCGTGTACATTATCCCAACTTTGTCACTGAGTTACTTTTGTTCGGTATGAAATATTTCTTATGAGTAATGAATAAAAATTACGAACCGATTTATAAATGATTTTTTTCATATTTTCAGTTCGTCTCAAACGTGCTATCTCTGTTCACTGTTTTACGAGCTACGATACAAAAAGATGATGTATAATGATTGAACGCAGCTGGCTAATGATATTTTTGTAGTATTTAATTATAATTCAATTTTCATGTTCTGTAATAAAGAAGATTTTCGAAATACTACTGTAACAAGTTAACTTATTCAGATCTTGTGCATTATTACGAAACGATGTTAGATAATATCGTTAACGAGCTTATCCTCAATTAGTAAATTATTCTAATTAACAATATTCAGATTGTTTATTAACCGATAGAATGCAGCATAAATGTTGAAACATAACGAATATGCTGCTTCAGTAGGATAGAAATCACGTGCTTTCTACTGACTTCGAATCGACGTATTGTACACTATCAACGTTTTGTTATTCCAAATAAATACTATATTCTTGCTTGGTTATCTGTCGGGATACTGAGAGTGGTAGTACTTCCCTCGCAGTCCGTGATAGGAGGTTTGCTTTCATTTACGAATGACTAATTAACGGATAAGACAGGAAATGAAACAATAGTAGCTAAAGCTGCACCGTATAAAAAATCCATACACCAACTTTATAGCTTTATACAGACAGCTGATACTCCCTGTAATTTCCGCTACAATTAGCGATCCACTACGGCACTAAATAAGGATAATCTCTTCGCGTGAAAAGTAATACCGCACTCTAACACGATTCTGTGCGTGCAAAGTTCAATTCGGAATGAATGATTAATAAATTCGAAGGATCGATCTTAGTGAACCCGTTCCTTGAGTAAAAAGTTTCACCAGTATGAAAGCTGTCTTCGTTCAGAACGATCAGCATATCTTGTCTCTAAAAGAGTATACATTAAAATGATCGCCAATCTACGCGAAATATTAGACGTAATAGAATTGGTTGGGACGATATTATGTACCTGGCCAATAGATCCAAATGCTAGTAAGTGTAAAAGTATTTTACTTAATATCTATTGGATGTTTGCGGTGTTCAGCGTTGGATCGACGATACTATTCTTATTGATTACCGCCTATTTCTTTCGACACGACCTTATCTTGCTGACGAAAACCACTTGCTTCATAAGTGCCCTTTCGGAGACGCTGTTGGACCTGATCATCTGTAAAATGAATAGCAAGAAACTGCAGGTTACGTTTATTAATGTTCATAAGAGAAACTATAGAAGGCAATCGAAGGATGAAGGGGAGAATGTGCATTTCTTTTCTCCTTTGTGTATTTCCATTGAGACAAAATTAATAACCTGCTGATTGTAAACTGCATTTAGGTTCTAATCGAAAAAATTAGGAAGTATTTAGATACAACTGGCAAGGACGAGAATAACATGATCCAAGTTTACGTGAAACGTTATAAGACATTCTTTTCAACGATGGCGGTCGCATACTTCATCAATGGAGTTTCGTTCTTTTTCATGCCATTATATACAAACCAACATCTGCCGTTAGAATCTTGGTTGCCATTCTCCACTGATACCGTCATGAAATACGGTATTGTTTACATTATCCAAGCTTATTCCTCCATGCATACGGCCCTCTCCATCTTTGTCGACTTCAAAATCATTTCTCTCCTCTGCTTCACCGCTGCCAGACTAGATATATTAAACGCGAAACTGAAACAAGGAAATAGCTACGAGATGATGGTAAACTATATTAAAGAACACCAAGAGATACTAAGGTAAGGTAACACCGTTTCATGCATAGAAGCGTTTTAATACATAACGACGGTGCGATGTTAGATTTTTAGAGGATACTAAAGCTGCTGTTCAGGCTTTGTTATTTAAGACGAACGTCACAATGGGAAGCGTTGTCATAGCCGCAGCTTTTCCCCTCCTTTATGTGAGTTTAGTTTCTCTACATAAATTTTAGAATGTGATAGCAGAAGGACAACCATTTCATTCATAATATTAATTCATCTGTTCTAAAGAGATATTTTTTTGTGATAAGATGAAAAACCCAATGTCAGAACCTCAAGTTGTGTATCAGTTCGTTTGTATGGTACTAGCAGGCTGTGGGCATGTGTACCTTATCTCCGCGCCATCAGACGATTTAAAAGAAAGTGTAAGTTTACTGATAATACAGTCAAATCTCTATAAGTCTTCATTTGATGGATAAGTCGTCATTTTCCTTTCCTCGTCATTTTAAAATTTACATGGTTTTTACTCTGCTTAAGTCGTCAAAATTTCTCGGTCCCTTGAGTGACGACTTATCGAGGTTTTACTGTATATTATAATTAAACGTATATTGATCGAATGTAGAGCTACATATTATTTGATTCTAGAGCATACAATTTGCAATGTCGGTGACCGATATTCAGTGGATAGGAAAACAAAAAAACATGGCCACCAGTGTATTGATCATGTTGCAGAGGAGTCAAAAACCATGTCTAATCCCATTGGGTTTAATTCCACCCCTTTCGATGGAATATTTCTCTCAAGTAAGTATTTTTATCTTAACTTTCACTGATATCAATTATGTAATTGATCTTTGTATAATATTGTAGTTCTTAACTACCATATATTCCTACTTTATGGCTATAAGGACGATGATTGAATCATAATTTCTATGGTATGTATCAATCAAATTTTGTGCGTTGCTGACAAAATGGTAATTAATTCATTAGACTTTGAATCGAAATTGAACAGCGTTGAATCTTCTTTTAGATTTACTGGATGATCAATTTCCTTCAGATAGTAGAAAACTTTGTCAAGTTGGAACTTACGTTTATCTCTTATCATTTATTAAAATTGTAACATTATAAATGGTAAGGTTTAAATTACACCCTCAAATAAAACAAAATTAATTTCACTTGCAACGAAGACACTTTCTTTGATTCATTACACCCTTTGCACACCGTTGTCCTACACCTTGTAACCCTACCAATACCAAATGTACTCTAATTTCACCCTCTATAACAGTGCATTCTTCTGATTAAAATGATACGTTATGTTTCGAACACAGAGAAGGTTAGCGAATAAAAAAGAAAGAAAAGTCGCGATCGCGTCAATTGACAAAGTTTTCTTTTTATATAACTTTTATCAACAAAGTTCTCTTCTGTTCCTCGAATGTTCTGTTATGTACGTAATTGAACTTGTCTCGCCTGAAAAAAAAGAATTTTGAATTACATGACGTATTAGTTAATACTTAATTTTTGAATGAATAATAATTTATTCCTTTATGTATAATTGAGCCGAACGGGTGGCAGTTGCTTTAGAATTTTAAAAGTGATAAATTGTCACTTCGAGCGATCTAACAACATTTTTTTCCAAAAGAAAAATAATGAATAGGAATAATAGACACTTAAACGCAGATGATATTTCGGAATTTTTGAATCTATAGATTATAAATACATAAACTAAATGAATTTCAAGCAAGATCTAGACCTAACTGTGAAATGCGCGGATGGGTGCAAATATTTACCCGAATGCACTAATATTTGAAGGATCATTTTGTGCGTGTATCGCGTCACTAACTGAATGTACGCTTAGCATTCGTTTCGAACTCCCTCGGCAAGATTTTAATACGATATTGAAAGCGATTCCACTCCGCCGCAGTCCACGATAGCCCGATTGATTTCATTTTCGAATGAGTAATTAATAGACCAATTACGCAACGCTGATTGCTGTTGAGGGACGGAAACAGAGTTAACCAGAGGTGCACCGTCTAAAAAATACATGCACCACCTTTCTAGCTTTACACGGGTAACTAGGCACTACCTGTAATTATCGCTATAATTATGGATGTGCTACGGCACTAAAGACGGGTAATTTCTTCGCGTAAAGGGTAATACCGCAGTCTAAAACAATCCTCTGCGTGCAAAGTTCAATTCATAACGAATAATTAATAGATTTGAAGGATTGATTTCCATTTGCCGTTCTTACGTGAAAACTTCCATCAGTATGCAAGCTGTCTTCGTTCAGAACGATCAGCATATCCTCTCTCCAGAAGAGTATCCGTTAAAATGATTCGTAATCTTCGGGAAATATTAAACGTACTCGAACTAGCTGGGACGATATCATGTACGTGGCCATTAGATCCAAATACTAAAAGATGGAAAAAAGTTGCCTATAATATTCGTTGGACCTTTGCTTTTGTCGACATTGTGGTGGTGTCGATATTGCTGCTGATTAAGATGTATTACATTCGACACGACATTGTCGAGCTGACGAAAGCAATCAGCTTGCTAAGTGCCATTACGGATGGAACACTCAACCTGTTCTTTTGTAAATTGAACGCCTCGAAACTGCAGGTTACGTTTATTATGATCACGAGGGAAACTATAGATAGCAATCGAGGGATGAAGGAAAGAATGTTCATTCCCTTTTTCCCTTGTACCCTTCTATCGAGACAAAATTAACAATTTGGTGATTGAAAACTGGTTCTAGGTTCTGATCGCTAAAGTTAGGAAGTATTTAGATACAGCTAACGAGAACGAGAACAAACAAATCCAATTTTACGTGGATCAGTACAAGGTAGTCCTTTCAGTGGTAGGTATGTCATATATCATCAATGGATCTTCATTCAATTTGCTGCCGTTTTATACGGATCAAGTGCTACCAATAGAATGTTGGTACCCGTTCAGCATTGAAACCCCCGCGTTGTACTGTGTTGCTTACGTTTTGGAAGCTTGCTGCGTCGTGCCAACAGCTCTCGCGATCTTTATCGACTACAAAGTCATGTCCCTCCTTTTCTACATCGCTGCCAGACTAAATGTATTAGGCGAGAAGTTGAAACAAGTAGACAACTACGAGCAGCTGGCAAACTGTATTGAAGAACACCAAGAGTTACTAGGGTAAGGTAACACTGTATCATACATAGAAGCTTTTTAATACATAACGACGGTACGATGTTAGATTTTTAGAGGATACTCGAGTTGCTGTTAAGGCTTTGTTATTTAAGGTGGTCGTCACAATGGGAGCCACTGTCATATCAGCAGGATTTCCCCTGCTTTATGTAAGTTTTGCCTTCTTTATAAATTCTGCAGAAAATTTTACAGTGTAATAGTAGAAGAGCAGCAATATCATCCATGATATTAATTCATGAATTCTAAAAAATTGTTTCTGTAATAAGATGGACGACCCAATGTCAGACCTTCAAACTGTGTATTCCCTTGGTTCTTTCGTAATAGTAGGCGCTGGGCATGTGTACCTTCTTTCCCGGCCAGCAGAAGATTTAAAAGAAAGTGTAAGTTTGCGGGTAATATAATTAAACGTATATTGCTGGAATATAGAGCTACATGATATTTGATTATAGGGCATACAATTTGAGACATCGATAACCGATATTCAGTGGATAGGACAATCAAAAGGATTTGGCAGCAGTGTAGTGATCATGTTGCAGAGAAGTCAAAAACCGTGTATAATCCCATTGGGTTTGATTCCAGCTCTTTCGATGGAATATTTTACATCAGTAAGCACTTTTATCTTAACTTTCATTGATATCAATTGTGTTATTGGTCTTTGTATGATATTGTAGTTCTTAACTACCATATATTCCTACTTCATGGCTATGAGGACGATGATTGAGGCATAAGTTCCATGGTATATATCAATCAAATTTTGTACGAGCCTGACAAAATGGTAATAAATTCATTAGATTTTCAATAGAAATTCAACAGTATTGAATCTTCTTTTGGATTTACTGGATGATCAATTTCCTTCAGATAGTAGAAAACTTTGCCAAGCTGGAGCTATTATTTCAAGAAGATGCGAAAACTTTCAGTGACTAACATACCTGTTCACGAGGCATTGACGTTTATCCCTCATCATTTATTAACATAGCAACATTTTAAATGATAACATTTAAATTATATCCTCAAATAAAACGAAATTAATTTCACTTGCAAAGAAGACACTGTTTCTTTGATTTATTAATTGCATTTTTGCATTAATTGCACCCCCTATAACAGTGCTAAGAAAAGTTCAGCAATTAGACGATTGTAAAATATCAAACAACAAGGAAGAGGGTGCTTTAAAGCTTGCTACTTCGGTACGAAAGATTTTTGCGTACTACTACACCATTTGGAAGAATTGATCTGCAACGTTACCACCACAAATACAATATTTTCTTGCCATAAGTAGTCTATAATTCTTACCAAAGTGGTCAACATTTTTCCATCAATCGTCGAATGGCTTTCAGGTGATCTCTGGTATGACCAACGATATTTAGGAATCTCTTCTTTTCCGATTCGCAGTTGCCTTCGACACCTGCATAATACAGCACAGTCTCAAGGCAGTATGCTACAGTTTTCCTACATCAGAGTGCAAACACAATTTTTTACAAAATATCATTTTTTTAAATTGGAAGAATAGAGGCAGTTATTTACATAATAGTTTCTTAGTAAATATCCTACCTCCTTTCATTTACGAATGATTTCTTAACGAACAGTCCTCGCATTCTACCACAATTCAACCGCTGATCAAAGCAAAACGCAGCTGTTAAAGCAACAATAATACAGTAATTTACTTATCACCAACAGCTAACATTGCAGAACAGCATAGCACTTGAAGAAAATACAAAGAGTAATACCGTAAACTGCATTGTAATCGCATCGTAATGAATGATTAATAAAGGATCGATTTCCATGAGCCGTTGTTGCGCGAAAAACTTCCATCAGTATGGAAGCTGTCTGCACTCGGAACGATCAGTACATCCAGATTTTAAAAGAATATCCAACAAGATGAACCTGACCCTTCACAAAGTGTTCGATCTACTCGAATTGGCAGGAAAGTTGACTTGTACCTGGCCGGAAGATTCGAGCACCAGCAAGTGGACAAATGTTTTTCGTAATGTTCGTTGGATCTTTGCGTTGATCAGTATGATCGTCTTATTGATATCCTTGGCGTTCGGAGTCTATCACCATCGAAGCAATTTTCTTCTCCTGATGAAAACCATGTCCGAGATCAGTGGAACCTCGGACGTGATTTTTGATCTGATCCTCTGCAAAATGAACAGCACCCAACTGCAGGTTATCATTGTCTATTATATAAAAACTCTAAAATTACATTAAATATCTACATAACGTTTTGTTCAAGACAGATTTTGATTCAAAGAATCAGGAAACATTTGGAGACGACAAGCGAGTACGAAAATCATGTTATACAAGGCTACCTGGATCGTTACAAAGAATTTTACTCAGTGGTCGTAGTAGCTTACGTTGCAACTGGAATTTTCTTCACATTGGCGCCATTATTTTTGAGCCAAAATCTACCAGCGGATGGTTGGCTTCCATTCTCCACCGAGTCCTTTGGAATATATTGCATAGTTTACATCCTTGAAGTCTATTGCGTCTGGCAGGCAGCACTGATCTTCGTAATCAACATCACGATCGTTATACTTTTCTGTTTCACCGCTGCCAGGCTGGACATATTAGGCACGAAGTTGAAACAGGTAACTTGCTGCGAGCTGCTGGTAAGCTGCGTCAAAGAACATCAAGAGATAATAGAGTAAGTTAACACTGTTTTCTAGTAGAACTTTCATAACTACTTTAGAAATTTCATTGAATTTTTAAATGGTAATGGCTGCTTTGCGTTAGATTTTTGGGTGAAATCGAAGACGCTGTTCAAGCTCTGCTATTTAAAATGAACGTCACGATTGGAATTAGTGTCGTAACCGCAACTTTTCCCATGCTTTACGTAAGTTTAGCCGCACCGAAAAATATTTATTATTGAGAATTGATATTTTTTCATACCAATTAGAATCAATCGTTGGCCGTAACTGGACAGTTTTTGAGCCTGCTTGTATCAGTCTGTGCACGAATGTACATTGTTTCCAAGTCGGCAGATGATTTGAAAGAAAGTGTGAGCCTGCAAATAATAGAACTGTATTAGATTCATTGAACACAAAACTGTACGATATATGGTTCTAGAGCCTACGGTTCTCAATATCGATTAACAATATACAATGGATAGGAAAGTCACGAAAAATGACAAACATCGTATTGATTATGATGCAGAGGAGTCAGAAACCATTTCAGGTTTCAACGGGTGGTTTCTTTCCAGCCCTTTCATTGGAGTATTATTCGCAGGTAAGCACGTTTTATGTAAATTTCATTCACATTAATATTAACGTATTAAAAATTACAATAATTATTGTTGACAATGATTCTGCAGTTTTTGGCTACCATATCTTCCTATTTTATGACGATGAGAACCACTATAAAACCTTAATTTTCCACGACGTTACCACGACAGATACAAATACCTCCATGGCGTTTACGTGTTGTGGTGCTTTCTCGCCATGGCGTTCCTCATAAGTAGTCTATAATAACCACCGCAAACGTTTCCAACACTCGCGATATGTACATTCCTAGTGAAACATCAGCCATCGAAGTGCTCCATATTTTTCCATCAATCGTCGAATGGCTTTCAGGTGACATCTGGTATGACCAGCGATATTCAGGGGTCTCTTCTTTTGCGGTTCTCCGTTTGCCAGATTTAGGGTTCCGGTGATGGAGATGCCTTACAGTTTGCGTACATCAGAGTGCAAACACAATTTTCTACGAAATATCATTTTTCAAAATTGCAAGATGAGAGGCAGTTATTTACATAATAGTTTCTTAGTAAATATCCTACCTCCTTTCATTTACGAATGATTTGTTAATGAACGGTACTCGCATTGTACCTCAATTCAACCTCCGATAAAAGATAAGCGTAGCAGTTAAAGCAACAATAATACAGTAATTTACTTATCACCTACAGTTAACATTGCAGCACAGTACAGCACTTGAAGAAAATACAGTAAACGGTATTGTAATCGCATCGTAATGTATGATTAATAAATTTGAAGGATCGATTTCCATAGGCCGTTGTTGCGCGAAAAACTTCCATCAGTATGGAAGCTGTCCGCACTCAAAACGGTCAATATATCAGCATGATTCTGACTCTTCACAAAGTGTTCGATCTACTCGAATTGGCAGGAAAGTTGACGTGTACCTGGCCGGAAAATTCGAGTACCAGTAAATGGAAAAATGTTTTTCGTAATGTTCGTTGGATCTTTGCGTTGATCAGTATGATCGTCTTATTGATATCCTTAACATTGGGCGTCTATCACTATCGAAACAATTTTCTCCTCTTGATGAAAACCATGTCCGAGATCAGTGCAACAATGGACGTGATTTTTGATCTGATCCTCAGCAAACTAAACAGCACTCAACTGCAGGTTATCATTGTCTAGTGTATAAAAAATATAAAATTACATCAAAAATCTACATGGAGTTATATTCAATACAGACTTTGATTCAAAGAATCCGGAGGTATCTGGAAACGGCTAGCGCGTACGAAAATCATGTTATACAAAGCTACCTGGATCGTTACAAAGAATTTTACTCGGCGATCGTAGTAGCTTACATTGTAACTGGAATTTTCTTCACATTGGCGCCATTATTTTTGAGCCAAAATCTACCAGCGGATGGTTGGATTCCATTCTCCACTGAGTCCTTTGCAATATACTGCATAGTTTACTTCGTAGAAGCTTATTGCATCTTGCAGGCAGCATTGATCTTCGTAATCAACATCACGATCGTTATCCTTTTCTGTTTCACCGCTGCCAGGCTAGATATATTAGGCAACAAATTGAATCAAGTAAACTGCCGCGAATTGCTGGTAATCTGTGTCAAAGAACATCAGGAGATAATAGAGTAAGTTAACACTGTTTTCTAGTACAGGTTTCTTAACTACTTTGGAAATTTCATTGAATTTTTAAAAGGTAATGGTTGCTTTGTATTAGATTTTTTGATGATATCGAAGACGCTGTTCAAGGTCTGCTATTTAAAATGAATGTCACGATTGGAATCAGTGTGATATCCGCAACATTTCCCATGCTTTACGTAAGTTTAGCCTCCCTGATAAATGATTATTATTGTGAATGGATATTTTTTGATATCATTTAGAATCAATCATTGGCTGTAATGGGACAGTTTTTGAGCCTGCTTGTATCAAGCTGTGCACGAATGTACATTCTTTCACGATCGGCAGACGATTTGAGAGAAAGTGTAAGCATGCAAATAATAGAACTGTATTAGATTCATTGAACATAGAACTGTACGATATCTGCTTCTAGAGTCTACGGTTCTCAATATCGATTAACAATATTCAGTGGATAGGAAAGTCACGAAAAATGACAAACATCGTATTGATTATGATGCAGAGGAGTCAGAAACCATTTCTGGTTTCAATGGGTGGTTTCTTTCCAGCTCTTTCATTGGAGTATTATTCGAAGGTAAGCATGTTTTATATAGATGTTATTGACATTAATTTGTCCATACTGAAAATCACAATAATTATTATTTTCAATGATTCTGCAGTTTTTGACTACCATATCTTCCTATTTTATGGCGATGAGAACCACTATAAAACCTTAATTTTCCCGGTACGTATCGTGTCTAAAAATTATTAAAAATTCGTTGTATTTGCAATAAAAATTGAACAACGTTAAATTTTCTTTTAGATTCACTAGGTAACATAACTTCTTGATTAATGAAAAATTTTATTAAAACGGAGCCACCGGGTGCTTCAATAGAATGTGGTTTCAATCTTGTCACCTCTGACATGGACTTTCATTTCTTTCCTTGCGTTTATTATGAAAATTTATTACAATAATTGTATTATTTCAGTTGAACGTGGACAACGGCGTAAATAAAATATCAAGTCATTGATTATTGTATGATTGATCTTTCTAATATACACTCAAATAAATGAGAGAAATTATTTTTACCTGTAAAGGAAGTTGCAGTACATTTGTAAGTTGAATTGCGTAACTTTTTTGGGGGTTGTTCGTCGACACAACTGTTAAGGGTTGAAACTCGCTGTGGCTGAAGCAATGATGTGGCTGAACATTTATTAACATAGCAACATTTTAAATGTTAACGTTTAAATTACACCCTCAAATAAAACAAAATTAATTTCACTTGCGAAGAAGACACTGTTCCTTTCATTCATTACTTGCACTCTTTGCACTACGTTATCTTACACCTTTTGCCCTACCAATGCCAAATGTAATCTAATTTCACCCTCTATAACAGTGCTAAGAAAAGTTCAACGATTAGAAGATTGTGAAATATCAAACGACAAGGAAGAGGGTGCTTTTAAGCTCGCTACTCCGGCACGGTAGATTTTTACGTACTGCTACACCAGTTGGAAGAATTGTTCTGCAACGTTACCACGACAGATACAAACACATGCACGTCGTTTACGTGCTGTGGTGCTTTCTCGCCATGGCATTCTCCATAAGTAGTGCATAAAACTCACCGCAAACGTTTCCGACGCACGCGATATGTCCATTCCTGGTGAAACATCAGCCATTGAAGTGCTCCATATTTTTCCATCAATCGTCGAATGGCTTTCAGGTGACATCCGGTATGACCAGCGATATTCAGGAATCTCTTCTTTTGCGGTTCCCCCTTTGTCAGATTTAAGCTTTCGGTGATGAAGATGCCTTACAGTTTGCCTACATCAGAGTGCAAAGACAATTTTCTACAAAATATCATTTTTCAAAATTGGAAGAAGAGAGACAGTTATTTACATAATAGTTTCTTAGTAAATATCCTACTTCCTTTCATTTACGAATGATTTCTTAACGAACAGTCCTCGCATTGTACCACAATTCAACCGCTGATGAAAGCAAAACGCAGCTGCTAAAGCCACAATAATACAGTAATTTACTTATCACCAACAGCTAACATTGCAGAACAGCATAGCACTTGAAGAAAATACAAAGAGTAATACCGTAAACTGCATTGTAATCGCATCGTAATGAATGATTAATAAATTTGAAGGATCGATTGCCACAGGCATTTGTTGCGCGAAAAACTTCCATCAGTATGGAAGCTACCTGCACTCAGAACGATCAGTACATCCCGATTCTAAAAGAATATCCAACAAGATGATCCTGACCGTTCACAAAGTGTTCGATCTACTGGAATTGGCGGGAAAGTTGACGTGTACCTGGCCGGAAGATTCGAACACCAGCAAGTGGACAAATGTTTTACGTAATGTTCGTTGGATCTTTGCGTTGACCAATATGATCGCCTTATTGATATCCTTAGCGTTGGGAGTCTATCACCATCGAAGCAATTTTCTCCTACTGATGAAAATCATGTCCGAGACGAGTGCAACCCTAGACGTGATTTCTGATCTGATCCTCAGCAAAATGAACAGCACCCAACTACAGGTTATCATTGTCTAGTGTATAAAAAATGTAAAATTATATTGAAAGCCTACATGAGGTTATTTTCAATACAGATTTTGATTCAAAGGATCAGGAGGTATTTGGAGACGGCTAGCGAGTACGAGAATAATGTTATACAAAGCTACCTGGATCGTTACAAAGAATTTTATTCAGCAATCGTAGTAGGTTATATTATAACAGGAATATTCTTCACATCGATACCATTATTCTTGAGCCAAAATCTACCATTGGATGGTTGGATCCCATTCTCTACCGAGTCATTTGGCATATATTGCATAGTTTACTTCGTAGAAGCCTATTGCATCTGGCAGGGAGCACTCGTCTTCGTAATCAATATCACGGTCGTTATTCTTTTCTGTTTCACCGCTGCCAGACTGGATATATTAGGTACCAAGTTGAAACAGGTAACCTGTCGTGAACTGCTGGTAAGCTGTGTCAAAGAACATCAAGAGATAATAGGGTGAGTTAACACTGTTTTCTAGTAGAGCTTTCTTAACTACTTTAAAAATA
The DNA here is from genome assembly GCF_907164935.1 of Osmia bicornis bicornis. Classification (NCBI taxonomy): domain Eukaryota; kingdom Metazoa; phylum Arthropoda; class Insecta; order Hymenoptera; family Megachilidae; genus Osmia; species Osmia bicornis. Next base: position 4,504,231 of record NC_060222.1, read on the forward strand.
TTTTTAAATAGTAATGGTTGCTTTGTATTAGATTTTTGGGTGATATCGAAGACGCTGTTCAAGCTTTGCTATTTAAAATGAATGTCATAATTGGACTCAGTGTCGTATCTGCAACTTTCCCGATGCTTTACGTAAGTTTAGCGTTCTCAATAAATTATTTTTATTGTGAACAGATATTTTTTCACACCATTTAGAATCAATCGTTGGCTGTAATGGGACAGTTTTTGAGTCTGCTTATATCAGGCTGCGTACGAATGTACATTATTGCCCAGTCGGCAGAAGATTTGAGAGAAAGTGTAAGCATGCAAATAATAGAACTGTATTGAATTCATTGAACATAGAACTGTACGATATCTGCTTCTAGAGTCAACGGTTCTCAATATCGGTTTACAATATTCAATGGATAGGAAAGTCACGAAAAATGACAAACATTGTATTGTTTATGATGCAGAGGAGTGAGAAACCATTTGAGGTTTCAATGGGTGGTTTCTTTCCAGCCCTTTCATTGGAGTATTATTCGCACGTAAGCACGTTTTATGTAAATTTCATTGTGATTAATTTTATCGTATTGAAAATTACAATAATTATTGTTTACAATCAATCTGCAGTTTTTGACTACCATATCTTCCTATTTTATGGCGATGAGAACCACCATAAATTCTTAATTTTTCCGGTATGTATCGTGTCTAAAAATGATGAAAAATTCGTTGTATTTTTTTTTTCCTGTAGGTAACCAATAGAGATAGCTTTCAATCTGTTCAACTGACATGGACTTTCATTTCTTTCCATTTGTCCCTTCTGAAAATTGATTAAAATAATTGCATTATTTCAGTTGAACGTGGAAAACGGCGTAAAATATCAGGTCATCATGTTGATTATTTTATGCTTGATCTTTCTAATATACACTCAAATAAATGAGAGAAATTATTTTTACCTCCAAAGAAAGCTGCAGTACATTTGTAGGTTGTATTGAGTAACTTCTTCGGGGGTTGCACATCGACTCAACTGTTAAGGGTTGAAAACCGCCGCGGCTGAATCAATGATGTATAGAAGATAGATAAACCTACCAATTAGCTTATTTCCGTAGGCAACTGTTTTCTATAATGTTCGCTGCATCTAACGCTGTACCGAGGCACACCGGTAATCTCTTTGTATGAAGAATATTACCTACTGAAATTCAATTCTGTCACGGAATAATTAATCAATTCGAAGGTTCGGTTTTCATCGTTCGTGCTCCCTTGAACACTTCCATTAGTATGGAAGCTGTCTTCCCTCTAGATCAGTACATAATAAAATGCTTGCGAATCTTCATCAAGTATTGTACCTCCTCGAATTAGCTGGTACCTTCACGTGTACCTGGTGAAATTCTATGCAAGATATCCACGAATCAAGATTAACAATCAACAGCCAATGTACTGATCATTACCTGTTGCCATTCAAATCGTGTATATTTCAACTTTGTCGCTGAATTACTGCTGCTTGGTATGAAATATTTCTTGTGAATAATAAATGAAAATTACAAAACAGACTTATAAACCATTTTTCATGTTTTCACTTCGAGTCGAACGTGACATCTCTGTTCATTTTTTCACGAGCTACGATAAAAACAGATGATATAGAACGATTGAAGGCATATGGCTAATGATATTTAAAGTAGTATTTAATTATAGTTCAATTTTCATATTCTGTAATAAAGAAGATTTTCGAAATACTACCGTAACAAGTTGACTTATTCGGATCTCGTGCATTATTACGAAACGACGTTAGATAATGTCGTTAACGAGCTTCTTCTCAATTAGCATCGATCCCTTCACTGTGTAGAATCGAATGAAGGCCTTCGATACAATTTTCTTGACAGTCCGTCGGAAAATGTACCTCGCAAAGGGTCGCAGCAAGTTGCTGAAATTTGTAAAAATAGGTTGTCTAATCTATGGACATTGGACGCTGAATGAAGACGCTTCAAGATGGAAACGTTGGTCGCTCGAAATTTTGTACTGGATACAATTCTCAAACGAACTATACGGACTGGTAGCCATTTTTAATGGTTTCCTTTGTTGCTTCTATACTGTTAATCAGGTGGTCAAGTCTAGCGTGAATGTGACATTCATGACGGAGACGTTGTTTAATTCGCTGTACGTTCGGTGGAGAAGGAAAGAGTTTCGGGTTAATATAATCTGCATTTGATAGAAACATTTAACTAATGTTTATCCACATGTTCGAATAGAATGATGTGTAGTTACTGACCCTTTTCTTTGAAAAAGTAGAAAATATAATATAGTGTGTATCTTACAATAATAAATTATAATTTTATTCGAAATTCTTTTTTTTCCTGAGTAAGGAACAGCTATTCCTGGGAGCAAAATGTCCTAAGTGGTCGAGAAATTAGTGTAAGGTAGAAGAAAATTCTTTTCGGATTTCTTCAAATAGTATTCGGTCTAAAATTGTGGCTCTCTCCATGGTCCGTCGTTCGAGAGTTAAAAATCGCATTACATTATATTTCTTACTTTTTTAGGAAAATGATCCATTATTTCATAGGGATCAACAGGTGTATACGCTACCCTATATTATTTGCAGCGTTTGGCGAGCGAGATGGAAGAATTTTTCAGCACAAGTACGGTGAATCTGAAACGAGCAGAAATAATTTGTTACATTCTGACGATCACTTTCTTCACTGGCGGTATGCTTTTCGCGGTCATGCCTTTGTTCACGAAGAAACACACGACACCGATAGATACAGTGTATTTCATGCTGCCAAGAGACAAGCAGTGGGGTCAAAGTTTCATTTACGCCTTGAATATAATGCAGATTATAAACGCTGGTTCGTCACTTTTCCTCGATATGCTTATGATCTGGATCATGTGGCACGTTGCTTGTAAATTTAATCTATTGGCGAGGGAATTCACGATTTTCGAGGAAAAGAAACTGAAATTTTGGATCAAGCGACACCAGGATGCTCTCAGGTACGCTGGCTCTCTACTCTGTAATCAATCGAGATTAATTCTGAACTTCCGCTTCTTTCACCAGCTACGTCAACGAAATCAATTCAATTATAGCTCCATTAGCTGTGAAATCAACATTTGCCGTGGGAATTGATATAATCGTCTCTGGCGTTGTAACCACACGCGTATGTGATACATAAATTAATATAATTAATTACTTCCTAATAACTGATTCATTTCAGAATCTGAATCTCGTAGAATTGACGAAATTCTTCATAGTAACCATGTTTTCCTTGCTGAGGTTCGTTGCTTGCAGCTGGGTGGCTGATACGATGACCGAAAAGGTAGAAGTCGGTGTTCAGTGTAACTCTCCTTATCACTGGATACAAAACATTAGCAATTCTTCAAACAGGCTCGCAATATTGCTGGGAAGATTTATGGCTCCCCGTGGATCTATACGCGTCCAAGAATGAGAAAAATGGCTCTACTAATTATGCAGAGGTGTCAGAAATCTGTGGCAATTCACACGGGTGGATTTCTATCCGCTTGGACTTTAGAATTCTGCGGTCTGGTGGGTTGTTCGCATCTTTCTATAAAATAGTATACTATATTTTCATCTTTCCTTTGGTTCAACAGGTCCTCTATACGATTGTTACCTATTTGATGACGTTGAGAGCTATAATACGTGTATAAACATTCGAATAAACGAATTTTTCTACCTTAAAAAGATTGTTTTATTATTTAAGCTCTTATTATCGGCTACCTCTTATCTATAACTTAACAACAAACTAATACTTTGAGATTGATATTTGATTTCTATAGTTTTGTCATTGAGGGATACGTGTTCTTTAATTCCTGTCGACGAAACGGAAACGAAGCGGTTTATTCGGCACGTTCACCATCATGAAGCTGCTTTTGATGTCGGCGTAGTCGTATTCGATTCTGAATTGACGTATAAGCTGTAAACGCGAGAAACGTATAAAAATTTCACGACACGTAAGAAGACGAGTAAATGTTACCTTTGCAGTGAGTAACATCATCTTTGCTTCGGCCATGTTTTTTCCCAAGCACGATCTTGCACCGTAACCGAAGGGTAAGTAGCTGAAATCAGTGTCCTCTTTCTTAGAATTCAACCACCTTTCTGGTCGAAATTTCTCTGGATCCTCAAAGTTTTCTTCCCTTTGAGAAGTGATCTGATTCGCCATTATGACGAAAGTCTATGAGAAATCATTTCATCATTTTCAAATATTCTATCTTCTATTTAAATTCTAAAACTCACCCCTTTGGGTATCGTGTAACCGTGCAACGATATCGTTTTAGGTAGCAGCCTGGTGATATAGGGAACAGCTGGTCGCAATCTTGAAACAAATCATCAATATCTCGTGATTCGTTTAAAAAATTTGATGTAATTGATATACCTTAAGCTTTCCTGGAGACAAGCCTTCAAGTATGGCATATTTCTCACGGTTTTCTCGGTGAAGGGCGAATCACTGCTCGGTAAAACCGATACAATCTCGTCGTAGATTTTCCTCTGAGTTCGTGGATTCCTTGCTAAGTAATACAGTAAGAAAGCTTCGGAGTTTACTGTCTGAAAATGAGAAAATCCTAATGTCACCCAGGCTTATCAAACTATTTTCATCAAAATTTGCCCTGGTAACAGAATTAAACTTCTTCTACCTTCCGCTATCTTTACAGCAATTGTTTCATTCAAAATTGTTCTAATTGATAAATCATTACCGCTTGTACACCCAAAATCATCATGTCCATCAGCAACGTGCACAGGTCGTCCGGACGGATACCTTCGTTCAAAAGGAACTTCTCCAAAACTGGTGAACCGCCTTCTACGTCCTGAGGGGATCGACTTCGAAGCTTGTTCTGAGCATGACGAACGTACTTTCCTATGACGCTGGGTTTGAAAAATATTTCTCAATATTGTTCCAACGATATGTGAAAAATTTTGAATGATAACATACCCATCGAGCACGTCGCAGGCGTCGAAAAGCTTCCTGGCGAATGGAGTTAGGAAGAATCGCCAGACTTGAAAGCCAGTCTCGCAACGACTCATATATTTGTGAGCTACCATCATGGCATTGACGATCCTCGACGTCTCCGAGGTGGAGTTATATCCAGCTGATTCGAGAAAACCGAGATGCTTGTTAAATGTAAGATTGCAGAAACATTCCATACCCCATCGAAGGAGATCCTCGTGGAACGTAGCGGGCACCTGAAAATATAAAATAGAAAAGTCAGCGTGGAAGTGGTAAAATTTTTAAATACCTACTTCGTTTTGCCTGTTTCGTATTTTGTATATCCTGTTGATAAGTTCGTCGCAGATCGCGTCGATTCTGTCAAAGAAATTCGAGGCGATCTGTTCGAATTCCTGCTCCACCTTTTCTCTCAGTTCCAGCCATTCCGAACCTTGCCTAAAAACGATTTTAAATTAAAAATTATTCTAATGATAATCATACTGATCGTTTACTAACAGAGAGAATGCACCAGCAAGACGATATTTTCGATAATTCAATCTGTAATGCTGCAAAATGTCGATACCGCTTCTAAGAGGGGTGTCGCCTTCTTGCTTGAACACTTCCGCTATGTGTTCTGGTCTGTGTAAAATAAAAAGAATAAATTTTTTCTATAAAACAGCATAGTTAATAATTGTTCTACCTATCCTACCTATGAATCATTACAATGTCTCCTGAAAGTGGTCCATTGATTCTCACGATGCAACCGTATTCATTGAATAAATATTTCAAAGGGGTGACGTTTCGATTCCACGATAGTCGTCCTGAAAATCATTCGTTTGATATTCAATTAAATAATTTATCTTTCTGCGTTTATCAATTCCCATTGTTTTTCTACTGTTTCTCGTATCGAAATTCGAAGAGGCGATACTTAAATTGGCATTGATTTGAAAATCGGCAAATCGTCGCGGCGTTATTCCAGAAAAGGGCAGGGATCTATCGATACTTCAACAGATCGTACCCTGAGTGAATCTGTTGATTAGCAGACTGGAAAACAGTTGCGTACCGAACAGCGGCACGAATTTCCAATACTTCTCCCAGATCTTCAGCACCGCCGGTCCAGGAATCTCCTCGAAGGGTTGCGCCGATCGATCTCCGATGATCTGCGATTCGTTTTTCGAGGTGGTAATCTCGAACGTGGCCGTCGACACTTCTGCGGCCGATTGATCCAACAGTGGAATCGAATTCGTTCGGGTTAACGATTCGTTCATCACTGATGTTGTTTGGGACTGAGTAATGGGCGCAGCTGAAAACAGAGAAATTAATAATATTAGTTGATTGCGTACCAAATGAGAGCGATAGTAATTATAACATATTAATTTGAAATCCAAGCTTTAATGAAAACCATTCGTGATTATTAATTAGCAAACATCAAGTTTTCAATCTCTATTGCAAATTGATTAACTGAAACATTAAATTGCAGAGCTGTTAATTTCAGGAAATATGCAACTGTCAAATCGAAGCTGTGGATCGATACCGCGAATGGTAATTAACGCGTCATCGTGTTTAATTGGTACTTACAGAGTATGTCAGAGGCGTTAAGATCCAAACACTTTTGGCTGTCGTTCGTTGCTAAAGGTTTCGACAGCTTCATCACGGAACATCGTCGAGAAATCGACGTAAATTTCGGTAACAGACGTTGCATTCTAAGACCTATCACTTTTATATCGATGAACGATCGATATATTTCGGTTTCTCGGATCAACTTTTGCGTCACGGACGAATAAATTCGTAGAATCTTTTGGATTTCGTGGAAATCTGCGAAAACTCGTACGACAAGAAATAACAAATTAGTTACCGTGATGAAAAAAAAAAAGAACGAAGCGACGTAACTTTGAACAACTTCACCCTGCAATTGCAATGATTATTAGATCACACTCGAAATATGTAATTAGAACGCTGCGATACGAGAGAGAATGAAATTATTTTTATATAAATTTTATTCAGAATACAAATCGATCGTTACTTAAAGCTAGGGGTAATTAATCTACATTGTTTATAATTCAAACGTCAACTTCGATCTCGACGTCTTCGTCGTCTGAAACAGTCTTTTCCGTGCTCGGGTTCTTCGCGCTCTCCTTTATCAATTTCCTAGGCGATTCTTTTTGCGAATCCGGATTCGTTAGGGAAGAGCTCTCGCTTTCTTTCGTGTGCCGCCATTTCATTCGTCGATTTTGAAACCAAACCTTCACCTGAATGCCATTTGTTTTTTAAACGCCATATTAATTATTATGAATCAGTAATCGTTGATGAAATTATACCTGCGCGTCTGTTAGACCTAAAGTAGCGGCTAACTGCCTCCTATCCGGTTTTGTGATATACTTTTGCAACGAAAATCTCCTCTCCAATCCTTTTCGTTGCAAAGAACTGAACACAGCCCTCGACCAGGATCTCTTTCTCCTGGTATTGGATTCTGATTGACTGGTGGGCGTTGATGCGGAGGAGATTGAAACTGTAAATTTTTATTCAAATTATTTATTTAACACGTTGAATGCCATGGAGGTCACTGGTGATCGGCGCCGCAAATTAGTCGTGCCTGAATAATTAAAAGAAAAAAAATAGAAACACATTACTGTAAATAAAATTGCTATTATAATAAATAATGTAACGTAGCAAATAGAAAGCTGGAAATTTGAAATTTGAAAATGAATTACTCTTATTTTTAATAATTAGTTCTTCAATACGTGTTAATACTGAAAAATGCAAGATATAAAGTTTGAAATGAATCAGAGGTGACACGAGTCGAGGGGTCATTTCTGTTGGAAAAAAGTCCAGGGGATTCATCGCGATGTACACGATGCAGATCAGAAAATTACAGAAGGAGACGTGACACGATGTAAACGGTAGTCATAGCTGTGTATGGGGTGGGTGTCTGTTTGAAAGGATCCTATCTTGAACAAGAGGCCCCCGAGATTGGGTACTTCTGGCTGATTTACAGCCCTACGGTAAGTATACAACATCTGTACGAATTTAAACAGTGTGGTTCTCTCTCCGGTTGGTACGATCCTCCGAATAAATTAGATGGCCCAGCCAGTAAGGTCATAGTTATTTTCGGAGTTTTATGCCACCGTTTAGAAGTGCAACTTCTATTGATGAGTCTTTGGATATTGTTAGATTACTAAGAATTTTCTAAGCGATCCAATAAATTTTATTTATTTATTTCTGTAAAAATCTTTTGGAAGGAACACTTGAGCCACGATTGTTAACACTTTGTCTGTTGCTAATTTTGTGGAATTTGAAATGTCTATAAATTTATATTCAAAGTTCCTTTTTATATACAAGATGATACAAAAATAGGATCCATTAATAAGAAATGTCTAATCAATATAAGTTCTAAAATTAACCCTTTCTTTGTAAAATCAACTTTTATTATTTAGTAAGTAGAGTTTAGTTCAAGATTCTAAACACAAAGATTATTTATTATCACTATTTCATATTTGAAGTAAAAAAAAGATTTAAAAAGTCATAACATTAAATTAGAGCTGATTTCACAGAGAAAGGGTTAAGATCTATGATCATCATTCATTTTTTATTCTACTTAGTGTGTACCATAAGCTCTCTAAATTTATCATCCTATACAACAGGAAATTATTAATAGAATTATGTTCAAGAGTTTCTTCTATCATATTTCTTTTTTTTTGAAAGAAAAATTAGCAGTAGCTCGAAACGTTATCATTAAGGACTTCGGTTCTCCTTATTTTTATTGATACTTCAAAACGCGTAAAGTAAAAGGATTCACGGGTAAAGTCAAGATTTCTGACTTTTAACTAACCAAGAAGGGGGACGACGAAAACCGCTGTTTACAACGGGCGTAAACGAACGGTGGCACTTAAGATGTCGTTTAAACACGGACAGGAAACACGAGAATACACCGGCGCGTAAATATTTTGCCCTACTTGCTAGCGAGTATTCGAGAGACAAGACAGCGGTCCATATGCTCGCATTTGTTAATGACGCAACTTTCCTTTCACGAGTCGATGCTCCCCGATGATTTCCACGAAACGCATCAGAATTTTAATAAATTTCTCAAATATGATCTTACCTCGTGGAACAGGCCGAAGCGGTGCAGGCCGATAAATGTTCGGATAATTTTCAACGATCCCACTTCCATGATTCCCGGTTCCGTAATTTCCATTGATCGCCGTTTGAGCGTAGGAGAACGTAGGGCAGAGTCGAAGGGCTTCGCACCTGACGCAAGCACCGGGACAAGGGCACCGCAGCGTCGAGAACTGGACCGGAAGTGGCCTGAGTATATCTTGTCGAAGACACAACGTTGCTTGAAACTCGTTCGCATAAACGGAAGAAACGCGTAACGTCTGTCATCGTCGCTTAATTTCAACCGGATACCATTAAGAAAATGAAAATTGACTAAACGAAAACAACGGAAACGATCGTTACTTTAATCATCGTAGCAATCGTTTATTTTCAAAAGTCGAGTAGATGTTTGCGACTACAATAGATCGTAGTTTCCGGTCTCCTCACCTGTTCTCTTCGTGCTGAATTCATCCGACAATATACGTTCCACGCCGAACTTTAACTGTTTGGAACAATTCGTGTCATCCACCATACGCGTGTTCACTTCGTTCATCTTCCTCACCGACTGCGATCACTTATTCCTCAAAACTTTGACATTTTCTAGCTGGCCGCGATGATTCACTGAACTAATTTATTTCATCATTGAAAAACAAAAGGAACGAGAATTGACGAATCGATTTTAATTAATTCATAACGATCGCGAGAGTCTCAACGACGCTAGAGTTAAGGGCTGAATAATGAGCTTTGACGGAAGTGCATAGGAACGAGCAAGCCTACGAGTTTCTGCCATCTTCAGAACGGATTTTGGTTGGAAAAAAAAAAGAGAAAAAAAAACGAGAAATATCGTGGGAGCTCGGTGCAATTTCGTCGATGGGATTGGCCCACACGGATGCTGTAGGCGTGGCTCACTGAAGATTGGTTCCTGAAGGATGATGATGACTCTAAATGTCAGCCTGTCGAATGGTCCGCGCTGCGTCGCTTGGAACATTCCTTCTTCTCGTTCCACCAGATAAACATTATAAAAAATGTCATAAAACGATGGGTAACGAAACGATTGGTCGATGATATCGGTTTAGGCGAAGATCATCGAATCCGAACGAAACTGACGTAATTCTATTTGGGTAGAATTTATTGGTTTTATTGATATTCTTGGAAAGTCTGCCTCATCAAAGCTATCTTTACATTCATAAGAATAAAATATTCAGATATTTAAAAGACACTTAAATAATAATATGCTAATGAGATAAGAATTTTTAAATTTTTTAAAAGGAAACTTTAATTTTTTGTTTTCAGGGGAAAATCAATAGATGAATTAAAAAGAAGAAAAATAGAAAAATGCTACCGATTCGTTTGAAAAATGACGTATGCTAATGACACGGAAATTTTGAAATTTTTTAAATGGGAAATTTAACTCTTTTTTTGAAGAGGGAAACGAACAGAATAAATTAAGAAGAAAAATAGAAAAATGTAACTGATGCTATAGATATCCGTGGAATAATAGCATAGAGACGTATGGCTGATGATATCTCTGGAAGCCATATGGTTATCTTTGCATGCAGACTTTCAGAGTATACAGTCACTTAGGTGTTTATTTGAACAGCCATGTTTGAAGCAGCCTCTACCCACATGCTAAGAATATTCTTCGGGATATGTACACACCGTGATCCTCTATTCGATTTTATTAGGTTTTAGGATTTTCAAGAGTCCGCCGAATCATGATAAGCGAATCCCTAATTGAGTGCCCGGATCGCGAAACCAGAACCCCTTTTTTTCTCGACATCTCTCAACACCTACAGCTTCTTCGTTCGATACGCACAAATCAGTCGATGAAAAATAAATTAAACAGAGCTTCTTAAATATTAATTATACGCTGCATACGTTCGAGACAGCATGATCATCCCTCGATACAATTTTTCCATTTCGAACTCGTTCTCAGCTGGATCCAAAATTCTAACATTTCTCCTCGGACGATTGTAATTTTGTAAACCTTGCAGGTTCTAAAAGAAGAACAAAAGATTGCACTTCTCTTTTCCAAATTTTTGCAGAATTTATCAGGCATCTTACCGAGAGGACAATGACGTTTCCATTGCCATTGGTCCCTGAATTCTGTCGAATCGTCGTTATTATTAATGTAAGCAAATAACCACCGAATGCCAAAAAAGAAAGAGCAGTGACCGAAAGTTGAAATATCTTCGATATCTTCGAATCCTTCCCCTTTTCGTCGTAATGATCTTCGTATCGCCTTATGGATTTTTTATTCATTCTTTTCAAGGGTTGTGCAACGGGCAGTGACACAGATAATGTTCTACTCGATGCTTCTTCGTGTTCATCGTCAGTGGTAAAATCTATACATTTAAATACCGATTTTTATCAATTATATAAGATGAACATCCGAACGTTACCTTCTTCATCGATGAGAGAAGATTTTATATGAATCAGTTCCGCCATTGGCAGTTCGCTCAAACTGCGAACCTCTTCTAGGTAGAAAGATGTACGATTCGCGGATATTGTTTTTAAATAAAATAACAGCAGTGCAGTGAAAATTCCGATGATAGGTGAAAAATTTCTGCAACGTTGTATATTTATATTAAAAAAAAGAAATTAATATTTTTGAAGATTCTTACCTTTTCGCCATCTTCGATTACTATGACAGAACCGAGTTGTTTCTTATCCAAAAGAAGACTGGTTATCGTACCGGTTCTGTAACCAGCAGGACGTAATTGTCCCCTCAATCTCGAGTTCTAATTTCTCCTGCTTGGTTGACAAAGCGAGGAGAGTCTGAATCATTTTTCAGTCATCACGAACTAGGAAGAGGAACGCCGGGAATCAACGGGGTGGAAATGAGTAATTAACATCCGTTACCTCCGGAGTGTGTTCCTCAGTTCTCGAAACATTTCCGTTGCGTTACCATGTCGAAATTTGTGTGCATATTTATCTGTGTCTCTTTTATGATAATTTCTGTCCCTGTTTCGTCAGAAGAAAACGATGGTTAGTCAGAAAAATAATTTCCAAGATGATTCATTAATAACGAAGGATAAATTTGTAGGCGTTCTTCGAAAGATAAAGGCAGGTTTGGAATATGCCACAAATTATTTGGAGACTGCTAAAGATATTGCTGATCTCGTGGCGAAGAGCTTAGGTCACAAGCAGCAACAGAAACGGGGGGATGATAACGATGGGAAACAGAAGGGTAGTTTCGGGGCTTCTAATCTCGTGTCTGCCTTTTTCCGGCTTATTGGATTAGACTCGCAGAAAGTAACTGCGATTGCTGTAAACAGTGTCATATTCCTTGCACAAATGGTACGTGAGAAAGAATTAAATAATGACAAATTAAAGCTCATTTGTATTAACTTCGACAGATAAGTTCATTATTCGAACTGAAGCCTGCGAAAGAGAACCTCGCCAGAGATTTGGATGACAATGACAATTTATCTTGGAATCCTGCTAATATTATAACAGAAAGCAAAAACGATAAAGTAAGTTACAAGAAATGGGAGGAAAAGGAAGATGAAACTCGATTAATTTTATTTTTAGATACAAAGATTGCTTCGACAGGCTCAGGACGACGAGCTACCGAATCAGCTGATCGAAAAAGTCGACGGTGTCGACTCGGCCTGCGTCAGATTGTTAATTTGCAAAACATCGCCAGTTATAAGGGCGGTGCAGAATTTTCTGAGGAATAAAACGCGTAGCGAATCGCATCCAATGACTTCGTGGCTTCCCAGCAGGGATCGGTTCGAGGAAAACAGCGACGAATGTGAAAACACGCATACCGATTGCAGTTTATTTTCCTAGCCGTAGTTATCGAAGCGGTACCAAGTTTATTTAACTTTATTCGCGGCGAAGTTGGTCGGAAAAAGAATAACGACGGATCACGAGGATTCTTTTTCTTTTTTTAGAAACGCTGAAGAATTAATCCGTTGAAACGCCGTGAAACGATTTACTCTTGCATGCATCTGTTTTATTTAATTATACGTATATCAGCATGTTTCACATTTTGATCATCAAAATAGTTCAATTAAATGGCTAAGGGTTGTAATCGTAACAATATAAGATCTAGATATATTAAACAGTCTTTGATAGGTTTAAGAAATTCATTGGTCTAAACGACATTGTGTTTATATACGGTGCCCCCAAAAGAAAGGACACTTAAATTATTCTTAAAGATTAATTTGATTCACGATTAAAATATCACAAATGAGTATCTTGGCTACAAAGATCGTTAAATCGAAATAAAATAGAATTTCTTCACCTCCTTCTACCGTATATTTTGATTTTATTTTTAGTAAAAACACAAGGTGATATCCTTTCGTTTGTGAACACCCTGTACAAGGTAATTCATTGAAAAAATCATCACTAATCACTGTTTATTCTTTTCGCTAACAACTTGTTACTTTCACCCCTCTCTTCCTTTACCCGATGAAAAGAGAATTATCGTTGTTGATTTATATAGCATATATATATTTGCTTTTATACAAATATATATTATATTACAGAATATACACGGTATTCCAAAATTAATTTACCGAATATCTTGTGTACGTTTGTTTTAATAAATAGAAACAGTGAATATACAAATGTTTCAGTAAATTGAATTTACCAATAACCGTTGTATTTTTCCAACCACCTCCAAGATGAGCTAGTTCAATTTCTAAAAAATATTTTAAATATTCTTTCATGATTTTTCACCGGATAATTAAAAAAAGTTTCGTTGAAATAGGCAAACGGATATCCTAAAATAATTTTTTTAAATTATTGCACTATGGACAAAGCACCTTTCAAACGATCATAAAATTAGATAATCAACGATTTAATTAATTTCTAAAATAATTAAGAAAGATGCTTGTACGATTCGCAAGGACGGCGCTAATGAAGGTACTCTACTATCTGAACTCATTCGCAGAGATAATTAAATGCTACGAAGAGACACTACGATTCCGAATAACAATTGAATGTTCTAATTACGTGCTCCTTTATCCATATACAAAATCATCTAAATTGCTTCGACTTAACGATTAGACGAACGCGTCGATTAATATCAGTACGATTGTTAAGCGAAACAAAGTTCGACGAGAAATAGCAACGATTCAGAGTAACAAGAAAATGGGAATCTTCTGAACAACAGTTACTTATAAAAACAAGGTTTCTCGTGAAATTAAGGAAACTTAACGTAGCCTCCCATCAGACGTTCAACACGTTGATTGCAGTGATTAAAACAATCACACTTATAATATTTATTAACACACTGTAGAGCAAGGTTTGCGTTCTTTCCTCTTTAATTCATCCTCCTAACAATCAACATGTTCATTCTGACAAGGACTACATTCTAGAATCCTTGAACACTCTCTAATGCTATACATCTAATGAGATCAGGATTATTGCGAGCTACGTGTTTCTCGGTGTTAATAAACGTCCCTAGAAATGAATTGCAACTGGCATTATGAGATAATTGGTCGTCTCTGAAAAGCCAGAAACGTTCTGCCTCTACCTCCCTGTTAACCCTCGAACGGATTATACAGTGACCCAAATCTACGAAACAGACGGTGCATTAATTAAAAATTATCTGGTCAAATTTCTAAACGAAATATTGTCATAAACGTAAAACTAAGAAAAGTTGTCTGAAATTAAAATTATCGTCGATATTTCGATGAGCCACCGTCCGAGGATTAAAACGGGCCGATGAATATGAAAGTTTGGCATTCGAAAGACAATTTAGTCATTAAGGATTCCCAGACTTTGAGCTGTGCATATTCACCCGGTACGTGGAATTTCGTTCCCGTATACATGTATATATTGTACGTTAAATATTATACACATCCTCGTTGCACTCGCAGAAAAATCCGCCTCGAAAATATATATGTATAAAGGATCGACAGAAAGGAACGGAACTTGTGTCGAGGAAATTCTTATTTACAGGAGAGCCCGTATCGTTCATTACGTTTCACAATTATTGTTCTTCGATCGTTCGTAAACTTTCCACGTTAATTCACGAAAAGTCTTCTGTAGCAGGTTGCCTTGTTAAAATTCCTTTCAATATTTTTTTAAATAAACCTGTTACGATATCAAGGAACGCCGATTTCTGCACACAGCTGGCTATTTGCAGTCTTTTTCTTTTATCTTCGAACAGACGAACTGAACTTGATAGGAACAAGCGGATACGAGGTTCAAAGTCGATCGAATGACTAGAGTGGATGATACACTGTTCGACGACGAGGAGACTGACCGATCTTTCCGCGAATATCGAAGGCGACTAATCATTCCGATGAAGAAGATCGTGTAGGAAGCAACTGGAAACGAATCTTTACAGAGTCGCTTGACCTGGACTTATCAAATCTGTGTTCTCGGCGCAGGCTTGTCGCAACCAATCCCGAAGATTCCATGTTCTCTCCATTAAATTTGAGATCGGTTTGTCGACGGTGCCGACGCTGGTGGTGAAACCGCTGTTCGGACCGTACTGGGCGATGATGTTCTGTGTGGTGGTCGCCGGGGGTTGCGTGGCTGTTAACTGAGACAGGATGTTCGACTGGATATTCGGGGTACCAAACGTTCCTGAAGGAAAATTTTCCAGACCTGGAATCTTGTTACATTAAGCGAAATTCATTTTCACCGTACCTTGTACGCTGTTTGATTGTGCTGCAAGGTGGTGGAAACGTAGCCATCGCAAATAAGAGTACATAAAAGTGGGCGGTGGTGAGGCGTTAGTGTCCAAACGTTTATTCAGCACGCCCCAGATTTCACGTATCTCGGAGTTTAGGCTTTCCAGGCTTGCGATTATTTCCGTCGACTCCTGGTAGTGATCCGGTTTGTCTGAATACGTCGGGATCGTGACAAAAGATCGAAAGAAAATTGTTAAGTGAAAGGAAACGAACGAAAGATACATTCTCCTTCGGCAACGATTCAAAGAAAAGCGAAACGATCGAAATGAAATAAATAAATAATAACATAGAAAATGAAATAACGAAGGGAAGGGAGGTGATGGAATAACGAGAGCAGCTCACCTATGAACGTGTCCGTTCCCAGATCGGTTGAACTGAATCCACTACTCGCGCTGGACATGTCGCTCAATGTTAATTCGTCGTTTCTCGTCGACGTGGCCTCGTTTTCGTTCCTCTTCGCGCTCGCCACTCTGTCCAAGGATTGTTCCAGGTGCCTCAGGTGGATCACCTTTTCACCTAAGAGGCTTCTGGTTCGATGCAGGCTCACCTCCATTTCCGAAAGTTCTCGTTCCTCCTGGAAAAAAATTTACGAAGAATCTAAGCGTCGAGTGAATAATCGGAGAAATATGATACGGTGTACCTGGACTAATTGCTCGAGTGTCGCTCTGGCGCTACGTTGCTTCCAAGCCTTCTGTCGTCCGTGGAATGCGTTTTCCTGGTGTCGAAGCGCCTCTCGAGCCCTCCTCACAGAATCCCTCTCGACGTGGATTCGGTGACGGAAGAACTCCAGCTCCGAAGAGGTGTTCGCCAGCGCTAGAAAATCGAGCAGATTCCTTTTCGGTGTCATCCGACACGCTCGGACCAGGCTGCATGCTCGCGGTAGCGGCGTGCACGGAAAAGAAGTAACGGAAGGAAGAGAACGAAAGAAGAACGGTTTCGGAAGGAGAACCAAAAGATCTGCTGGTGGTGCGTTTACGAGTAGGCCGAGCAGAGAAGAAGCCGCTAACCAAAGTAAAGTCTATAGATGCCTAAGGAGAATAAATAAAAGAAAAAAGAATCTTTAACATGGAAAAATGAAAATAACGGAAAAGATCGAGAGATAGGAACGTCGGTATGTATTTCGCGCGCGTGATGACTTAATTGAAGCGATTAAGCTGTAGACGGTTGATTGTAAGTTGTGAAAGTGTGTTCGAGCTACGAAATAAGCCATATATAGAGTGTTTCAGGTTTTTCTTTTGATAAAATAGTTTAGAAAACTTCTGAATTAATTTACAAACCTGAGACACCCTGTATACATTCATCTTCAGAACAGCATTCTTACTGCTACAAATTAACACCTTACTGTTGGTTAATTATGCGAATAAGTTTCGCCAATTAGCGAAACCGGTTATTTAATAAACAGATTATCAATCCTTCACCAGCATACTGAGTTATTATTTTCATTCCTCAGAACTCACCTTTGAATTTATATTTTTATTGCAAGAAGGTTTAAATTAATTTCACTCGTGTGTTAACCCTTTGAACTTAATTGGTTTTCAACGTCGTCGTGCATCTACTTGTATTTATGTTAAGTCAAATTAAATAAATCAATGTACAACGATAAAATTTACCAAACAATTAGTATTTTCATCTCCAGCATGAGCTCAAAGGATTAAATTAAAAATTTTAATAAATATCAAGCCCAGTTTGCCAACGGTGGATTAAAAATGCATCATCATCAGGAAAGTGTTAATAAATCAAAAGATCATCAACTATTGAAATAGTCCAAACAATTCCCTTTAAAAAGATTCACCTTTGTCCTGGAAAGGATACCGCAAGGTATAGGCCGTTTCATTGCTGGGCAGTTGATCGCCAAGATCCTCCAGCTTCTCCAGTTGCTTCCTGATGTTCTCAACGGGATTCTCTAGATTGTTATTGTTATTGTTGCCGGCAGTGCTAGCCCTGGCAGTGCTGGTCGCTTTCTTGCTGAAGTTCTTCTTCTTCTTCATCATCATGTTCGCGTTCGTCTCGCTGGCGGTGGTCGTGTCGTCCGACTCGATTCGTACAGCGGCCGTTTTCGGGATCGCCGCTGCTCCGATCGCGGCACCCTTCTGAAACCCCGAATTCTGAACCTTCTGAACGCTCTGAACGTTCGATTCCTCCGGCTTGTGCTGTTCCTCGGTCTGCTCCTTCGCGATCGGTGTTTCCTGCGCTTTCGCGCTCGTCGTCGCCAGGCTTGGGCGCGTGTTCCTTAGCGGCGTACTGCGAGCACGATTTAAGGCCTATAGCCAGACATTAGGGCGAATCGCATGAACGTGAGCGAGTACCTTCACAGTTTACTCCGCGTTACGTGTCGACGTTCGAGACAGCCAAATGGGATTTCGATTTTTCTTTTGTCACTGAAGAATTAGTCGAGTGAGAGTATGTTAGAAAGGGTTTACATACGTAACTTTTGAAATAACTGTTGTTCGGTTAGGGTATGTTAAGTAGCGCTGACTGTGAAGGTACTGGAGATGGTGACGAGGAAAATGGAGGTGCAGAAAACGAATATTAGTACGGTTAACACTAATCTGAGCAAAGGTACGTGGATAACGTTAAACGTTTCGAGAATCCTGTTCGAAGCAATAAAGAGAAAAATTACTGTAAAAGTTAGATGAGTACCCGGGCAGATGTAACTTGATCTGAACTGGAATACTTATGCAATAATAAACATTTTTTTTTTAATGAAACTTTTATTAATGTAATTGTGAGGTTCTTCTGATTAAAACAAGACCAAACACGACATAATTTGAAGCATATTTACTTATTACCCTGAAAAGGGTAACTTCAGATCTCATTTAGGTGTTAATTAGGTGAAAAAAAATCATTCATTAAAGAAGCAAATATGCTTCAAATTATGTCGTGTTTGGTCTTATTTTAATCAGAAGAACCTCACAATTATGAGAAATAAAAAATTAAATTGAAAAATTCAAAATTAAATCTAATTAAAATATTCAAAATTAATTGTTTTATTGTTGAATTAGTATTGTCTCAGCAATATGTCTTTCGCTCTTTATTCTCTTCGAAACCTTGAACCAAAAAAAAACACCTTTGGGTGCCGATCCAATTTCTACTGTATATATCAACGGATTCTCAAAACATTCAGCGTGACTGTAACACACAAACGGAACGCATGCTTCCGAATCGATTGTCAGAATCACGACACGTACAAGTACATCAGAGATCGATCCAAAACGCGTCAACCCTTTGCGATTCATTTCGTTTCTCTCGTTTCACACCGCTCCCATCTGTACGACGTTCCTACAAGCCGAAACGTGGAAAATAGCTTGATATCTCGAGAAACGGCAAACGGTTGACCATATAAAACGAAAACGATCAGGTAAATAAAGAATGCCAGATTCGACTCACTTTTGTTCCGACGACTCGGTCTTGTCGGTTCTGGTCCTCGTGGACGTCGACCTTTCCGTCTCCGAGGCAGTAGTGTATCCCTCTTTCCTTCTGCTTCTCCTCTCGACAGCCAAACGTACCTCCTTCTTCAGCTTCATGTATTTCTCCTTCAGTGCCATGTATTTGTCCTGTAGCAATCGTTTCTCGCAACGCATCTTCTCGAACTCTATGCTGTCCTGCTGAAGTGCTCGCTCCGTCTGTTTCCTCGCCTCCTTTTCAGCATCGCGCGAAAAATCCGCGTGAATCTCTTCTAAACGCTGCTTGTACATCTTACGGGTGAGATCCTCCTGAAACCGCAACAGCAAATTCTTTTCAAGCATCCAGCGATGCTTTAATCGAGCGATATATTCAGGAAAAATGTCCCTTGGTTTCTTTCATCCTCCTCGAAGATCCTGTAAACGTCTCTGCGCTGGAAATCGAGCCGCTGGACACCTCCTCTCGTGCAATTATCGCACAGTAATTATCGGAATCAGGATAATTATCGGAGTTCCCTCGGTATAAATTCACTGCTTCTTGATTGTGATGGTACGCAATGGCGTTTTATTGAATATAACTTTAAATATATAATCTTTCAAGGTACAACAGTTTCAGGATAGATCTTTCTTAAAGTTATCCTAAGGCGCTAGATATCTGGACGGTGTTACGCGATCGCGCGACGCTAGGCTAACAAGCGAAATGATTAATTTCTTAATTTGGAAGAAATTCGGTTAATAACGTATATAATCTTAATTACGTTTAATCTGGTTCGGGGTAACACGTTCAGGAAGGAAGGTCGCTAAAGTAACAGGCATCGTCAGGTACTCACGTCGATTCTAAAGTCACGAAGTATCTCAGCTAAACACTTCTCGTGATCTTCCGTGATCTTTGTGATCTTTTCCCTTTGCTGGATGCGCAGCTCGGTACGCAGATCGTCGAATTCCTTCTCCAGCTCCTTCTTCAGGGCTTCGATCTTCTCGGAATGTTGCTTGGTCAGCTCGAATTCGTTCAACTTGGCGAGCTTCTCCTCGCCCAGATCTCTTTCGTGCTCGTTCTCCAATTTTCCCATCTCTTGGTTACGCAATTCCAATAATTCTTTCCTTCTCTCATCGAGTTCGGTCTTCAAATTCGCTAAAATCTCTTGTCTCTCCTTCTCGTAACACACTTCTAACTCGGCCTTCACTTTCTTCAGGTTCTCCAGCCTCGCTTTATCCATTTCGGCGATTAGATTCTGGATCTCCTGTTCCTCCTAAAACACAATTAAAAAAATTAATTATCAGAATTTTTAGAGGGACTTTTATATTGAACCAATACCTTCTCAGCCATTTCTCTTTTCAGCTCCTCCAGCCTTTCGCTCATATTCTTCTGCAACTGCTGCTTCTGTTCCACGAAATTCTCTTCCAGTTCCTTCTTCGTCTGCTCCAATTTATCCTCAAACTCTTTCTTCAACATCTCTATGTCCCTCTGGTGATCCTTGCTCAGTCCTGTTCTAGTTTCGTCCAAGTTCTTACTGTGTTCTTCTTTCAAACGTTCCCTTCGCGATTGCTCCAGGTCCTGGTTCACTCTGGACAAGTCAGACGTGTCGTCGTCGTCGGTCTGTCTATCCTTCGAGAAACGTATCGCCGACTTTTTAGGCTTCACCGTCTTCGGCTTGCTCTTCCGAATGTCTTCCGAATCGCTGCTCTTCACCACGCTGCAATCGGTTTCGCTCCTCGATACCAGATCGATATTCTTTATTTTCATAAACTTGTTGCTGGGAACGTAATCAAGGCTGCTCTCCCTGGACAAACTGTCCCTCCGGACATTCTCTTTCGCCATCTGAGTGCGATGCTCATTTTCAGTGACGTTCTGAACGACGAAACGTTTGCCAACCACCTTCGAATTCCTCGGAGTTTCAGAGGAGGAACTCTTCCTGGTGTCCTCGTCCAGTTTGCTCTCGCTATCTTCTTTATTTTCATCGTCGAGACTCTGGGAACTGGATCGCTGGGAGAATAAAATGGACCCGGTAGCCTTGTTCGAGACCACCGCGGATATTCGCACGTTTTGTTCCTCCGATTCCGAATCCCAGTCGTCCTCGGAGCCGGAATAAGTGAACTTGATGTCCACTTCTTTTTCTATGTCGAAGCGAACGCTCTTCCGCTCTTCGTCCACTGGCCTGTCGTCTGTTGGGAATCAAGGGAACTGGGTGAATACAAGGTTCGACTGAAAAGAATCGTTTCAAAGCAATTGGTTGGATAACTTTAGAATAATAAATAAAAATCTATCGTTTTCTACCTTTCGTTCTATTTCAATATTGGACACTACTTTCTTACCATCCTCTGATTGCTTCTCCCTGAGGATCGACTTCAGTCTGTCCCCAACAATGTTACAGCCTTCGTCAGAGATGGCAACGGTGCGGAAGTCATCCAGCTTGCCACCCTCCTGGCTGGGAGTGGTGTCCCTGCTCCTGTTGCTCTTCAGGAACATGGTTCCTCCACCGCTCAGAGTCAGCTCCTTTTGTTGACTGAACTGACTAGGATGTTTCTCCTTGTCGAACTTCTCGGTTCTTTCCGACCTAGCCAACGTGGTGATGCTTAATTTATCTATGTCTATGATGTTCTCCTCGGAGCTGAACTTGCTGGACAGCTGCTCCCAATCTTTCTCGTGTCTTGGGCTCAGGGATTCCGATCTCTTCAGCACCTCTTTCAAGTCTAACTCCTGGGTGGGACTGGTGATCGTGGTGGTAGCCGCGGTTGTTGTTGCTGCGATAGGAGCCATGGCTTCCAGGACCTTGGGACACTCGTAGAACTTCGGATCTTGGAACCTGTTGATGGTATAGGATATTTTTAAACGAACATTCATATAAAGAAGGTTTATTCTTACAAACCTGAGGTTCGTGTAATCCCTGGAAGCTCTATCGGTGGCCAATGGGTTCTCCGTCTTGGAATCACTGTCTCGTCTCGAGTGTTGTCTATCCTGGCTGGAGCTATCCTTCCTCCGCACCCCTTCGAGCTTATCTAATTTCTTCAAGGGTGCCAATTTCGTTGGGATTCTGGTGGTCGATGCGTTCATTTTGAAAGTGTGTTTTATGGTTTCCTTTGAAGAGGTCTCCTTTGGAAGGGTTGCCTCCTCGTGCGACTCGAGATCCTTGGCGGTGGTCTTCGAGTCTTCCTCTGTCGATAAAAAATGTATGATTTTTTTTTAAATCAGGTTATACTTTCTGGGAGGAGCGAAGAAACAGACGCAAACTTTTCTTGGGAACAATCACCCTCCAGAGAGAAAAGGGTTGCCGATAGTGGAAGTCAACTGTTCTGTCATCTTCCTTTTTTATACGCAGCTGCGAGGAATGTCGAAGAAACGGATAAGAAAATATATTTAAAAACTCGAAAAATCACGGGCAAAGATTATTAATAACAATCAGAAGGATTGTCGGTCTTGAAACAATCTGTTCCTTTTCTTTCAAACGCTTTTCCCTATAATTCTTTCAGAAACATTTGCATAGCAAAGGCACGCGCCGTGTCCACTGGACAAAGTGAATAACGAAGTGTACACATACTGTTCCATAACAGAATTTTCTGTGTGAACACGTGTCGGCTTTGATCTCGCCGCCAAGTGATCGCAATATCACTTGACCCTTCTTCCTAAACGAACCCGTATCTCCTAGCCGTTTTTCTAACCATTTTCCTTCGCGAGATCGCATCGCAGCGATCGCGAATCTCGTTTGCGACATCTCAAAGGCGAACAGCTCGGAAAGAGGAAGGTTTCCGCGTGAACAACTCTCCAGAGAATCGTCGGTGCAGGGAAATTTAAAAATAAAAAAAAAAGAAGGAAAACCTTGCTCTTTAGACCGGGTGTGCCTTTAATCTTCGCGGCTCGCGGAGTAGAAACAAGAATGCCAGGTGAGGAGGACGAGAAGCGGCAACAAATATTGACTTTTCACGCGGTCGCAATTTCGTCTGCCTTCCTGATGCGATTTCAAGCGAGGCTTTTAACCGTCTGCTAAGTGACACTCTGTAATTCGACGATAATCACGCGAGTCAAAGAAGCTGCTTTCTTCTGGATTCCCTTCTGGAAATTAAGACAAAGCGACGGTCGATCGTTTCGTTTGAACAATAATTAATCCTACCCTTTTCTTTTTATTTTTTTAATTCGAATCGCGTCAGGAGCTTTCGTAGGATGTTCAAGAGGAGAAGCATTCGAACAATCCGCGCTCGATGGACTCGGACGCGATAATTGGACGGATCCTACGTTCAAGCAACTATTACGTACTTTCACGAGCGAGTGCACCGACACGTGAGTGCCTTAACGAATGTGTCGCACGCCGACGAGCAGCACGAAAGAGTTTCGAGGGCTCTTTGCCGAGCAACTGCGTCCGCCTATCCTATCGAACGAGAAATCGCGCCAACAAACCCGCTCGTCTGTGTAACTTTATTGCACTCGAACGGGGACGATCAGACGAGCGGTCTTTAACGCGTTCTCCAGTGAACAACAGTTAAGTACATCGATTGGACAGGTCTGGGATGAGTTTTCGGTGAACAGGGAGAAACCTGGAATTACGTAAAAAATTGACGTTAATAAATAAAAAAAAAAAATACCAAGTTCCATTTCAAATGATAAATCAACCAATCTTCTTTGATTATCGAGTGAACGTACTCGAAAATTTTTCATTTCCGTGATTATAACTGTTCAATAACAGCGCGAAGACACAACCAACGAATAAGGTGATCAATCGAGTAAATAAAAAAAGAAAAATGATTATTCAACGTACCACGATGAGACGGTTACATGTGCGCGCGTGCGATGGCCTCTTCAATACGAACCCGATGAACTTTGACAAACGGATCTCCGAATCGATTCAACGACCGTTTGCAAATGGATTATCGTTGTTTGTTACACGAATTATAGTCTCGTGAGCGATAAGATTACCGTTAGCCTCATCAATACACGTGCTTGGAAATAATTAACACAAAACCGAGCGTACGTTATATCGTTCGCTCTATCGCGTTGCACGCGCGCCATTTGAGAAACGTTACATAAAAGTTGGAGCACACGAGGAATTATTTTATGTGGCCGCCGGATTGGTGTTACGTAAAAACACAGAGAAAAGACACGGAGTTAATAAGCAAAGACGATGTTCCGTTGCCAATGATCCACGGTCATTGAGAATGGAAACCGAAGCTGCGTGTAATTTCTGCAAACTCGATGCCTCAAGGTCAAGAGCAAAAGAATATTTACGTAATCGGTATGAATCATTGCGGATCGAACGAGAAGGAAAGATCGAATCGCGATCGAAAGTCGGCGAACAGACGGAGAAGAATATTCTCCTACGTAGATCGATGCTCGCGAGACGGCGGGCAAAGTTTCATCTGGATTCATCCTAAAAATATAATTCACGTTTGACGGTAAGCCAGCTTCGAATTTCAGTGCCAAAGCAGTCCTTGAAGCTCGAATTTGAATACTTGGCGAAAATATACCAGCGAAATTTTGGCAAAATACGAAAGAACAGGTGTTAAGCACGTTCACTGTCAAAATTCTTAAAATTAACTTAATAACGATATGCTAACGTGGCTATCAGCTTGATAATTCACTGATATCAGCCACGAATGACGGAAGCGAGTCTGTTAATAATTGTTATTATCAATAACAATGACGATTAGTTCACCTGTTCAGTGACGAGATCCTACTTTTTACGAACAAACGATAATTAAATAACGCTCGATTTCTGAGGATAAGATTATCTTATCTTGTTTACCGTATCTCGTCTGTCGATAAGTATTCTTAAACGAGAAATAAGTGAAAGTTTGACTATTCGAAAGCTGAAATGGTTAGTCAATCTTTCAGTAAATGATAATTGAACAGGGGTTGAGATTGCTCTTCGAAGGTTCGCGTGTTAACCCTTTGCACGAGACAAAAAGAAAAAAAAGAGTCATGCCACTTCTAGTTCACAATATGCATGTCATGGTTTATTTATACACAACTGGTCTACATTATACATGTACAGAACGCGAGACTGTGAATGTTTGTTACACAAGCTGTCGCATAATCACAGACGTCGAAGGGTATAAAAATATTTTGTTTTTTTACGTATACTCGAGATTGCAGTACAAGATCATCGTTTGTTCACCTTGATCAAGAATGAACACAAACATAACTAGATTAGTTTCAGACCTATCTACCTATCTATCTATCTATCTATCTATCATCAATCAAACGAGCAACGACTTATAAAAAGAAAAAGGTGAATACATTGTGTGAATCAGTCAGGAGGTGCTGAGTCTACTATAGAACAGCGTACACGCGATATCTTTCTGTAGAATTTACATAAAATTTAAAATCTTGCAAACTGTATCAACGAAGTCTTCTGTTTGAATGATAAATGAAAAGTTGGACGTGCTTAAAGTGGAAGACGATAGGATTAGATATCTTGATTATTGAATAATGGTATCATCGAAAGCTTAGAAGAAATTGTGAAATAGAAGCTCTAAGGAATTTAGAAAATGAAATAACAACAGTTTGATAAATAATATAAGGGGTAGGAATGTCAGAAGGTTGGCACTGGACAAGTGGATTAGATATCTTAATCACCAAATACTAGTATCATCGAAGGCTTAGAAGAAATTGTGAAATAGAAGATCTAAGAAATTTAGAAAATAAAATAATAAAAAGGGGTACGAATGTCAGAGGGTTGGTAATGGACAGGTGGATTAAATATCTTTATCTTCTAAAACTTAGAAGCAATTGTGAAATAGAAGCTCTAAGGAATCTAAAAAATATAATAATAACAATTTGATAAATAATACTGTTAGAGGACTTCTGCAGGAGAAAATAAAAAGAATCATAGGGGTTGGAATGTCAGAGGGTTGGCAGTGGACAAGTCACCCACGAAGAAGACTTGGACTCGATTTCCGGTGCCGGAATTCCCTATTTATCACAGATCCCTGCATCGTCAGGGTTAATCAGGTTACTCTTACCCTAATGGTCTTACAATCCCTGTGATACTCGTAGTAGTACAATTAGATTTCTCTTTTCCCTAAATACCGTGTGTACGCTACAGACTGCAAGTCCAAGTGCAAAGGGTTAAATCCTATATTTTCCATTCGCCCGTAATGACGAGGCAATCCGTACCGACGCTCATTTGCCTGGTATTGCCAGCCCTGGCCTGTTTCACCAGCTGTTTGTAAACAGGGTCCAGGGGATGTTCCCAGGTGGTGGTTCCGGTGGAAGCCTGGTAATAGTACCAGCTTTCGCTCGCCTCGTGGTAGCATGGTTTCCAACCCTTCGGCAAGGCCGCCATGAGGCCCTCCCGGGCCAAGACCAAAAGGTGCGGTTCCGCATCAGGGTCGATTCCCAGGCGTCTCGCATAGTCGAGCACCTCTAAAAAATAACCAGGTGCGCTCCATTAGCTGATTACCAACTGGACAAGGGCGATGGACTATGAACTCGTGGACAGAGTACGCGATGATATTAATTTAACTGGAAAAACTTAATTAACGCTTCGCGAAATGCCTGAGAGGCGAATACGTGTAACAGTTTGCGAAGCGTTAAGAAGGTCAAGGATGATCGTGGGCTTGTGAAAAGGGGCTAAAACGTTCCTGGAATTTAAATGAAAGCGTCCTTTAAAAAAAATACTTGTATAAATTTCTGGCCTCTTTATCTTGATTTCATATCAATCGTTGAATGAGTAACATTTAACTAGTCAAAGATAACATTATCTTTCTGCTACTGCATACGTGACAGAGGGAACATACTTATCTCCAAGAAATTTGACGTAATTATTGACAAACAATGTTTAATTTAGTTTAATTATCGGTCTCCTCTGCTTCTACCGATCGTAAACGTCCCATGAAACTTGCAAACATTTCCCTCAACATTTTCAAGGATTCCAACTGTCCGGTAATTGAATTTCTGAGAAGTTTGTTACGAAGTGTATCGGATAGCCGTGGTTGATCAAAGAAGCAGTTGGAACTTTTGTAACAAGTATTATTGGCCCGGGTGAGACGTGGGCGCTGGTAAAGATAGAGGATCTCGTTGGCCGAGGGTCGAGGGTAGAATTTTTAACCTATCGGTTATTATAAATATTTTTCTGCTCGATAGCTAACGAAGAAAGTATTATTAAAATGCTCGTGGATTTCAAGGTTCTCGAGTTGGCTGTATGCAAAGTGTAACGATGCTCATCGATTATAAAGGCCAGGTGGAAGTACACGTGGCAACGCGGAAATGTCGTCTCGGGACAAAAGAAAAGGGGTCTTTAGCTAATATTTGCTGTTAACATCGAATATCGAGTAACCGTATCGAAGATAACGTGTTAGCCAAACTTTATCCAACTAATTGCTGGCAACTGTTAAACATTCATCA
This sequence comes from Osmia bicornis bicornis, assembly GCF_907164935.1. Taxonomy (NCBI): domain Eukaryota; kingdom Metazoa; phylum Arthropoda; class Insecta; order Hymenoptera; family Megachilidae; genus Osmia; species Osmia bicornis. The sequence continues at coordinate 4,531,621 of NC_060222.1, forward strand.
ACCGCGATATTCATGACGCTGACGCGTCTAAATCTGGCCCACTCTACTCATCGCGGTTTAATTAATTTTTAAGTATCCCGATGCGAGGTGCAGTTTACAGGTGGCGATTCTAAAATTAAATCAAACAAAGTCTCCAATCTTGCCGCTTCGTTTAATCAGATACCTGATTTATTGCGTCACCGGGTATATATAACTCGTTACAAGAATGTCGTTCAATCGTTTAATTATAGAGCGTGAATATTAATTTCTCGCAGTTTTTTGCAAAATTATTCTCTTCGATCTAGCACACGGTTCGCATGTATTCTGCATAATTTCATGCATAATAAATGCAAAGACGTTTCTACGTACAGTCGATCAAAATTCTATTCAATATTAATTTCTATATCTATGATAAATCCAATAACCTCTGTGGAATTGCCTTCGCTAAGGATGAAAATAATGCGACGACGACTAAGCATACGATTAACGCCAGAGTCTCGAGACAGTCTCGGAGCTTCTCTCGTTTTCTTTAGGAAACGTGGAAAATCCTGACGACAGCAGTGGGAAAAGAGGGTCGATTAAAAATTCCATCATGGAAGTCTTTGACAGGTGGCTCGGTGTATGGGGGTAACCGCCACAACATCTGTCTTCCCTGCGATGGATAAATTTCGTAGTTATCCCAAAGGCTACCAGCTAAAATTTCCCAAGTTTTTCCCAGATCTTCCAGCGAAAGCTGGCTATAAAATAAAGCTCGAAGGTGACTTTTAATTGACGAATGCATTTGGTGCAACGGAAGCTGGCCAGTGGTACGGATAGCAAAGGGGTGGTCCTCGAGGCTTATGACAAAACTTTCGCCGCACTGCGGATTCTATTGATTTTCCTCGCCGCGCTAGGGTACACGAGCTCACTGCTCCCGTACGACCCTGGTGTAAATAAACAAGGAAACATCACCGAAACTCTTTGACCTTCTCTGGTTTTATCCACGACTTTTCCAATTTAATCCCTTTCACCGTTAACTTTTCACCAATCCCATCTCCAGCCTCGCTACGCTTCTCTTCGTCCTTCTTTTATCATTTTTTTATTTCAGATCAGCAACTATTAATCATGTCAGAATAGGGAAGAAGATATAGAAGATCCAAAAGACATCGAGAACCTTGGCTGAACTGACCCTGTTAGAAGCAAGCAATTAGAGGAAACGTATCCGAACGAGTTCATTAGCAACGCGCAATTGAACAAGTACAAGGACGGTATCGGGACTTTCGGTTCGCCTCGATGGACAGGACGAGTGTTCGATGAGCGACCGTGACCTCGAAATGGGCAAGTGTCGAAGAGCGAACTAGCCAGAGAAGATAGGTAGGCGGAAGTGTACGAACGAGGAGCGGCGGCGATGGAAAAGCCACCCTGTGCTACATCGATCGTGGGACGAGAAACGGGGAAAACGTTCGGTGAACATTCGGTCTGATTTCTTTCTTCACGTACCTTCGTTCGACGGATGAGACGTCTCGTCGAAGACCTCCCTGCCCAAGATCGTGGCTGCGCTGTCCTGAGAAATACTCATGCTAGCGCGAACGAACAGCCGGGCCCCGGGGTGCAGGACGTTCACATAACTCGGGTAGGTAGGTCGCGCTCGGCCCAATGGCAACAACACACCTCGTTACGATCGGCCAGGTAAATATCCGTCATTTTACGGTTGTTACAACGACGACGCGTGAACGCGATAATGTTTCAGCTGACGGCGAAGAGGAGTAGAACGACGGCGAGACCCGTCCGACGACAGTCAACGTTGAATTCGACTTAAACGTAGGCGGTGGAAGAAGGAACGGACACGAAGAACGTGCAGCGCCCTCGGTAGCCTGACCCCGAACTAGGCCAATGATAAGGAAACGAGTGTAACAGCCGGCGGCAACTGTCTTATCGATTAATCGAAACTCAGCCGCGGCGTTCTCGTTTGACAGCCCGGGAAATACGGGAATCTTAAATCCCCGCCCGATCCGCGACCGCGCGTTTGGCATTTCTGTTGAGAAACCATCGTCGTTGAGCAATTTCATTTCGAGAGATTCGTTTTTAACTCCAGTTTCAAGCTGATAATATTGCAGCCTTTTCAAAATTTGGTGATTTTTATGAGGGATATTGTATTTTAGGAGAGAACCATGATTACAGGTACTTGCCTGTGTCCTAGTTTCTTTTTATGAGATTCTTGCTTCATCCGCATCCTTGAGAATCGGAGTGGAACGAGCTGCTTTTAAACCGAAGATGATGGATGAATGATTAAGCGATGACGAGGTTAAATCGCCTGTATTTCCTGTTATTTCAGCGATTATTTATAGCAAACGCTGCTGACGCTGATTGTAATTTTGTAGTGGGAGTGAAAGAAGAAAATGTCATTTGGTATCTCTTCTTTCCTTCTTTTTTTTCTAATAAGACATAAACTTCTAGTAAATAATGATTTAATAAAGTAAATTAATATTTAAAATATTATTTGAACGAATAATTTTGCCTTTTTAATGCCTCCGTATTGATTTTTGAATATTTGAATTTGCGCGCTTTATCGATCACCGTTTGAAAAACAGCAGGAAACGATTGTGGCGCTATCGTGATGAATTTTATGGTTCTTCCTCGAGAAATATGGAGAATTTCTTCCTTATCGACACACTAGGGAATTTTCTGCCAGTGGATGAAGAAGTTTCCCCTATATTACATCGAAGTATCTTTCGAACAAAATGAAAAATTTTCTAAAGTATTGAAAATATAATTATGAGCACGGTTTATTAGAAATAATATATTGGTATTATTATTTCAATTGTAAAAAGTGTAAAATTAATAAAAATAAAGTCATCACATTTGACTGTCTTTGGTAGAGATGGCGCCAACGTGTGCAAAACCACCCCTAAAATAAATCCCCTTCGTAATAAACCACCGGGAATCTCTTGATAAATTACTTTAGCGGTAAATGCACCAACTGTGTAAATTTCAGAAAGCGGTAATCATCTTCATTGAATATGTTCAATATTTATACATTTAAAATGTTTGATTATTCAGATTTATGCAACGTGCGACAGAAATGACGACAATACACGATGATTCATTATGTAAAACAACTTTGTTAATATAGTACTTCGCATTTTGTAATATTATTCGTATTCTTCAGGGACTTTAAAAAATTATTTTTCATACACAATCCATAACATAGAAAAAGAATTTCAAAAAGGAAATATTTAATCTTAGTTCTATTGTATCATTAAAATATTATTACCAGTTAAATAATCTAAAATATTATTCCGAAGTAAATAATATTTTAACACTTATCTGTGATCTAAAATAATTAGAAATTCCAAGTAGCCTTAGAATATTCGTTGCACCTAAACAGGTATAATTACGAATGCAAATTACTTCTACCTCCTTTTGTCAATTGCAAATTACCCCATTAGAAATTTTCTCCTGACTTCGTCAGCAAAAATTAAAAGAAAAACAAGAATAAGATAACGTTCAACTACTTCACGCTAAAAGGTCAAAATTATCACAGACAATCTGTCATTAAATTTACATTCTAGAAATAAACAAATGATAAAGTCAGAATAGTGCAAATGAAACGGAAGTGACGTGAACTTTTATGTATAAATATTCATAGAGTGGACTATAGTGCGTCAAAGACTTATGCGACTAAAAACAATTGTATCAAATTTCAGTTCAATAAAATTGATTAATATCAGAACGACCAAACATTTTCTTATTCTGAACTATGAAAATTATTAAAGAATTTATTTTTAACTTCAAAAATATCAGAAACAGGTATAAATTCAACTCCAAACATTGTCAGACGAATTGAAAGCTTTTGTGCAAATTCTATGAGGAAATTCTTAGGACACAGATCTTCCTGAAGAAAATCCAACGATTCGAAGATGCAATTCTTCGATGGCAGGACCCGTATTTTTCAACATTTCCAACATACCCTCGCGCCGCGATACGATCTGTCGTTTGCAGCAATAGCGAAAATAATGATCGAACCATCGATTGGGACATTTAAATTTCACGCTCTATAGAAAACAACGAGGACCACCGAATCATGGTGTTAACGTTAACGACTGCAGTATTCGGGAGCCGTTTCGTCGAACGCGAAAATTAAATGATAATGATATCGTATGCCGACGCCGCGTGAAATACTTGCGGTCTCTAGTCGAGAACATTTATTTCTCTCTTCCTCCTTCTCTTTACCATTTCTCGACATTCTTTCGTCTCTTATCCAAGTCTCCAGTCAGTCACCCCCTCTTCGCTACCCTTCGTCATCGTATTTTCCTTTCTGTTCGCCCTTCCTCCTCGTTTCTGCGTTTTTTATTCTGTAAAAATCCTCGTTAACTCGAATCACGACTCGGGCCGGCGACTTTCCACTTTTCCCGGGCTAAATAAATCGTTAGAGGTGGCTTGCTGGCCGAACGCGAGCTAATGGCGCTCCACTTGTTATTGTTCCACGGTGTTCCTTCGACGAAACAGACTTTAATCAACGTTCCAAAACGCGGCAACCGATCGTGAGGTCAAATGGAAGCTTCCTCGAATTGGTTCGAAGAATTTTCATTGTTTTGAAGAAAATAATCGGGTTTAGCAGGGTGGATCAACCCTTGCGCGGTCAACTTCCTAACTGGCTAACTATTTCATTAATAAATTTATTATGTTCTTGTGAAAATATGAGAGAACCACTTGGCATAATCATTCTTTGAATATATTCACGTCGATATACGATTTAAAAATAAAAATTTCAAGTATCAAAATCTCAAATATATTGTTTCTCGTTTCAATTTTCAAGTTTGCGTACACATATTTTCTTCTGAAGGAAAACAGAGAGAAACTTAACAGGTTCTGTAAAACTGACGGACAAAAGGGTACTTGGCTTTCCGGAGTCGAACCGGGAACAAAATGGCTGAAATGTACAGCGAGAAAAGCGACGCTCTTTCAGTGATATTTTAATAAAGGAAACTTCATTTCTTGAATAATTTCAGCGACTCTATTGTGTTCGAAGTTGTTATTAACATTAAATGGTAATTTGATGTTTAAAATTATTAGGAGTGCAAAGTGTTGAATAACGTAAGAAATAAGGAGCCCTTTTTATATCAGGCCCTTCTGAGCCAAGAGCTAAACGTTGCAACAAAAAGATCATTAAGCCTCCCTTGAATCGAAACTGGATATAAAAAAAAAAATGAAATGGTACACAATGAAAGCAGCAATCCCACGAAGGCAGAGAAAATCCGTTACGTAGCCATCATGGGAGAACGTAACAACCGAAAAATCACGTACATTACCCTGAACAATAAATTCTATTGGTCGTTAGACCCTCGAGCACACGCCAGGGGATCCCCTAATCCGACCTAACGCCGTAATATCGTTACCTTGTTAAATAAATGTCACAGCAGGAGGGTTGCTCGGGGCTGGCCAGTCGGTCTACAAAAGGCCAACCCCTAAAAATTGGGCCAACGTCCGTACCGTTCAAAATGGTGGACCAACGCGTCCGTAGCTAACAAAGAAATGCACAAAAAGGAGTGACGTTCTAGCGACTGCAATCTTTCACGGCAATGGCCGATTGCAACCCAACCCCGACGATTCGTTGACTGAAAGACGAGATAATCGCTTGTCAACCTAGCGTTGCTTCTAACAGACCTCGCGATCATGATTTTGCCACCCCTTCTCATTTTTTCGAGGAGCAGATTTTATATCCATTGTTACCATCTTCAAGGCGAAGATTTTGTTCGCATCGTCTACTCTGGCAATATGCAAATTGTGGATGTGGAAATTTTTCTTAATTAATTTAGAGAAAATTCCTTAATTTGGTTTTTTTCTGTGATGAAAAACATGGAGAAAATGTGTTCAAATGATACAATTGGAACTGCTCTTCGTTGTTTGAGTAAATTTTTCAATTATTTCTGTGCCTTAACTTATCTACAGTGTGTAAAATTTGTAGAAGAACATGGAAGTCGTCGGTGCCCAGCTTTGTGAATATTTAAAAATGAAGAACAATGGAGATTGTTAAATTTACACTGGTAATTTGAAGTAATCGAAGTTCTAAATTAAAAATTACATCTTAGTGTAACTATTTTCGTTGTGATGATTGGTAGAGGAAATGTGTATTTCATTAAAAAGCTTCAATCAGGGTTGGACGCATGTTTTGTGAATGAAAGTTCGTAAAATTTACTGTGTAAATGTTTAGTGGAAGGCCTAAAAGTGGTTACGATATGCGCCATTGCGACGGCAAGCTTCTTTCGTAACAACAGGAAATATACCTTACCTTTGCACGATTGTTTTCATAAATTATTTTTCAATATTCTACACTGATTCTATATAAAATCATATATCTTATGTAATGTGTAATTGAGCCTTTCTTCATGCATGGATACAGTGTCTTTTTACATTCATTCTTTTTCCTATTTTATTTCCTTACAATTAAAGAACAAATAAAAAATATCAGAATGCAAAAAGATATTGTTGCAAAATTTTACAACGAACAAATGATTATAATTAACACTTTGATAGCTGTACATTTTAACAAATCAGTAACCCTTGCAATTTTATATTTCTCTGAAAAATGTTATAATTTGCAAGGTTTCAAATTGCCAATAAATAGAAATAAAATAAATAAATACTGATGCAAAAAGTAAAATATTAACACGTTGCGTCGCCCTTCAAAGTGCTAATAATTTCATCTTTTCCTCAAGAGAAGATCTCTACTTAATTTCGTTTTTAAGTAACTCCGCTGAACACGTAACATCGTAGCAGAGATTCAGAAATTTCAATTCGTGGATAGAGCAAATTTCAAGCTGCAATGAAATCAAGAGCTGGCTGGTTCACGCGACACGCGAGAGAGAATATTCTTCCATAAACTTTTCATTCCATCGCTCGTTCCATCAAGCTTTTCCCTGAATGCACGAATAAAAAAAAAAAAAAGGAAAAAATAATAAAACATGCTGTTTTGAAAATCCATTCAACACGCGCATTCATCGAACGTAACATCGATGAACGTTGATCGTTATCGGTGACGACAGTTTTCACGGTTTCGAATAATAATGCAATTCTTCATCATCCGGTCGAGATGTTTATCCGATATCTATGCGCAGCTGGTAACAAATGTCCGTTTCTCACGCGACTGACAACCGCGATCTCTATCTACCTCCTTTGTTTGACTGATCGTTTGATTCTCGTTAGATAATGCCGAGAAGAACGTTTAAACAAAATACAAGTATCTCTAAAGTGACTTAACTATTCTTTAATTGACAATAGCTGTCGAAAATAAACGATCAACGAGCCACAGGTGCGTTTTCATGAAACGCACTGTGTTAAATTTCAAAGGGTTAAAAGAATAGTTTCTCTGACGAAAAATATGAACAGAAAGATATCGAATAGGTAAATAAAACTTGGGAGAAAAATTAGATTTTCTTTGACAGTACTTGGATGAAAAACAGAAAGATATTGTGTAATAAAACTAGAAATTTAATTTCCAAGTATCGCTGTTGCAAATTTTACCCTATTTCGAAGACTTTCCCAAATTTCTTCATCAAAAAGCTCAAGAATCATGAAATATATTTTACCCTATTACGGAGACATTCCCGAAATGTCTTCTTCGAGGAGCTGGGACATTAAACTGGATCATTAATTCTTCCCATAGGAACGCGACAAAGTTGAGATCCAGTCTTTCTGTTGGCGGTAATTACGATCTCGAAGGCTCAAACACAATGACTGCGAAACAGCAGTGGAAGACGATCGAAAGAAGAGGTCTGACTGTGCGAGGATCCTCCTTGAGTCTTCAGAGGACGAGACCGCAGGAAGACCATTAGCACCGTATCATCGGCCTCGCAATAGTCGTTCTAAGCCTTTAAGCGCCATTTTGCTTTTCAATTTTCCAGCCGCGATGCTCGCCACCCCCGCCCCCCTACCTCGCGTCGCCTGGAGAATCGTCAGTCCGTCGTTTTTCTGTCACTAATTCCTCGCTGTTCTTTTCTGCGGGGCCTAATGCCAGCTTGAGGCTACGCGGCTGCCAAAGCGAGGACACAAAGGGTGTGCGGCGGGGGTGATGGAGGGTGGAAAAACGAAGGAAGGAAGCCGCGCGTAGTCGCGCTGCACGCGTGTGCAAGCGCGAGAGTGATCGACAACACGTATACACACATAGACACGCGTACACGCATAGGTGGAAAGAGAGAAAAAGAGAGAAGAAATTTTACAGCGCGACAATCCACAAGGTAGGAGAAAATAATTGCAAGTTCCGTCAGCGACGACCGTGAGGGTGGTTCTTAGGGGGTTGAGCAACGTCGAGGGACAGAGACGGACGAAGTTTCGAGCGGTTTCCTTGCCGCGGGAAGAAGCAGCCAAAAGGGAATGAGACGTTAACTGTGGACCCGTATGCGTGACAGAGACGGAGAGATCCAATTAAAAATATTACACATTACCCGCTACACCGCTAAAATGTATTTACTGTTTAAAAGCGGCACAGACAGAGGGGCCCCGGCTCTCTCGCCCGCTCACCTACACGCTCGTCAACTATCTACGTGCATGTACATTACCATATGTGTGGACGCGTGATGTGTTATGATCTTAACGCCTCCGGTGATGCGTACACGCGTGTGCGTTTTATAATGTCAGCCCTGTCACGGTTCAAACTGGGGATATTAATTCGCTCGATGACTCGAATTGAATTTCCTGTCAGCCTTCTAGGATGATGGTCTCGGAGAGTTGATAGATTTGAAGAGATTCGGTGCTTAGATACTGATGGTGACACTTTAGACTCTTCAGTGGAAAAGACGAGGAGTACATAGCTGTTACAGGACCATTGGGGTTCGACGATGGAAAAAGTAATAATTTGTTGTAAGATACTGAGAGTAAGAAGAGTTGACGGGAATAATTAAACAAAAAATTAACCGAACATAATTATCATAGTAATTTATAATTATATACTCATTGCGTAATAAGTGTATAAGTGTAGACAGCAAAGATTTATAATTGTTACTTCTTTTTTACCTTAAATTAATAATATCCTGTTAAGCTTAGAAATCCTCCGTCTTCAAAGGGTTAAGAAACTTTTATTTAAATATATCAAAATACCTCTGCTCCCAATTGAAACATCAGGGAACTGATATGTCCATTCTGCTGGACAGACATGAATTTACATAGAGATTGTAATGTCTCGTTGATTGCATCGAACATCAATGAATCTGGGAATTAATCAGACAGCAATTGATACTGAATTATATTCTGAAAGCGAAACGAACGATTATAATCCATTTGCACAGTAGAATTTTGCTTCAGAAGAAAAGGAAATCACTACAGATTTTCTTCTTCTAAATAAAAACGTCCCTTATCAAAATATCCTTCGAACAATCCCGATTTCTCTATCAAAAGCGATCGAATAACCATATCGGAAGAGAGAGTAACAGGAGGAAGATCGAATCTCTGGATCATTGAATAATCCAACAACTGAGAAGAGCTAATCAAGCCTATCTTCCTCCAACCGCTTCATCAATGATTAAACCGGAAGAAGAGACGGAACAAGGAGGTACCCGTGTTTCCTATCGAAATAATCGAACTAGACGAAGGCAACGGAATCGATCTGCCTCCATTCGCGGTTGTTTTCATTCACGGTGTCGGAGTTGAAAGAAATCGCTGCGGAATTCTCGATTCCTGTCACGAGATCCGAACGTAGAAACGGTACACCGGGTCCATTTCCACGTCCAGCTAGTATCGGATCGATGGCCAGCGCCGATATTGGAGGTGACATGTTTTGAAACACACCCCTTTCATCGGTTACCAGTTCCTCGATTTCTATGAGCGTATTTAGGAGGCGGTTTCTTCCCACGTGCTTGCCAAGAAGGGATATAAGTGTCGTGTTACCAGCGTGTACCGTGTACCCCTGGCCACCGGAAGAAATTTTGACCGACAGAAACCCGACACTTCGATGGATCTCTGTTTTTCGATCTTCATTCAGATCAACGTCGTTTTCGATCAACGCGTCTCTTTCAATCTGCATGTTAACTTATGATGATCTTTCATCGATCAGTTAAGCTGACGTTAACCTGGTGCATCGAAATAAAAATTCGATATTTAATTATTTCTTAATAATACTAAAATTCTATTGAGACTTGGATAACGAAGTCAAATCTTTGGTAGATCAACGTTGTACGTGTTCGTAGGTCCGGGTTACGATTGATCTAACTGTCTCCATTAAGGGTTAAAAGTACTCAAAAAATATATTCTGATATTTGAAAACAAAAATTATACGAATCTAATAAAAATTTGGAAGATTCTAAATGAAACTGTCCATGTTTAGAAAAATACACGATAGCAATGCTTATTAAGGATGCAATTAATTAATTTTCAGGACTTTAAAAATACATACATCTCTTTTACTATTTTTCCCTCACCGTTTCTTGTCACACGTTAATTGCTTTTATTCATTTCATGAATATCGAAACACGTACGATCACCTTCGAAGGAACAGCACAATGGTGTCCAACGTTGGAGCCAATAAAATGTCCCTGCTGACATTTCGTGTGTTCCGATACGGCTCAGGATGGTCGTGCGATACCTGCCATGTATCTGAAGAGGTCCATTTAAACGTCCCTCGCATGTCCTCGTCGCTGACATTACATATCCGGCCAGGTATCGTTTGAATAAGTTAATTAAAACAGGTACGGCTTTCAGTTTGGCCGAAAACAAAGGCTCTCGCTGTCAAACCGAACCAAAATAAGAACCATTCAGGCCTCTTCTACCGCTTCTTCGTGACACCCACACTTCGTTCCGAACGGAAAGAGCCTCTTTTTGTCATTGCGTGTGTCCACATTTATTATTTCCCTTCGAGTACGATTCCGAACAGTACAATCATCGAACCTGACGTCCACAAGAACTCTTCCAACATTTTTCAATATCAATGTTTTTAATTAAATTTAATCTTTCTGGAGATATTGCAGTAGGATGAATTTTCACTTAGACCTACGTGAAATTTCCTCGACAATTGTTTAATTAAAATTTGGCACGTTGGAGGATAAAATTGTAAAATTGAAATTGTCGCTAACCGTGCCAGTATTCGACGGTTAATTTTTCCATTTTTCACAAGTATATTCGACTGACGAGGTTATTCTTAGTCATCCTTGCTCGATCGAGCCAGGTTCCGCGGTGGTGTTTCAATAGGAAACATGTCTCTTCTGGCACACGCACGCCATTTTTGAATGCGAGGTGAAGTGTTCCGTGGGGTGTCGGCTTAAGACACTCCTTTTTGCATTAATTGAAAAAGCCGATGCCAGGAGACGCGGTGGCACATCAAAGAGAATGTTTTCGTCTCGCGGAACGCCATCGTGCAAACGAAATAATAAACAACATCTCGTTCCCGTTTCTAATGGGATGGCTGCTTGTCACCAGAAGCACATCGTCAAAGATATTCCAGCAGAACGAGAGAAAAAAAAAAGAGTTTCTCCATGTGGATGTGGCCTCGAACGAGGAACAATACAATTTGGAGACGTCTGTGAATAATTATGCAAACTTGTTGCCGTGGATTAATCGTGCGACATGATTGAAGGGTAATTTCTACACCGATGTTAATATTTAATCCTTAGAATTTTTGTGATTAAATACTGACCCAGTACCTAAAATTGAGAAATTCATAAATTGCAGATAATTTGGAGGTTTTTCAAATCATATGAAATTTATATAGTAAAAATGTATGGAAAAAATAGAAATCCAAATCGGCCAACATTCACCTTCGAAAGCGAAATTTGAATAAAATTTTCTCAATCAACCCTTGCATCAAGACACTTGATCCTACTGAAATTTTTAGCGATTAAACTTCTGGGAGTTTAGAAAAATAGAAACGCAAGTCCAATTTCAAAAGCGCCGAGTTCGAACTCGCTTTCCTCAATCGGTTGCATTAAGATACTTGATCTCAGTGAAATTTTCGGCGAGTAAACTGCGCGGGTTTGAGGAGAATCATCAGGAAAGCGATGGAAGAGGAAGGAAAGGAGAGCCGGGACCGTGTCCGTCGGCGAAGAAAATTCGCAGGAGCTCTTAGGGACGGTGGTGGAAGTTGCATCGTCGTTCACAGCGAAGCGTGAGGATCCGAGTGTGTGCGGAGTGTAACGTGCAATCGAGAATCCGGGCTGTTTTCGCGTCTGCGACACACAGCCCAGGAACAAGGAAAAACGTTGCACGTATATACTCGCAGACATCCGCGAGGGGCAAGTATATCCACATGTTTCAACGTGTCTCTGCATACATTATCCTCGGCGGAGAAGGGTTGAGGGAAGCGCCTCGCCGACCCCCTCGCCGACAGTGATCCGCGCGGCAGCGACTTCGCCACCCTCTGCCCGCTCCTCCCGGCCCGTCGCGAGCCCCTTTTTTCGCGGGGCGAGCAGAGAAAAATGCGCGATATAAAAGGAAAAATTTTTCTTTGCCCTCTGATTGGCGGTTGCCGTGGCAACACCCGGGCCACCTCGGCCTCTAATTATTTCCAGACACTGAGAATCGAACGAGCTCTCCCACGAGCTGCCGGAATAGCCCGGCACCACACACATTTTTCCATCGTATCCATCGTCACCATTCGCATGGCGCGAGGGGATGGAGGAGGGTAAAAAACCACCTCCTTTCCTCGCCTCACCTCGCCAACCTACCCCTCTTTTCTCTCTTTCTCACCCTTTACCAGCGCCACCGTTGCTCTCGAGGGTGTTGATTGTTGATAGTCGTGCCACTACGCCACGGGAGGGAGAGACAGAGGAGATGGAACGAACAAGGGGATGATGGAGACACTGGATAGATGGATAGATGATAGATAGAAGCGGGGCTAGGTGGTCTTTAGCGCGGTTTAACGGGAAACAATCGGTAAGAGCATCGAATTGCTTGCTCGAAAGTGGAGAACTTTCAGATGATTAGAAGTAGCGAGTCGTCACGGTTTATCATAGCGAGATGATAGATGAAATACTTCAAATACCCGGGACTTTCGTTATTTCAATTCCTTTTTTTCGTTTCAATTTTCCTACCATCGGTTAGGTTTATTGGAATGATTAATTACAAGATGAATTCGATGCGGGAGAAACGCGGATTATCAAAAACGAAGTTGCACCGAGTGAATTCAACAACGGAAACGCGAATGTACATTCACCACGCGTCTCTCTAATCAAACGCAATTTTCCGTATCCCCGTCGTCGCATCAAAGCGCAGCAGTTGAAAGTCCGCGTGTTAGCTTCGCAGAGGATCCGCGAACGACAGAACTTTTTTCACGCTGCATTTCCAGATCAAACATCAAAGCTGTTTCCTCGTGCCTCGTCGCGTCGTCGGTCAGGTTGAAGCGCGGATGCGACGCTCGTCTCGGAAAACGTTCAGGGAAACCTATATTCCTCCGTAGACAACGTATCTAGACGAACGTTTCAATCCTCAGTCTAATAAAAAAATTCTTTCAAACGGAAACGTTATCCTCCTCGGAACGTCTTATTCCTGGTTAAAAAATTAACAGCTAGCCTCGCTGTGTTCTGCGAAGGAAACTTATTCCCCCTCGTCTATGGAATAATAATGCAGGCTCGTTGCATGTTTGCGAATCTGACTCTTCCCGATATTCCCCTCGTTCAACAACGAGGTAAACACCGGCAGTGAGTAAACCAAGTGCAACAACGACGTCGTTGTTTTCCTCTGCTGACGGGAGAAAGACTGGTCTACCAGGAGGATCCTCGCAGGATGATGATGAAGGGGGCTGAAGAAAGAAAATCGCGTGTCACTGGAAAGTGACGAGCAACCAGAAGATGGACAATGCAATTTTTCACGTCTAACCAGCCAGGCAGGCTCATTGTCTTCGAAACGAGCGTCGGTTCCTCGCGAATGGAGGCGTCGGCGTATACAGCGGATCGCGAAATTCGCATCTAGGTAATTTTCCTTCGTAGGCTGCATTGTACGGGAAGAATGTTAAAACGCGCGAATGCGAGTTCCCCTTGCAACGGGGTAGAAAAGGCTTCCCTCCTTTTGGAAACGCGAAGACATTGCCCTGTGTTTTCGATAGGCGACGCTAGTTAGGGTTCATCGTTGCAACACCTACAATCGTGCCTTCCCTAATGTCTAATAACTTTCATTTTCAAAGCGTTACGATTATTCCTTATGCAGTTTCTTAATATCTTAACGCCGTGAAATTTTAAACGACAGCAGTAGAATACAAGTATTCCCTTCGGTTGCAACAGTAAACACGGATATCCATCGGTCAAACGGAAAATTGTCCATCGATGACAAGGGACTCTTTCGAGTTTTCCTTTGATCCTTCGACAAAAGGAACGATGTAAAATGTTTGATACGCTTTGTATCCGCAAAGTGTTCGAAGGCAGCACGCAACGCTCGCGTGAAAACACGAGACACGACACCGTGGACGATTTCGAATTTCGAAAAATATCCCACAAACAGAGGCGGGTAGAAAGGGGGGGTTACAATGAAGGAGAAAACGAAAGGGAGGAAGAGAATGAAGGAGTAGGAATTGAAGGGAACGTGAAAAGGCTCGCTGACAAGTCGTAGAGAGGCGCTGTTCCGTGGCTCGGGTTCCTCTCAAATTTCAAAACTCGATTCTTCGACAAATTAGCTCGGACATTGGAGGCAGACCCCTCGGACCTCACGGACCCGTTTTCATTCGATTATTCCCGCCCGTGGGATGCACGATTTTACGCCCTCGTCGGACCTCTCGAGTGGATCGATTGAAAGCGAACTCGGAAGAACGATTCGTCTCTCGGACCTTTTACCTGAGACAGTATCTACGTACATGCTCTTTTACATTCAATGGAGCCAGGACAATGAACTTGGAAAAGCAAGTTTTCCATGTTTTTTCGCCTTGCGAATCATGGACGCGTTTGAATATATTTTTCTTTGCGACAGAAAGAGGCTGGTTTTGAAATGACGATCTTTTTGTATATATTACTGGTAGGTACGATGTCTGGACAATGTGTATTGTCAAAAATGATCGAGAATTTATGAAGCAGAGACGGAAAGTAGTAAGCAAGACGTCGATGAAACGTAGCTTTCGATATCGACAAGGTGGCTGACATGGACGATGGAAATTCGCATCGACGGGACGTGTCGATGAGAAAAATTGAAGAATTGAATTCCAGCGTGAGACGTCGCTCCAAGGATACCGAGGCTACTTTAAAAATCTTTTCTTATCAAACTTATCGATGCTCCGTTACCTCGATACATCTGTACAAAATTCACTCGAAATATTTCAACTTTATAATCTGAACAAAATTAATGACCATCTTGTAATTAGATAATTGTCAATAAAAAAAAATTTGTCCGTCGAAAAGCGGAATCGTTGTCGTTGTTTCTAATTAATTTACGTTTAATCGCGTAACGAAGCACACCAGCTGTTTCCTTCTTTTTTCTATATTATTTTATTTTAACATCTCCTGTAATTTGTTCGTTTTAATTAATTTCCACGGGGCGGAGCGACGCGACTATACGTAGAATTCGTTACTCTCTCACGCGCATTATACGGGGCAAATAAGCATATATAAATAATGAAGCCGACGATGCGCAACAATTTAATTACAACGTTCACGCGGATTTCTTCCCCCGAACCAGGCGCGGTGTGTGTTCCGCGGCCCGGAACCAGTGTGTAGGTGCATCAGTAATTACGACAAAGACGGACAAGTGCTGCTAATGAACTCTTCATTCGGCCCAGACTACAAATAATTTACATCCTCGGCCGGAGGAGATGTAATTTCTATCACAATAACGCTTCTCGCCTTCCGCGAAACTGTAACGCTCGGTCCGCTAGCAAATCGCGGTACTCGCTGAATAAACAATCCTGGTCGGACTAATTGCACGTGAACGAGTGGAATTTTCAATGCCAGAGGAAAATTTCTGTTCGCTCGAATTACCGAAAAATTCATTATTTTCTCGAAAACGAATTCCTTAAAATAGAATTAAAAAAGGTTTTTAATTTTATACCATAGAAAGCTTCAGGGAGAATAAATATAATAATTTTGTGCAATCGTTAGATTTTAATTAAGATTGTTTGAAAAGAAGAAATATAAGCAAAGTAGAAGCTTTCTTATTCCTTTCTAAGATTCTAACAGTATAGAAAAATTATTTTCGGGAAACTTATTTTATTCGATTTCAAACAGTTTGGTATCAACAAAATTTAAGTAAGAAGGTGAACCATCGTCTCCTTTTTATTGTCGATAAAATTCTATCAATTTCTAATTGTGTATGTTTGGTCCGGAAGAATTCAATGTCTATAGTAAATGTAATTCGATGAACGGAAGTGGAAATAGAAAACAGTAGATGAAAATGTTGCGATGGCACGAGTCAGACGTCGAATACTACTTAAATTTCTGCGGTTAGGCCTACGTGCCGACGGATCGCGTCTCCCGTCGCGCGGCAAACCATTTCTCCTGCAAACTTCGTTTCCTTCCCTCTACAGCTGAATATATTAAATTGTTGAAATCTCGTTTAAAAATTTCGGAATAAAGAAGGTTTAGACTACTAACTACAGAAAAATTTTCTTTCTATCTAAGCGAATGAAATGCATAATTATTCCTATCTAAACAACTTTCAACCCCCATTGAAAATTTTTAATAACTGACGGGATAAAAGTTATCGCGACTCTTTTTTATCTGAAAATTTCGCCCCAACTATATCTGTTGGAAATAATTATTTCTACTTTTAATCATTTGGATATTGAAACAGCAGCAATTTGTAGTTTTCCGAGTGCAGAATTCAAAGTTGTAAGCTTATTATTATATTCTGACGATACTAATGTTCAATCTTAAGACATCCTGATTGCAATTATTATACTCGTTGGAAGTTTAATAATTTCCTTTGAGAAATAGGGAAGCAAACATCGTTTGAATCCAACCACAGTGAAAATCTGATCATTCCCAACGATTCCCAGGGCTGATTGCTACGCGAATCGAATTTCCACGTTCCGTGGATCTTGGACGACAGGCAGTTTTCCGAACTGTACGAAAAATTTTCATATTTACGACGTGTTCCATTATGCGGTTGGCGAGTTCGAGCGGAGAGGTCCGCATTGAAATCCCGCTGGACAAAAGTTGTGTCGTCCTGGACGTGTCCAAATATTGTCGAGCGCAGATGTCCGGCCTCGGCTTTTTACAATAAGAACACGTCCATTCAGGGACAGGTTACGCGCGGAAAGTTTTCGCAGCATCCGGAAAAATATTTTATTCGACCGGGATTGGACGTCGGGCGACGTTATTTCGAATATAATCAAGAGGATGTGTAGTCGATGCTCGATATTCAAATTTTACCCTTACAATACTTCTGTTTGTAAATAGGAAAACTTTTACAACTGAATTTATTTAATTTATAATAAACTTAATTAAATATCAAACATGCGTTCTGGGCTCTCTATTCTACCACACCCAAAGTCTCCCCATAAAATCCGTGAGAAAAAATTCCAAGGATCCAGATCTAGCTTTTACCAGAAAGATATACAGCAAACACTAAAGAAGAAGAGCAAAGGAAATAAAAGCTCTAAACCAAAGAGAAAAACAAAACCAAAAAAAAAAAAAGACATACCGATGGAAGGATCCTCGTATCAGGCGTCGATCGACGTGCCCCTTTTTCCCTCGCCCAGTAACGCGCCGAATCCTCGACAAAGGGAAGATAATAAAAAAGGGGGTGGCGAAGGAGAAGACGAAGGCGATCGAGAGAAAGAAAAAGCGAGTCCGGCGTGTAAACTGCGTAACCTGACGCCAGGCACTGGTGGCAAAAAACTAAACGCAGAAAAGGCCAGGACCCCGGGTCCGTGACGGAGCAACGATCGTGAACTATTTCGAAAACCATAGCCTGTAACACCATCTCTTTCCCGCTCTTCTCTTCCATCATCTTCTCCCCGTTTCTCCAACACCCTTCATCCCCCTATCACTTGCCTCGCTTCGCCTCGCCTCTCCTCTCCTCTCACTGTTTCTACGTCCCCGCGAATTGGTATTATGGTGCAACCCCTCTCGAACGTTGATGCGGTTCGATTCACGCGTTGATATTTCACGCGAGCCGCGCATTTCCGCTCGGCGAGGAGGCTATGTCGGTGCCGTGTGCACGCGCGTGCATCGATACAGGCAGCCCGTTAATGCGTCGAGCAGCCAGCTAAAGAGGAAGCGGTGAATTTCGACAGAAAATGTTGAGAAAAGGAAGCGACGACGCGAGAGAGGGTTGGCGTTTGGGGGTGGGGTTCGCCGAAGGTTTCAGAGGCACAGAGGAACCGCGAAGAGGAAAAGTAGGGGAGAAAGAGAAAGAGTGAGAGTGAATAAAGAAGAGGAGAGTAGAGAAGGTAGCGTGAAAGAGAAGGATACGCGTCTGCAAAGGAGAAATCATTAAAAAAATCCGAAAACAAAGGAGAGGAGGCGTGCCTCGAGCCAAGATGGCCGTACTACTGGCGGCCCGGAGGCAGGAGCTTTTAATTAATGCAAAAAAAGCGAGGGGTGAACGATGGGAGGGGGCAAAGGAGTCGAGTGTACAGCAGCGCCTCCCGATTTCTACCAACTCTCTCACTCTCTCTCTCCCTCTACGCTTTTTACCGCCCATCGTTGCGGTTCTTTTTTTCCCTGGAAAGTCACAAAAATACCGATCGACGATGCTCGATAGATCGTTCGACGCGGCGTATGTGGACGACCCGAGCGACCATTCTCCCAGACGTCTCTCGTCTAACGTCCTGATAATAATCGAGACACGAAGAGGGCTGCCTTTTCGCCCCGACTGTACCGCGTAATGGGGTAGATGTGTGCTTTGTGTGCACCAGCCCTTCGGGAGTGTTACAACGGGTGGGGATATCCAAACAGGGGGTGGGGACATTCGTAATAACTCGACGTATAGACCCTGCCACGTTAGAGACGCCTGTCTAACGTGCATCAATTTCCAATTAATTTTTCAGACGTTAGAAAATTTATTCGTTCTTATCGAAGATACTTTTCGATGGAGAATAATCGAGTTATTTTTTGAATTTCTTTGTAGAATTCATAAAGTGGCAAAAGACGGAGTGGTCTCTTCGTATAGAGACACCCTTACGCCCGCGCAAAAATCAACATGGCAGGGAGGACGCAGAGATGGCGGCTGCGGGCCGACTCTCGCCTCGTCTCGATTCGTTTTCTCTCGCCCCCTGCGCCACCGGGAAACACGATTATCCGATTTAAATACGAAATCGCGTGGCCCGCGATTTCACCGCGACCGAAAACTAAGTAAATCGGTGCTAAATAACCAGCTAACGAGCCGACTTACGGGGCTTCTTCGTCGCCGCGAACCGGTGACTTCACCGAGGCTGCTCGTCGCAAATCAACAAATTTGCATCGAGTCCTTGGTCCAACGCTACAGGGCGGACTTTTACTGGTTCCCGGGGAGGAATTTGGGAATTATTCTTCAAGGAAGCTTTTTTTTGTTATTCATGAACTGGGGGTAAACGTTCTCCAGGGGAAAACAGGGGAAACGATGGGCGAGAAGGGTGGCAAAGTTAGAAAACACAGTCCCTTCAAACTTTCAGAAATGTGTTTAATTTTATAACCAACATTAAATTATGTTACTTAATAATAATATGTAAATGTTGAAGAAGATTTTAAGGGTTCTGTCGCAACGATTTGTCAATTTTATATTTTGATAGAAATATTAAGTACTTTAATTTTCTTTATTTTGATTTCGACTTGTCAGGTTTGTTAGATCTCTTGTTTGCGAGAGCTAGGAGCCCTTATTTCTGATCCTATCGCACCCCCATACTTCAAAACCACAAACCCCTAACCGACAGCTGAGATAAAACGAACCCTAACAAAGATTTAGAAATTAAAGGCTGATTTAAGTTGCCTTCCTCTTTTGAAAAGTCTGGAAAAATTCTAAAATACTTATCAAAGTCTCTACTACATTACACAATCATTCGTTACGTCAAATATTTAAATTTGTATTTAATAAAAATAGAAATTCAGAGAGAAGTTCAGACTCGCTTAAGATTACCATCGAAGGGGTTGAAAATTAATCGCAGTACCGATGTATTCTGATCTAATTCTTTGAAAATTGTGTTGGTTGATTACCGAGACTTGTTTTTCCTTTGTTAAGGATGAATATTTAACAATTGTTTCGAGGATATTGATAGAAACGCATCTGCGCGAGAATGAATGTCTCCCTCGGAGGCGTTCCGCCGCGTCCTCCATCTTTCTTTCCTTCCGGAGGAGAACGCGTTCGCCGTATTAAAACCCTCGGTCCTTGCAACGACGACTTATGGGGGTTGTTTTCACGTGACCATGTTCAATTACTTACCGAGCGTACGTCGGTATCGACGAGGGAAAGGCAAGACTTCGGGAGGAAGGTGGCTGCATCGAGGGTTCGGTAGACCGGAGCCATTAGTAGAAAAATATTTTCCAAGGGGCCATTTCGAGTGCCACCAGCGTAAACCCTTTAGGGCTGCTACAGGACGACGGGGGTTATAAACGACTTACGTATGTCGATTGAAAGCTTAATGACAAAATGGCGACACCGACAAGACGCTCCGGATGAAAATACCCCGCGCGGGAAACTATCGCGAGATTGTCTTTCGCAACGCGATACGATCGTTTCAATTCGCAATAAAAATATGCAAATCTTCCGCTAATCAACCCCTAATGAACAAATGCTCTAGGATTAACGTGGTGGATGCAGGATCATTTTGATCCATAACCAGAAGTCTAAGTTTAGGATAAATTTGACCAAGAGTACTGTAAAATTAATTATTTACATTAAACGAAAATTAATTTAATTACAAATTGTTTGCCTCAAGTTCTTCGAAAGCAAGATAAGATTTCCTTTTCCAATTTTTTCTTTTAATATCAAGTCACAAAGTTTATTTATGCTATGTGTAAAGGGTAGTAAAATTTTAATTTTCTTTTTTCAAAGCGGAAACGACAAGAATCAGGACAGAAACTTATGCATAAAGTATGATCACACGCGACGAAGGTCGTGCGTTCTCAAGATGGCGACCGACACCCTCGAGTCGCGGAGGGCGCGTCTACGCCCACGGGGGGATGATAATCGAATGCAAAAATAGGGTGCTCGGTAATGCTGTGCTCGCGGATAAAAAAAAAGAGAAAAACTTTCTTTCACACGATGCACCGCGAGCTATTGTTGCAGATACCATTAAACCTTAAACCCGTCGGTTTTCGTGGCACCCCTGGATATAATGACGAGCAGCAGTACTTAACATATGCGCATAAATCTATTATTAAAATTCACGTCCTTTGTGTCGACCACGTCGACATTTTTATTTCGTACCCTATACACCGTACATATGGAGCGTTCGTGGAATCTGAGGAGCGCATTAAAAAAAACCGCGCCATCCATATGCCGTTTGCCACTCTAATCATAGCTATTATCGCGGACACGTCACGAACACCCCCGATCCACCCCTACTTTTAACCCGCCATACCCCATTCTTCTCGCAATACACCGACGTGTTACGTTAATGACCCGAGGCGGAAAGAAAAATCATGAACGATCGTGATTCTTCGTATACAGGGTGATTCTGGTAACGAGGACGCGTTGGAATAATTTTCTGTATGCAAAGATAGAGAAAACAATGGAAGAAAATTTGATTCGCTTTTGTTGCAAATTTTCTTTTTCCTATTATAATAAACGTATTGATATTTTGAATATCATAAACTTCATTAAATTCATGTTACTAATTGCAATTGACAAATTTCATCTTCGAAAAATCAAGGCGAAAAATATTTCAAATACGATTTTTCGAGCTGTTCAAAGAACAATAATTCTTGACTCTCTACAGTGTTGGTAAAAAGAATACGGACATCATCGAAGAAATTGCGTATCGCCGTTAAATCAAGGAAAAGTCTGGTATAGAAGGAAGAAGAGAAGAAAACGTTCGTTCGCGGTATATCGAAGAGTACAACACACAATTTTCCTCGAACCACTAGCTCGCTACAAAAGATGTCTTCTGCTTCTGACAAGCATTCAGTGGAAAAGGAAGAGAGGAAGGAAATTCCTCGCGGAAGCGAAAGGACATCGGGCAGGACGGCCAGTGCCTTTAGGATCCTCGGACGAGGGCACTTGACAATGGCCAGGACGAAACGACTTTTCCGCGTCGGACCTTTGACGAGGCAAGCTCTCCCGTTTCTATATACCGCATCACCCGCACTCGTTTTATTCTCCTCTACCGCCCTACCGGACCCTTTTATTCCAACGGCTCGGAGAAGGAGGAGGCGGTGGCAGAGGCAGAAGCTCGCGAAATTGCTGATAGAAATTTTAGCAATTTCCCAAATGGTTCCTTTCTTGTCGAGAAATCGAGCGGTCAATTAAAAGGGACCACGAGGATCTCGTTCCCTTCGTACGAAAATGGAAGCTAGAGGGGTCTATTTCCACCTCCTCCCAAGAGTTATGCTGCAAGTCGTTCGAATTCGTCTTCGATCCAATTCCTTCGACGCGATTTTTACCATCGTCAGAGAGGGATCTCTTACCTTCAGATTTTCTATTGTTGAGATTTCCTATCGAAAGGGGGATATCTAGGCTTAATTTAAAGAAATCTTTAAATAAAAGAAAAAGAAATACCTATCGTTACCAATTACTCTATTATTAGCAGATTCATTTCACTTAATTAAAAATGATATTCATTCAAGGTTTAATATCCGAATATCGATACTATTGCTGGTAGAATATTCGGAGTTTCCGGCATCGTCCGAGGTAAGAAGAAGAAAAATTGCTAAAGAGGGACAAACGGGGAATGGTAATAGCTCGACTGTTTGCAGCCAACGGAGCATACAGCCATTTTCTATCAAGAGTTAGCTCGTTAGCGTTTAAGCGTAATTGCATCACTCGTAACCAGCGTGCCTCGAGGGGGTTGAATCGCCTTGCAAAGTCGCGTGAGTCATTTTGATTGGATCCAGAAATTAAGGGTGGTAAAATGGCGGCAGCTCGAAACTGCCGTTGGCGAGGAATCCGGCCCACGACAATGCCAGACGTGAAATATTACCAGCGTCTTGTAACTTTTATAATTGCAACCAGCTAACGAGTTAGCGAATACCATCCACGACGCTCTCTCGTTGTTTTTAATTTATAATCGTCCCTGATTTTTGCCCGACTGCTGTTCGCGAAAAGCAATCGGCGCGACGATCGTAAATTTTTAAACAGAGGAATATTTCGAAAATTTCTTTTTCAATACACCTGGAAACCAACGCGATATTTTTTATCTAATTTATAGAAAAGGAAAAAAGAGGAGATGAAAGCAAGGTTCCCGATGTTGGTCCCGTTGGCGGGCAATCGAGCGGCGAGTAATTCTCGAATTTAATAAGGAACTCGATCGAGGATCGTTAATAGAATGAACGGCAGCATCCGAGTATCGGCAGGAGGGGGGGGTGGCGGAGGCATCGAAATAGAGCGAAACGTGGCAAGACGTCGTCGATTCGCCGAAGGATGTCAACGAGACATCCTGGTATTTTATCTCATTCGATTATCGGCACGAGGTATTATCGAATTTATTATCAATTTTCGACGAACGGCAAATTTCCCGGGGCTAGGAAGACCTTGCCCCGGTGGTTTACGGTGATTCCCTTACCCTTTTTCAACCGGGGGACTCCATTTCTATCTCCAGTCGACCGGAAGTCTCGCGCGAATGGCTGCTCAGCCATTTCCGCACGAAGAAGAAATCAAATGAGCGAACGATGGAACCCGCCGGGTAGGGGCTGTTAGGGTGATGTACTAAAAAGATAGGCTCCAAGGAAGGGATAAGGGTCCCCTTCGGCACTCTTACCGTACCCTACCAATAATTTTAGAGAATGTTTCAACGTTTCTTCTTCCTCGATCCTTTTTTTCTTTATTTTCACTCCGGAGACTTTCGTATGTGTTCAAAGGGAAGAACACCTTTCACCGTGATTAACATGTTCACCGACGTGTAAATCAACAGCAATTGCTAGGTAATTGTATCGAAAATAAATTGGATTTGAGAAAAAGATAAATTTCATTTTACGCTTATTGTAACGCTGAAAGGTACTTTGGTAATTTTCTCGTTTCCCATTGTGCGCGATGTATGAACATAGTTATCCAACTAGGATACTCCTCGTCAAACAACAAGTTACGGAATAAGCTATTCCGAACTAACTTTAACGAGAATATCACGGGGACGCGTTTAATAAAAGTCATTACAACGGAGTGAAGTTAAGTTGCTCCTCGTTCGTTTCTGCTTAAATACAATTAAGGAACTTCTCGCTGCTCAGAGCGAAATTGCTTTATTTGCTAGAAGTGTCATTTATATCTGTAGACGTTACGCTGTACGTGTTGTATCGTTGGGAACGAAGAATGAATTCAATCTATTCAAAACGACGAGAGGAGAAACAATTTAATTCTTTCTAGCGAGGATAAATCATCGAACGTTTAACCAGTTTCTCTCGCAATTACCGTTATTTTCAAGATCATTCTGTAGTATTAATCACCCATTGCAATTTGTACGTTTCGATTAGAAAAATATAGAAAAGAGAAATAATAAGAAACGAATAAGAAGGAATAATAAGAAAATAATAGCAAAGAAAATATAAAAAATCGAGCTTCGAGCTTTCTTGAATCATCGAACTGAATCATCAAACCCACCCCCGAAGCGAACCATCGTGAAGCGATGCGTTTCGACGGACCGAAAAACCATAAGGTACAAAATACCTTCCTAATCCATTATCGTAGAATGCACTTTGCCTGGCTTCCAGCGAAGTTCGCATCCCGCATGGTATCGGGAATCGTCAAGAAGAAACCGCCACCCCCTTCGCCCTCTTCTTGCTCGCTATCTAGCCGAGTTACCGGCTACCATGAGAGGAAAATGAGAATGTGAATGGTCGACGCACGGTTCCGTGTAGACAGGTGGATGATAAGTGCGCGTAAATGACACGCGTGTGCAGGAAGGGCTGGTGGATAGGGGGATGGTTCCATCCGAGGAATATCCGAGGGTAGGGATCCTTCGTTTCAACTCGTAGATACGATGGGCAAGGGAACTTGTGAAATGGTGGTTAGCGGATGTGTGCGCGCGCGAGAAGATACGAAGGACAGAGACGGATAAAAAAGGGAAAAGATAGAGATGGGACGCGAATGGTGGTTGTATGGGACCCGTGCGACGGTTTGTAGCAGGAATAGGAATATGAATATTCCTGGTGTTGGCACAGCCTGCGGGATATATATTCAGGGCCGAGTCAGCCCGCCCGCGGTAAAAAAATGCTCGACAATGCACCGAGGGGTTGCGATTTAAATGCAGTCCACAGCGATTGGTGAACCGATGGGGTGGTGGGCGTGGCCAACATGCCTTATGATTTTATATGTAGCCTCTTGATAGCTCCAGCTATCCCCCTCGCTTCTAGCCCTCCCTTCTACCGTCTACTATCCGACCGCCACCCTCTTTTCGCCACCCTCTGGATACCCTCTTCCTCCCCCCCCCCCCTTTAGCGCGGCGCATCAGGCTGCATCCGTTCGAATGCATAAAATACACGTAAGTGCGAGCTCGCTCTCTTCGGCTCGAGTGTAACGCGCATAATAGATGAAGAAAAGACCGGGAGTCTTCTTATGCGAGTGTGTGCAACGAGCGTGTCTACGAGAAGGGAAAATGGAAAAATATTTTTCCATTTCACCCTTGCCGATGGGTACCCTCGACGCTGTTCAGACAGGCACACGTGACTTATACCTACCGATGCTTGCACATCACAGGGTCAGTTCTATTTGGGCGACCATGCGAACGGACTTTCATTTTATGCTTCTGTTTTCCTTTCTACCGAGGGATTACGCTTTTCTCCGGCGAGATAACGTTCGATCTCCATTTTCCTCGCATCTTTGAACGATGGTTGATCGATGGAATACAGTTTATGACGTGGAAACGGATTAAAAAGATAAATATAGAAGAGCGTATTTTGAAATAAAAATGAATAAAATATTTGAAAATCTCACTCGTCTAGACTAGAAACTTTCTGTAAGGTTTAAACAGGATTTCTCTAATAGATTGTTTCTAGCAGTTGATAAGGATAAATCCAATTGCTAGCATGGTCGCTGGAAATTGGTATCCGAGAAAGTTCGTAAACTTCTTAAAGGGAATCGTTCCAGGATCCTGGTACCGCCATTATCGTTCCAGCTTTTAACAAACCTATAAATTTCGATCGACCACTTGACCAGAGAACGAAGTAATATTCTAATGAATTTTCTATCCCTCAAAGGTTATCTTCCTTTTTTTCCATCGAGGGCGGATTGTAATCTCGTTGCAAGATAACGCGATGGAAGAAGCTTCAACTACCACGTGGTTCGATGCAGATTGCAAGGCTGAGGATTAATAGATAGCGAGTGTTCGAAGGGCCCTCTTGCTTCTCGCGTTTAGCTGTTTCAGCACATTAATATTCATACCTCCTCCACCCTCGGTAACCTCCTCATTCTTTCGTTCATCCCTCGCGAAACCCCCCTGAGAAACCGTCTCGTTCGATTCTCGCCACGAGATGCAATTGCAGTTTTTCGAAAATTCAAGTGTACAAACATTTTGCCCTCGCCACCTGACCGGGATACATCGTAAAATCGCTGGTCTGTCAGAAAGGGAGGCTGTCTGAGGACGATTCTCGAGGACTTCCGATGGTTCACCGTATCGAGCTGAACTATTTCGTCTGTTAGAGGGTAGATCGACAGGGTGCAATGCTCGAGTCGATGAATTGATTCCTAAAAAGGTATTAAAAATTGTGAAACTTAAGCAAACAATAATATTTTCATCCCCTTCGTGTACGATAAATGAGAAAAAATCGTATTTAAACAGGAAAATTTAATATCGCAGTTAATTTAACCCATCAAAGTGAAGTTTATTTGAGATAATTAAAAGAACGGGATAATCACCCTCCATTTTTCAAGTGTAAGTTTGAAATCTTGATACAAGGAAACCATAATAAGCGATAAGAGATTTCGTAACGGCACGTTGGCGGAAACTACCCCTCCGACTTTACATTTTTTCTCGTCGCCAGTCACGTCTTCACAAGCGTACGGAAAGCAGGGGTGAAAAGTAGAGTTACTAGCCTAACTAGCGTGCTTCCATGTATGACACTACACGTGTTGAGGCCACTAGAGGCACAAGTACCAGAAGATTTTCCGGGTTTGTTAGTAGAGGCCTGTTGCATCTTCGCTGGCCTCGGGCCACGCTGAAAAATCTCTGGTAAGCTGGCTCGCGAATGGGGGAAGAAAATGCCGAGAAGAGCCAAAAGCGACAGACTACTTCTTTCCCTCTCGGGATACTCGAGACACGCGTCCTCCAAGATTCTAAACCGCGATACTGGAACCGAACAATGTCGACCATTGTCGAGTGTCTTGTTTCTTGTAAACTCTATAAGCATTTGAATCTCCCTTCGAATACTTAACAAAATCATTTATAATAAATTAAAAAAAGATTCAAGATATAGAAAAGTGTTTAGACAATGATTTTTTACAACCATCAAAACGTTTCTCAGCTTTTCAATCCCTTGTCGAACGAACGGATCTCGAAAAAATAGAAAACAGGAAGAGTGACCGACAACTCTGGGCTGTCTTTAAATGACTAATCAACGGGTCGACCGTAATTATGGGCGTGAGAATGTCTGGAGGAACATATCACGTTAACTCTCTATTCAGAAACGTCGATTCAGACTAACCTGGCATTAACGACGAAAGAATTATAATTATGATCGAATTAATTTTACAAATGCTGAAGAATTTTATACTAGTTTTCCTAGGTTCAAGTTTCCATACGAAAATTTCACGTCAGGATGAAAGGGCAAGGGTATAGATGATCGAGGGGGTGGAAAGAAAATAAAAGAAGAATCTTTCTTTTTCTTTTTTCTTCTTTTCACAGCAAAGAGGCCCGAACGAAAAGCAGCACGTTTTCGCACCTGGCCCTGGACTTTGATCTTTGGACAAACATGGCTGCTGTAATTTCGTCGTTAAGAGGGCGTGGCGTGTGTGATACCATCGTGGCGGCCGATGGGGGTCGTGCAAACAAGAAACGGCACGGAACTCTTCGGGGGGTTCTGTGCACCCCTTTAGAGGGAGGAAGGTCCGTCCGAACAGAACGGAGAGAGAGAGAGAAAGAAAGGGTCAGAGAGCGTAGGTGTATTGGTACCTGGCAGGCATAATTATTTCTTAGCGGTGGCGCGGCCCATTGCTGCAATTAAAATGCCGAAGAAAAAAAAGAACGAGATGCGGTAATGAGAGCGTTCCATACGGTACGCGACGTCCCATTAGATATTTCGGTGTGCAGCCGCGGGAAAATAAACCGAAATCGTTACGAGAATCATTATGGCCGGTTCTCTTTTTTAGCCGCGCCAACATTTCTACGCGTTCGATGGGCGCAATGAAAAATAATATCGCGCATCTGACGCCGACGCCTCGTTTCAATTCCTCTCCAATGTACGGAATCGTTCGTGGAAATAACGAAACGAGATGTAAATGCGTTTGTTTCTTCTTCCTTCCCTTTTCTTTCTTTTTCCTTCGCCAGCCTTTTCGATTTTCTTTTCTTCTATTGAATAGGAAAGAACGAGAGGGTGGTTTGAGGGTTGCCGATTACTCATCGCTAGTTTGCGACAAATGAAACGGCAGGAAGGAATGGTTAGAAAAATAATAACGACGCGTGTTGGACGTTCGTTCGTGTTGGATATTCGAAGAATATGAGTAAATCGAGGGAAAGATTGATGAGACAATTATGACTGGTAGAATCCTTTTTTTTTTCAAAACGAATCGCTCGAGAAATAACGAAACGAGATGTAAATGCGTTTGTTTCTTCTTCTTCCCTTTTCGAACAGGAAGGAACGAGATGGTGGATGGGGGTTGCAGATTACTCATCGCTAGTTTGCGAAATGGAGGAGGGATGAGAAAAATAATATTGATGTATGTTGTTAGAAAAATAATAATGATGTGTGTTTTTCATTCGCAGCTGCGTATTTGAGCGAAGAGAATATGAGTAAATCGAGGGAGAGATTCATCAGACAATTACGATGGAATTTTTTTTCAAAATGAATCGCTCGAGAGATAACCAAACGAGATGTAAATGTGTTTGTTTTTTCTTCTCATATTTTCCATTTGAATTTTCTGTTCTATAAGAAAAGATGGTTGAAAATTACCGATTATTCGTCAGTTTGTGATGAATGAAATGGAAGGAAAGATGGTTAGAAAAATAATATATGTTGTGCATACCTGTATTCATAATTCGTAATAATAAAATTAATTAAACAAATGCAATCACTTATAGAAAATTAATTTTTTCTCGTCCCAACTTATTTTCCCGAAGACCTTTTACAGGATCATAATCGTGCATTTCCCACGACAGATACGATGTTTCCCGACACTCTGATTTTCGACCGGTTATTTCCCAGCAGTGGACCGGCTGGCTGGGAGCGGCGATCGAATTTCGAGGGAGCAAATTCGTGTAGAGTTTAATAAACGAGGAATCGTGACTGTCAAGGAATCGGCATCGAATGATGCCGAGCGAATCGAGCCCGGAGGCGTCCATGGGAACGCGTTGTCTCCGAATAGGGCCAATCAACGAGGACAGAAGGACTGCGACTGTTGGCGTATACCAGTCGAGCCTTAATTGGATCGTATAATGAGCGAATGACGTGCCGACCCATGGCCAATACCGGACGTGCTTAGACCGAAATTTGACACGGATGACAAATCGGGCCAATTTCGACAATGTCACCGGGAAATTTTCCTCTCTCGTTGTCATGGAATTGACTCGGGGCAAAAACTGAACTACACGATCTGATATTTAACGTTTAAATAAATTATTTAATTTATCGGTAAAGGATCTCCCTTTAAATAAATTAAATTTTCCTGATGGATATACACATATTTTAATTTATGATATGAGAAGTGAAAAGAAGATTAATCTTTTGGTAGAGAGGAAGAACGAGACGATTGAATTGCCTAACGTTTCTACAATACGCTTCAATCAGTTACTACAACCAAATCCCCATCGTGGCCACGGACGAAGTAGACAATAAAACGTAGGAAAACTTGGCGGTGACACCCTCGGCCATCCCGTCAGAACAGTGAATGCGTTAATTTCTCTTTCAGCATGGCAAGAAAGCGAGCAACGTTCGCGGAAGAGCGCGGGGGTTGGGTCGGGATACAAAAAGACGCGGATGCTCTGGGAGAGAAACTCATAAGTATTTCCTCTCCGGGTGGTTTACACGCCGGATTGGCATAATCTCTCAAATGTCTCGTTTCCAACGATCGCGCGATGTCGTTACGTGGGAGGAAACGAGAAGGAGAGGGTCTCGTTGATTCGATGTAGAGGTGTTAACGTTAACGGTATGCGTGCGCTCTTCTCTGTTCTTTCCCCGAAACACAACGTCTTCCGTGTGTCTTTGTGTGCGAAACGACGCGGCGAGCGTGCAAAGTCGACGGAGCTTCATGGTGGAAAAGCGATCCTTAAAGTTTAATATTTAACGAGGGCTCGCTCTCTCCTTTCGTTCGGGGTGTAGTCGACGGTGGTCGCGTTACTTCGCAATCAGCCCGTCGAAAAAGTCGTATTACGTATAATTCCTTTTGAAGCCGTATCCGATGCACCATTAAGGGCAGCCGCGATCTCTTCGAATCTTTGATAAATTCCGGAATATTCATCTTGATGGCGGGTTAACGGGCCCGATTCCGTTCGCTCATCGCGAAGAAACCCGCGATCATGCTTGACCGATCAAAGGATTAACCCGCTCCGATTTCACCGACTGTCACCTTTAATCCTGTAGTTTTTCTATCGAGAGAACCCACGCGATCCTGATGCAAAATAAAAAAGATGCGCCAGGTGCGCCTCGAGAGATTACGTCTCGGAAAAAGGGAAACGTTCGAGGAAAAACGTTTGGAAATTCTGCTGTTGAATGAACAAAGACCTCTGCGCGTTGATGATAGTAACACTAGAGAATTTCAGTGATTGAAATGAAACAAATTTTTAAGCAACACCGATCAGGCTCGACGTATTTCCGTAAAACGCGAATAAATTCATCGTTTGGTAGACGGGAATGTTAAAAGCGAGCTATTAAAGCAATTTCCCGATTGTCCCCGTGAAAAAGCGTCCGATAAAGTATTTATAATAATTTGATGATTCCGGATGAACGCGATGGACGATTAACGCTACTGGAAGGGGATGATCTGGCATCGACGATGATCAACGAACCACTGCTTTCTGTGCTTTCGTTATTTTTTTACAATTTCGTAAAAATCACCTCTGTCGACTGATAAATTATAGAAACTTATCGTCGAAGAATAGAAAACTATTCGTTAATCGAAATATCGAAGGGATGGAAATAGCAATTCGTTTCCTCGCGGAAACGCTTCTGCCCTCGCGGCGTCGAAGCGTCGTCCTGCGAGTGTTTCCAAGCACAAAAGGGCGCGTGTGTGTAATTTGACGGTATTGTAAAGCCGCGACGCGACGCCGATCTTCGCGACGAGGAAGGACAGACGCGCAAAATGGTGCTGCCGAGGATTTCATGGAATATTATTTCTCTCTCCGGAAGAGGGAGAAAGAATTGACCGGAATTCAGTTCGATTCCCAACGTGCAGACGGCAGCACGTTTGGAATTACCGACCAAATGCATGCTGCCATCTGTTCCCTACCCGTGAAACCTCGAAATTCACTAGAGATTTTGGAAAAAAAGACTAGATTTTTCAAATCGAAACTCCTCAAAAGAGTACATCGATCACGAAACGGTCAAGCGGATGATTAATTATCATTAAAGATGATTTAATGCGGCTTAAACTATCTTGATCGTTACTATTCAGATGATTTCTTGATTTAAAAGTTACTAGGATAATACGTTTCTTCTCTGCCGCCGGGTTGTTTTGACCCTTAACGATCTATATAGCATGCACCTTCATTATATTTGTAATTTCGCGTTGTTATTAATTTATATTAATCCAGAATAAGAAAGAGGACAAGACTTTTCAGTCCATCCTTGTGTATTTCAATTATTATAAGCGAAAGATTTAATTTAAACAGAAATGTCGTTTGTGTTTGTATTATTTGAAATTATTGTAGATATGCAAATAAAAGTAATATTAATCTTACCTGTTAGTAATCTCCTGTCGTCTTCCGTCGAAACAGTCCAACTTCCTTTAACCCTTTCACAGCAAACAGCAGGAAACAGCGATAAAAAACTAGTTTCCATGATATTCTTCAGTGTAAAAATTCTTCTTTTCACTCGATACACTTACTATGCTCACACAACCGTCTCACTTAGCTGCTCGAAGGATACTACTAGAAAATGTAAACAGAGTTACGCTCTTATACCGAGGCAAGAACTTCGTGTTGTTCGCTCGCTGTATCGAAATCGTTAATCCCCTAAATATCGAGTCGAGCTTGGAAACAGATTGTATTTCAAAGCGAACAATTAATTTTGATTAATGAATAATAATTTATAGAATAGCGTTCTCCACGGTTACGTTGCTACACATTTCCAATTAAGTTTTCCATTTACAAAATGGAAAATTAAAAATTTTCCAAGCTTTCCACTTACAAAATTAAAAATTCTAAATTTTCCAAGTTTTCCGCTTTCAGAACTTAAAATTTTTAATTTTCCAAATTTTCCATCTTTACAAAAATATTGAAAATTCCATAGAACTTCAAGTTTGTCAAAATTGCTCACCGTTTACCGGACAGAGACAAGAAAATAGATCTTCCTACGATGACACTCATCGGATCGTCTTGTTTCTCGCTCCACAGAAGGATACGCAATTTCACGCGTCATTTAGATGCATTTAATGCCATGCATCTATTCCTGAGATGAACTAGAACGAGATAGCACGGCGGTTAGCAGAGGGAGCATCGTGAGAAGCTCGAGTGGTCGCGGATACTTAAGGGCTCATGGAAGGAAGATTAAGAGAAGGACTACCAGTTAGAGGCGATGACTGGGCTGACTTTTTTTGAGAGGCAGAAATTATCTTGTCGTCTTTCTGACGAGCCCTGGGTGGTCCACGTTCCATCATTCAGAATACCACGAAACATTGTTAACCGTTCGATAAATTATATTCAAAAGGAACGTCTTTCGTTTCATCGAAATTCTTCTTAATTTTAAAATTATTTTCATTCATGACTTCAATTACTGTATACCCTTTAAACTGTTCCTTCCATTCTGAAAGATGAGAAAAATGATTAAAATAACATATTTCACTGTGTAATTAGTTAAACGATCGCTCGGTGCTTGAAATCGGCCTATGGCTTTCAATAGCATTCAAGATGGTAAATTGTAGTCGTCTCAGGAACAAACTTGCCAATTCAGCAAACATTAACGGGAGAATAGTGTGACGAAACTCCGCGGATGGTAATCAAGCTTTCCTAGCATCGTAATTACGGGAAGCGAACACGTCGTTGCGATAAACGACGATGAAACTGAATATATTTTCCTAAACGAAATTACTAACCGAACCTGTATTCGTCATTTTATAATAACGTTAGAAAAATAATAAATACTTTTTACCAGTTAAAATTACCAATCGATGAGATATAACGTTTGAATGAATAGCAGAGAAATATTGGTCTCTTAAAATAATAATCGTAGGATTCTGCTTCGGCGTCCATCGCGGCTCAACGATCAGGATCAGCAGATTTTAATGGCGTCATATCGTTCGCAATAGTGTTATTCAACCGGAGAAGCAGCTAAGCCGAAAGAGATCCAGCTCGTTCTAAGAAGAAGAAGAAGAAGAAGAAGAAGAAGCTCGGCTGGGACGCGAAGAAGATTGAAGCTGGTAGTCGTCGTTCCTTCAAGGAAAAGGATACTTAGGATTAATCAGGGATGCTGTAATTGAATTTAACGTCCGAATTGAGTATTTTCGCTTACAAAGAGCCGAAAGAGAGCGTGGGCCGGGCTGATCGAAGAGAGAAGGCTCGAAGGAGCAGCGGAGAAACGAGAGGACGAGCTGTGTAATTGGAAAAGCTTCGGATTAACAATTTTGCAGGACTCGGCGAAAACGTTGGCGAAAAGAGGATTGCCAGAGCGACGAGGATCCTTTTCGAGGTCGAGTTTGTAGGTTGGAAACACGGTCGAACGAACGGAGGGGCACCGTCGACGTTTATCGATGCTGAAAGTGGGCCTCTTCGAGGAAATCGAGTTTGAGAAATTAATTTACCAGCATTATGCATCGATCGGGCTTCCCTCGGCCACGTTTCACCTGCTTCTTCAATAACAGAAGATGCGATTTTTCGGACGATCTCTCCTCTACCCTCAAAGATATTATCTTTAACTTAACTTGTCGTTGTCTTAATTCAAGCACGAAAACAACTATTAAACACGTTCTCTGAAATTCACCGATCACCTCTTCTTTCACCGAGATCCTCAGAAAGGACATTCACGTGTGAGTCTCTCTAAAGAAGTAAGAAATAAATACGGTCAAAAATTACAATTTTGTTCATACACTACTCTAATTTAAGAATTTCCTCAGTTTTCGAAGGAAAATTATTTTCTGAAAAGGAACGAGCATTTTCCGACAGATTTTCATTATTTCATAAAATTTTCTATCCCCTTTCTCTAGTTAATCGTCGCGAGGAAAACGGGGCGAGCTTCCGGACACCGATTACGTTGTAATATCGTGAAATTTCGAGGTAGCTGAAGCATTGCAACTAATTTCATATTTCCCCCATGCCCTGTGCTCGTCTCAAATTTCCTCTAGTGCGGGATAAATGATCTCGACTGGTATCGTAATTAGATAAATTAACAGCGTGAGTTGAGGCAGCGTGTTCGTGAACGGGAACACACGGACGGCCGCGTGAACAGGAACAAGAGTGGTTTGAGGTCTAGTTATCCGGAACTAGGATCGCTGCATAGTGCATCGACTAATTGTAAATAGCGCGAGCCGCGGAATAAATGCTCGTTAGCGTGCTAGCCAAAGGAATTTAATCAATTTCCGACTCACCTGTTCGCCGGACAATGTTTCTTCATTTCCATTTCCGCTGTCTGTTATCACATTTCTTTCTTCTTAAAATTCATTCTACAAAAAAAGAAAGACAATTTTTAGAGACATTGAAAATAATACTTGAAAATATTTTTCATTTTTAACAAATTAATGAATAAAAATGTAGGCATAATAAATTTTGAATTAATCCTTAATTGGCGATTTACAAACTATCAGGTACATTGTATATTTTTCTAATTACGATATAAATATAAAAAATGCAGGATTTGATGATTAAAATATGGAATGAAACGGAAATTAGACAGGAAAAAAAAGGGCAGTAAGGAACTAGATAAATTTTAATATTGCAATTATAAAATTACAAGCAAGTAAACTTGCAATTTTACCTGGTACCCTCGAATTTATGGAAGAACGATTCCGAGGAAACACATTTCCAACAAATTTGCTAGCATTAACGAGCGGCAATCTCACAGTTTACACTCTTTGAACGTCGCGAGGGCAACATCAGAAGGTTATCACCCTTACGTGCCCCGTTTCTCCAGTCCGGCATATGAATATCACGGTTTCCTTCCGGGAAAAACGAACGAAAAAGTCATTGGAACTTTGAGAAAAAATCTTGATCGTCGTAGAAGAGTGTTGCGCCTGATCGCCACGCCTGGAATCCTGTTGAAGGAGGCTTAAAAACTCGCTCCGAGTGTCGCGATCTGGCCAGATGAAGATATTTGCGCTTCTGTCTGTGACACGGTCGCCCTTACACGACAGAACCAGTCAGCACAATGCGCTGAATTTAGAAGTACAATGATCCTATCGTTAAGTTAAGAAGCAAGCAAGTACTCGGATCTGCAATTCGTTTGAGAGCGTTGGACGATGAAGGGGTGCCCCCTTCGCACGCTCCTGTCCTAAACGCTCTTCAACCCCGAGATTTACCAGTTTAAGCGTTTTTTCGAATCCTTCGGTAACACTCCGTAAGACTCGGTAATTGCAATTTCAGGGAACCACAGGGTTTTACAGTCTGACGTTGCTTCACGAGATTCACAAGATTGGGGAACGATTTCCGCGCCAAGTCCTCGCGAGCAAACGGACACTCGTTCCCACATTTTTTGCTAACTTTTCAACCACTTTTTTTCAAAAATATATCTTTCATAAGAGAAGCTCCTTTCGCGCAATTAGTATTCAAAGAAATATACATTAAACAGGCATTGTTGTTAAATTTATTGCCATTTTAATATGTAACACTAAAATTTTTGTATTTTCTTCCTTTGTATAATTTATTTCTAACGGAAAGAAGTTTTCTGCTGTATAATTAGCGTAAAAATAATTAAGATAATTTGGAATTCAACGTTGCTGCAGTATTTAATATGATTTATTATAAAATTAGCACAATCAAGGGGTAAATTTTGCAAATTCTATTTTATCTTTGAAAAAGAATGTTTCTTTTGTATAATTATTATGTGAATAAATTAGGAAATTGAAATTCAGATTACCTTGTACCGCGGAGTAGGCCTAAATGATCATATTGTTTTGAAACGAAGCTGCAGAAATATTTTTGTATAGTTTTCCTTTGTACGATTACTGCATAGAATCTGGAATACAGAAAATTGTATTATTTCGAATTGATCATTGCGCGCATTTGATGCAGTCTTATATCCCATAGAAGGACAGTACTGAAAGCGTGCAATAATTTCTTAATATAAAGAGCAAACGAGCGAGGAGCGAAAATGAAGGGGTTGCTCTTATACTTTTCCTTGGCTGAGAAGATGAACGTAGAAGCTCCGAGATATTTCAACGAAACAAAGCTTGGAATACAAAACCTCTCTCCCTCTTTCTTCTTCCCGTACGACGAAAAGATTTTTTTTCGCCGATAAAAAGACTATCTCAGCTTCGGTATTATGCTTCTTTGGTGTTATCGTTGGCGAATGTTAGACCGGCGTGAATGTCCTCGTATCGTTGGCACGTTTCATCTGAAAATGCAAATGATAAATGTAGCTGACGGGTTCCCTTTCGCGTAGATCGTCTCAAACAAATTTTCGAGCGAAGTTTTCGTTGAACTCTTCAGTTTCGTTTCACTTTATTCATTTCGTACCTTTTTCTCTCTTAATCTTCCTTCGTTGTAGGCAATGAAATCAGGCCTAGAATGTAAACTCTTCTTGTGAAGTTCGATTTTATTTAATTCTATTGTCGTTTGTAGCATTAGATTGAAAAGTTTGTCGTTAATATCTTTGTGATCCATAATAGGAAACCCATAGACATCTGTCTAATTATTAAATATGAATATTTACAAAGTGTTTCAAACAATTGTAGTAATACTTTGGTTCCAAAGTTATAATTCTTTATCTTAGCAACTTCTGGCTTAAAGATTTCAAATTTTATTACTGAATATACATGTGTTAAAATATTCTAATATTATTAGAGCCCTTCTTTATTAATTTTCACTTGGATCTCTAGTATTTGTTACAGATAAAAATGGTGTTATACCAAAAATGTTTGTATCTACTGAATTAACTACTGAAATGCAACAAGAAATGAAAAGTTCCAGCCACTTTCTACCACTAATTATTCTAAAATTGCTAAATTTCCTAAAAAACCTTAATCAGAATTCATTTTCAATAAATGGTAAACAAGCATACAAGAAGAAGGATCACTGAAACGAAGAAACATACGAAAGAAGAAGATGTAAGGGGGTACGAATAGACGAATAGATAGAGGAAAGTGATAAGGAACGAAGGAAAAGCTTCGTTTCCGAAAAATGGCTCAATTTCGAGCGGGGGCACAGGATTCCGTCGAAAAATGTTCCCTCCAACGATATCGGGAGACCCACCGCCGAAGATCACCAGTCTCCACACCCTTTTCGTCTTCGTAGCAGTCGAACCATCCCCCGCCACGCTGCTCGCCACCACCATCGACGCCACCAACACCACCACCACCACCCCTTCTCAAGTGGAATTGGCGGTGTTGAACGTCACGAAAGGCATCCGAGGAGAGTAGACCTTAAGCTGGACGGCCTTAAGGGCGTGTTTCCCCTGTCGGCCGCAGACGGGTTGAGTGATAAATCGATTTACCTTCTGGCCAATGAGGGTTGAAAGTGGCGCTTTCTGATTGGCCCGTAGCTAGACCACTCCCACTTCGTTAATAAAGGTTTCGGGCGAAAGCCCGTTTCACTATGCCAACATTTCTCTCTCAAAGGATCTTTGCTCGAACCTTTCCGATGCAGCAGATTTTGCGAAATTTAGGAACAATAGCATTCTTATTATCGATATACTCATTTTGCATTCATGAATTTTTGGAAATTTATTGTATCTCAGAATGAATAAAAAGGGATTTCAAATTCAGGTGTTAGAGAATGTTCTGAAAAATTGAAATATCTTCGAAATATTCTCAGGAATATGCTAAAGAAATTATGCCAAACTTTCAGGACTTTCAGTTCAGTTTCACTGTGACCACTATGGCAGTGAATGCATTAAACAATTTATAAATAAAATATCTTCGAAAGCTGGTGTAACAGTTCTAACACTTGATCTGTAAATCATTTTACAAAACAATCCATATTTTCCAAGTTGAATTAATCAGCAGAGAACAATGTCCGTACGATCCAGCTGATCATCGAGGATGTCCAACAGCGCTCTCGGCCAGCGAAGGCAACTATAAAAGACGAATACCCGTCGTTTCGATGAATCCGAGCTGGCAGTCGTAGAATCTATTCGTTTTGCCCGTGGTGAACCGGTCTGTCGTAGGCGTATCCGTGCGAGGCGTTGACATCGGTAGACCCCACCTTCTGTCTGGTAACTAGGGCTATGTCTACCCTGCTGGCCGTCTCAAAAAACCGACCAATCCGCGATGCGAGACGGCCACTGTCGGCGCGTAAAGTAGCGGAGGCGCCTTTGTTACGAGGGGTCGTTGGGACGAGAGTGTGGAAAAGAAGAGATCGAGAGAGTGGGGTTGTACGCGCGTCACGTTGAAAGGGAGGCAGGCAGGCAACCGTGGACGAAGAGAGAAGGGGTCCTTTCCCCAGCGAGGAGGGGGCAAACGGCGTCGGAGGGGGTGTGGGGTCGGGTAAACGCCACCCTCCGCCGACTCCCTACGTCTATGTGTACCCGCGTAACGTGTGTGTGTGTGGGTGCGTGTACGGCGC
This sequence comes from Osmia bicornis bicornis, assembly GCF_907164935.1. Lineage (NCBI taxonomy): Eukaryota > Metazoa > Arthropoda > Insecta > Hymenoptera > Megachilidae > Osmia > Osmia bicornis. The sequence goes on from NC_060222.1 coordinate 4,570,562, forward strand.
CCCCGGGGGGTTTCCCTTCTTCGTTGGCTGTCGCACAGTCGAGCAACCCTGTGCTCCGAGCCAGCTCAGTTGCCCATCGCCGCGACGACGACACGGTTGCGCCACGACGACAGGCCAGACACGTCATCGTAACCGTAACCGGGACTACCCCCGAGAGCACAGCCACGTTGCTTCTCTCTCTTTCTCTTTCTTTTATCAATTTCCTCCGTACGTATCGGCTGGTTTACCAAGTACCGTGTCACACGCGACATAGTATCAATCTCGCCACGCGGATCCACCCGCTCCGATTCATCGAACTAACCCGCCCCCGCGCTGTCAGTTGCCTCCGGTGAATCCGCAGTTCTCTGTGTGCGCCTAGTTCCGTATGACCGGTCGACCAGGACCGAAGGATTCGAGAAAGGTTCGTAGATCGTTGAAAGACGGAATGGGGAGAGAAGCGGAGGGTGGACATTGTTTGTGATCATTGAAGAAACGAGAAAAAGAAGGGCTGATCATCGGCGACTGGTCGATCCTGCCAGTGGACGAGTGCCTTCCTGTTGGGCAGAGGAAATAGTAGTAGGAGACGAGCAGAATACTGTTTTTTTGTCTTGTGAAATTCGATCCAAACGGCGAGAAGAATGAATGGAAGCGGTTCCACGAATTTCCATGCTCATCGTTGAGGTCCGAGGAGAGTTTTGTTCCGTGGCCAGGCACGATGAATGGAGTCCATCAGCGCCGATATCGGGACGAGTGAATAGAATTCTTGGACGCAGATAAGGTTCTAATTGTCTTCGGGACGAGATTCAGGGTGAGAAAGAGAGAGAGAGGAAGGGGTGTAATAATCGAGTAACTTCGTACCGGTTGCTTCGAGCAACGAGGAAAGCGGCAATCCGTACCTGAACACAACGAAACTTCCATTCAACGAACAGACTGGACGCATGTGTGCCGTTAGACGCGTTGTTTCTACACGGTAATTGTGTTTAAGTGCGAAAGAAAACGCGAGATAATCGGTCCGCACGGGTTCTCGAGTTGCCGTCGCTCGCCGTAACCTGTCGCAGCTTCTGTCCCCGCTCGACAGATCAAGGATTTTTACGTTTACAACGAAGATTAGCCGAGAACGCAGGCCAGTAAGCTTTCCAAAAATTTTCTATGCACGAAAAACATTCCATTTCGAGAGATCCTCGATGATGGAGATTTATGAGAACACTTAGAATCGCCGGCGGGTCCATATCAGGATCTAATCTCGATTTTCTATCTCAACTAGTTCCGTATATTTTTCGAAACTAAACGGACAATTAGTCGATCCCTTCTTAGCGGGCCTACAATTCATTTTCAACGTTCGTCGATCGGAGCGTCGGCGAGGGTATCGAAAAAGCGACGCCTCCGCTCGCGACAAACCGTCGGATGCCGAGCGAGCGTTATGTCAGGGCCTAGCCGCGTCAAAGGACTCGTTTTACTTCCCTCTTTGATCGATCTACGTGAGAAAATATCCTCCGATCTCTAATACCCAGGACATCGAGTTTGTGTTCGAAACAGAATCCAACGAACCCCGTCAGTTTCGAGACTGCTGAATCGCGGAGTCGTTTGTAAACAAAAGTTCCTAAAAATCCAGACGCAAATCAACGAGAAAATATTTCAATATCTCAGCGAGAATATTCTACAGGAAATTCGCTAGAAGAACAACGATATATCCTTGAAGCCTGTTCCGTCAACGAGCCTGGCCATGATGCTCCATTGACAGGGACGCGGTAGACTCTAGGAAATATTCATTAAAAGAGGGATTCACGAGTGGAAGATGTCGTTTTGAGTGGTTAGGATTATCGATACTGAGTCAAAGATGCCGCAGCGATCGCCGTTCGCGATCCAAGAGCTGCTGGGGCTGAACGGTACCGGAAACGGAAGCGGTACCGATCGAGGCTCGCCCCAAGGATCACCGCCAGCCGGCGTCTCGGCGGTTTCTTACGCGCCCACCGCGCCTCATCACAAACTATGGGACTACATGCCCAGCCTGACGAATCATCTCGGCAATCTTGGCAATCTTGGCAATCTGGGCAACCTGACCGCCTCGCGGATGGCTTACCTGAATGCGCAGGCGGCCGTAGCGGCTGCCTTCCTGCCGCCGCCCCACCCCCACCCGGCCCACCATGTACCGCATCATCAGGTACATCAACCGGGACAACTTCCGGCCTCGCCGGCCGGCGTCAACGTGCATCCGGCTGCTCACGCGCAGCATGTACTTCCGGGAACCGCAGTCACCGCGAATCATCATCAGCACAGTCCGACTCAGCACACGCCACCCCATGGTGAGTTCATGATTTTCTATTTTCTTTTCTTCTTTTTTTTTTTTTAAATTTCTATCGTACGTGTAATTCTTTGGGGGTTTCTTGGAATGGAACAATTATTCCATCGTCGACATTTTCTTAATTAAAAGCACGACCAAACGCTTTCGTGAATTTTTTTCTACATCTTTTTTTCAATGCTTGTTTCTTAAAGAAGCTTTTCCAAAGCAAACTGCTTATTTCCAACGAAACCAGCCGGTTCTCTAAGCCGTCGTAACTCGTCATTACCGTTGAAACTTCGCCCCCTCCCGTTAATTTATAGATGACGATTAAAGATGACATTGTTTCCGTCATATAGTTCCGTTCGCGAGACGCGGCCTATTGTGCTTCGACAATTATAGCCGTGCCATTTATTCCATGAACGGAGCCTCTAACTGTTCCTTTCATTCGTCGGCCTATGAAGAATTGATAATTAATTTTATACAAACCGTGCAGGTATTGTGTTCGAGTAACAAGCAAACCACCACGATTCAATCTTAACGCGTTCTCGTTAAGACCTACATACATCTTGGAAAACGTTCGAGAGGAACCAAGGCGTCTGGCCATTGCCGGTCGTTAGACGCAACTTTTGCAATAATAAAAAAAGGAAAACATTAAAAATAAGAAGAAAAATCACGTCAAGTTTTTTGAACGGATCGTAGCCGACTGTACAGGAACCAGCTTCCTTTTGCGCGCTGCTCCTTGTAAGAGTTTAAGCGGGGCGAGAAACCAATTAAAAAAAAGCGCGCGGTCTCCGGCCATTGATTCCACGCGTTATTAACCCCTTGCCTCGGAATGGTTCAATTTCAATTTAGATTTCAAAGATTTTCAAAGAAAATTCCCGTCGAATTAAATATTAAGCAGCGGTAACGTTATATATTAACCCTCGGACGACGGACCAAGGAGAGAGGCCCAAGTTTAATTTAATTTTCTTCATATTATTTTCATTTTCTAAATTTCACGCGGTTCTTTTAAAAATTATTATTTCAATACATGAAACTCTTCTTTAATTTTGAGTTAATAATTCTGTTTAAGTTATGGTCAACTCAGACTCCGCTGTTTAAGGGTTAATTACAGAAAGTAACGACTGGAAAGCTTATTAAAAAGTAAATTGCAATTACAATAACATTGATCGATCGACGATCTTTGGATCGACCACCCTGCTCGTCAACGACGAGTTCAAGTAAATTAATAGGCGTGTATCTTTGTCCCGGCGTGAAACGAGCACTTAACGCACGCCACTCACGGCTATCGCTTAACAGAGAGCCACTCAAGATCGTGTTACCGAAAATCGACTCGCACCTTGTATCCGCGTGCAAACTTCTATTGTACGAACTGTATATCAGGGAGCGTGATTTTGGGGGAAAATTTGGAGGAAAGCTAGTCAGCTGGAGGTAGCTTCACGCCTGGTGAAATCACTTTTGCCAGCATTTGTGTACAAACAATTATACGGAATTGATTGACCAGCTGTGACGGGAGGAATCAAGGAATCGAATGTCGATCGTCGTGATTCTCGAGAAAATTTTCTATTGTTTCTCTTTCTCGGGTATTAACGTCAAGATACGTTAGATGAGAGAAGGAGCGAGGGAAAGAAAAAGGGGTGAGCTGGGGTGAGCGCACTGTGGGAATTGAATATTTTTGTCAGAATAATCCCCAACGTTATGAATAATTAGTGGTATAATGAGTTGAGTGTTGGGCAGACCTGCAATGTCTCACCAAAACACAAAGAGACTCGACAAAACGTAAAAATGGCCGTGCTCCGGCGAACTGTTCTCAACCTGCACCGATCAACCCCTTCGACTTTGCGTGAGAATTTCATCGAATCCAATCAAATCATCGATTATCAATTCAAAATTACATCTCAAATATTTATAATTGCCTACAAAATCATCCAGAGTCTCTAATCTTTTCTAAATTAAAAAGATTTTTTTAATTTTATTTATCTTCCCACGAAATAAAAATGTCGAGGCGTATAATAACAGCGAGATATCGATGAAACGAAGGAAAAGAAAAGTGAACCAAGTTTCCTTGATACGGTATTGTCGTAATAAGATGGTATCGCGATCCGGAGCGTGGATTTTTGTCCTGTATAACGAATTTTGAGAACGATTTTCGGGTGTCGGGTTCCCGGTGTAGCACAAAGGATCTGCCCTTCCATTCAAACGTCACTCTAGCACCTCGTCTTACAGTACTGCATTTATTTGCCGCGCTTCATTCGTTCCTTTTTGTCTTAAATCTTAACCAGACTTAAAGACGAGAGCACAGAGCCGAGCCAACTGCTCTCGATTTGTCCTCGATAATAATTATATGTCGATCGATTTCGGGTTTTGCCGGGCTTGAAAAAACACGCGCAGGACATGTCGCGTGGAACGGGGCCCTTGAACGATGTCTGGCTGTTTCGTCGATTAAAAGTCCTTTGTTCTTCGCTCATAATGGACCCTCATCCACGAAAATTTCCGAGCAACGAGGCTGCAAGTTGTTTGCACACTTGGTGCCGGTCGAAAACTTTCAAAACGATCGAAAACATTCGGAGAAGTTAAAGAAAAATCGCTTGTCATAATTCGTTGTTAAAATTCTGCGACATAAAATTCCAAGGATTCTTATCGGCTGAGTTTCAACCGCGAAACTGTTGTGCGATAAAGATTGCGGGGTAATCGAATGAAAATTCTTGCCGAGGATTTCGAGATAAATGAAAAGAGCAGGCGATAAACAGCGACAATGAATAGAAGGCGGTGGTGTAAATGGGGAATCATCGATTCGCTTGGCACCGCGTTAATCGTTAGGATGAAGAGAGGGCCAGAATGCAGGAACTCTGCGGATCGCATTGTCTAAAAATTCCGAGATTCGCGCCGGTTCGTTTCGGGCTTTTGCCTTTCCAACGGCTTGTATAGGAGAGTCTCTCTCTCTCTCTCTCTCTTTCCCTCTCTCTCGAACTCTCACTCCGCTTTTTCGGTTCGTTTGAAGTTGGCAATCAACTAGATTGCCTATCAACGCCTGAGAAGTCTCCTTGCACCACTCCCGTCGGTCCAGTCCTTTTCTTGCTCTTGCTCGCACCCTTTCCTTCTCTATTACACCCTCACACACGGCCACGCGACAACGTTGTTCTTCGTTTATTCCCTCCTTTCCTCTCTCTCGTCTACCCTTCGCCCGCCACCCCTTTCACCTCTTTCTCCTACTTTCTTCGTACCCTTCGCTAGTTGCCTTCCACCCGCCCCACCCATCGCTCGCATCGTCCTGGTAACACATCTCCGACAACGATTCTCAGCAAAACGTGGCGCAATCGGTCCACCATTGTTTCCGTGTACCCCTTTCATCCTGAGGGATGAACGCGCGAGCGCGAGAGATCCTCGGGATCGCGCGACAAACGGTTGACCATTATTTTATAAAGAGAGCAATATTGGCAAAATTACCCTTGAATATTCTTCGTTCATTTTTGTTTGTTTGTTCTTTTAGCTTAATCAGAAGTTTTCTTGGGAATAATAAATAATTAGGTGTATAGAGCATTGATCGACGATTGGAATTGAAGAAACCCGTTCACGGTTTCTTGCGTGTAGACCAGGCCGAGTCGGTTTCCGCGATCGTAGTGGGCTAATTTGAATTGCGACGGCTCTTACGCACACGCGATCACGCGGAATCGGAAGGCGCGGAAATAGGCGGCGCAACGGAGAGGGCTAGGGGTTGTAGAGGTGTTCGTGTCGCGAGTCTCTTGTACGAGGCGACCACTTTTCCCGGAAACAAAGCCGGGCGAATTCATAATCCGCTAATTTGTTCAAGATTTTTTGCTCGAGTGGCGGCGCTTGCTTTGTCGCGGATCCCAGCGTGTCGAAGCCGGGCGCGCGTGGGGCTCGCGTTCAAGCCGCTTTGAAGTACTAATCAGTATCGACCTGCGCCTACAAGCCGCACCCCTTATCCGTGCTTACACCCTCGCCTACCGCCCACATCCACCCTCTCCTTCGCGCAACACCCCGACCGCCACGGAATTTCTCCCTTTTCTTTCTTTTTTTCTTTTTCCTTTTTCCTTTTTCTCTTTTCCTCGACTTTCCATCAGAGGCGTGACGCGGATCAACGCGCGGATACGTCAGCCGGAAATCTATCCCGTTGCCACTTCGATTTCTCATCGGCGATTCACCCTTTTTCGTGTTTCCGCGATCGGCAATCTAAGGTACGTTTCGGAATTGCTGCTGAGACTAAGACCGAATTAATATTTGAAGGAAATAAAAGGTGTACGGTTGAGAGTATCGAATATGGATGTTGGACAAATTAATCGATTCATCTTGAAAGAGAAAAGCATCGCGGCTTGGCTAGCTGACTCGGCAGCTTATGCAATTGCGAATGCAAATTAAACGAAATTAAACAGTTAATTAAAGCACCCGGCGCCCCCGGGAGAAGTTAATTGAGATTCTTGGGAGATTTGTCGCGCGGAATGTCTTAATTTAGTCCCTTAAGCGCCCTAACTCGCCTTAACAACTTAGAATAATTGGATAACACTGCCAGGGCGTGCTCACCGTCAGAAGTAGGAAAATTCAGTCTCTCGGCACGAAGAGACGCTTCTTTTTTTTTCACCTTTCTTTTTTCTTCCCCTTCATCTCTTTTTCTTTTTTAAAAACGAGTCACGATTCACCTGCATGCCGGCTTACAGCAATATTCTCTCTGTGTTTACCAGCACTCTTATTCGTGTTAACTTTAATCCCGTTGCCACGAAAGGACGCTTAAAAATACCTTTTTAGAATATTAATATACGAGTAATTTTTTGATCAATTTTTTACGTAGTAAGAAAAATGGGTCGATGAACAAAGCAAAGGGAATCGTGGATAAACACGACTGTTCATGTGAGAAAGAGGAAATTCCTATTTTCCCATTGATCGATCGACCACGAATTTTCCCAGCTCAGTCAGAAATGATTTTCTCTCATTACGCTCTGGTCGCGGTGTCAATCATACGACCCACCCTCGCCTAATCGCGTAATCCGCTCGAACAAACCAATCCGGGGAACGCGAGGAAAATCTCTTCTGCGTTCGTACTTTCCGCCGGAAATGGAATGGAAATTACGAAACGGTTATATGTGGAGCTTTCGTTCGATTATCACGAGCTTCATACCCTATCAAAAATGATACAATTTTTCAGAATGCTTAACACTTAAGGCCAGAGTGGCCCCCTTTTGGGCCAAAAATGAATGTTTGCTCATTGAACATATAACAGCGTTATTTATGTATATAAAATGTAATAAGATAAGAATAAAAATACAAAAAACAATTTTAATTCAGTCTTGAGTAATCCTAAAGGAAACCACTATACTTTTATAATTTAGATTCATATATTTAAAAAACCTTTGCAAATGTTGAAGGTTCTGACCATTGGCCGTTACCCTCACAAATAGGGAGTGGCCCCCTTTGGAGCTAGCAATAAATTTAAAAAGGATTGCTTCCAATTTTGTGTAAATAAAATCATTTCTAAGGAAAATTTCCCGGCTCTCTAAAAAGGCTAACGAAAGTAGAAGTTACCAAAGATATTTATTCGAGCGTTTATAGAAACTCTGCTTGCTCGGAACGGATAATATAAATCTGCCTATCGATCAACCCTCCTGGCAAAGTCATGCGCGCTAACCGGTCGGTGTAAAGCACAGCACGTTTCATCGTAACGTAAGCATGCCGGCATTATTTCAAGTCTGTGCACAGAGTACTTAGAGGTGGTAGCCGGCTATCAATCGGCCTTTTCGCGCCTGCTCTACGCTCACCTCGTAAATTTTCACCCTTTGACACGCGCCTAATACGTGCCCCTTTCGGCAGTGTTACGCTCCTACCAACGTTGGCTGCTGGTGTTAACCCCTCGGGAGCTGCGGGACGTTAATGAAATAACACGGGAATTAGTCTCGGACATTACCGGCAAACTATGTCCATTATCGTGACTCGCTTGCGCGTACAAACGCTTCCAAGTTTCTGCTCGATATTCCGTCGAGTTTCCGGCCAACGTTTCTGCCAATCGTGGCCGAGCCGAGCGACACGATCGCTAATTAGTGGCTGCGAATTGGTGGATTCTCGTCGGCACTCGGTTGCTTGATCGATGAAAATTAAGGGAAATTTACTGTAATTGTAGTTATCGACGATCGGATCCCTCGATCCAACTGACTTCCACTTGCTCGTCGTGTCGAATCATGTTGGTTGTTCGTGTAATCGTTGCGTAGATCGATGCCGATAGAAATTAAGGGAAATTAAGTGTAATTATGATCATCACCGATCGATGAATTAATAGCACTTCCAATTGAATTCTATGTCAAATTAGTAGAATCCTACTGAAACAATAATGAACATAGTTAAGCTTCTACGGTTCTACCCGTTGATTAGGCAAATCAATGATTAAATCACCATCAGCTAACAATTAACAATTCTATGATAAACGGAAACGAATAGAAATCTAATTACAGGATTAGATTTTTCATAAGTCAGTGGGGTCGAAGCAACACCCCTGGTTCATTCTATGCAGCATCACGTTCCTTTTGCTCCGCGTATACTAATTTCGCACTCTCGTCTTGGAAGTAGGCAAGTAGCTCTTTTACCTCGACCAAGGTCTCTTCAGGTATACACGCTAAACCTTCATCGCGTACCCTTTTACAATGAGAAAGAGGAAGAAGAATCTCTTCCGGATGGTCCGATCGGTTGACCTGAAAATCGTGAAACGTGGAATAAACGGAACGGTAAAGGAACAAACATATGTCTGTGTGCGTCAACGTTCAACGTATCGTCTCGCGTTTAAAGCTGGATGGGTGCGTAAACGCGCGCGTGTACACCGACGATCTCGTACACGATTCTCGGATCGGTGTTCGTCCTGTGTGAGTGTAGAAGGCTGGTGGTAGTGGGCTTTCAAGCGAACGACCGTAAGTCGCTCAAATTGGTATGGATTTCCAGTCCAACACCTCGATTGTCCCCTCTGAAGAGTGCTTCGCGAGCATACATGAATTCACGCCTCAGACACACGCGCGCCGTAGTCCTCCGTTTTCCCTCCCCCTCATTCTCTCTTCCTTCCTCTTTCTCCATCGTCACCGTCGAACCCTGAGCACCCTCCTTTTCTATCCGCCTTTACCCGTCAATCGTGTCTGCTTTCTCGCGCCTGGTGCTCTGCTGATTTTAGAGTCGCGGGCAAAATCTTGCTTGCCCGCCGTTGTATGAATGGGCAACGGTAACACGCGTCGAACACAAGCTAGCACACGCGTCCGTGCGTCTACGCGGCGTTGATTTGCGTGCCGGTGAATGCGTTTCCAACCCGTTCTCTCTAAGTAGCAGCTCATTCCGCGAGCCAACCTCTCTCGCGCGACTCGGAAAATGAAGCTGCCTACCGGATATGCTTCTCTCGGCGAGCCTCTTCGAAGCCACGAGTGCGTGCGTGCCTACGTACCATCTCTGTCCGTCCCACCGTTAAGGGTGTCTTTCTCGACGCGACCAACTGCCTGGATCTCAGGACCAGGTTTATTTCCATCCCTCTCTCTCTCATTTTCCCTCTTTTCATCAACGATACTCTCCTACGTTTTTGCCATTTACGCTGGTAATTATTTGTCCCCGAGGTTACCGGCCACGATTACCAAGCTGCTCATTACGCGAATTATCGAGAATGAGATGTCACCTTCGCGAAGGCTAATTCACCCGTTTTCGTATTCCAATGTCATCCCGGCCTATCTGGAATATGTTAATCCGCGTCCTCGAATATGGAATATTTTTCAATTCCAAGATAAGAAAGGAAATTTTCTTAAAAAATGAAATTTTTGCCTAAGATGGATGAATCGTCGCGTGCTGGTTATCAAGTTAGACGTTTCCGTTCTCCTAATCCAGGTGACGGATCGAGAAAACGAGCTGACTCGGCTCAGCTCGGTTTGATCGAAGGAAATTACGCGTTGAACAGCCAGGACACGTTCGAGCCGTGTCCTGAATGGGTCGACGCGAGCTAAGCATTCGGTTCTACGGGAAGAAAGAGGCTAGAGGGACGTCTTTCAAGGAGTAACCACAAATCCTAGTATAATACTAATAGGCCCATAATAGAGTCAATAGGGCTTAGCCGCGGGACGACAATGAGATCCTGTCAAAATACGCCGGGTAACACGAAACCTAGGAAGTGGATTTTTCTCAATGGAAGGCCCCTGTCTTGTCACCAGGCTGGCGCGGGCCGTGCCTTATTGTCGGCTTTTCAAAAAATCCGAAACCTTCCTGCCCTGCACGCGATTGCGGTTTAAGTTTCACTGTAAGGATTTCTTGTAAAGGAAAAATGAAATAATAACGGAACGAAACGCTTCGTGACACGCTTTTCGAACCGTCAAATGAACAATTCTATGTATTTCCTTTTTATCCCCACCATCGGTCAAATATTTAATCCATTAAGAATTAACGATGTTAAATCACCGATTCAATTGAAGTATCAACAAATTCCTGCTCTACATTTCCCATGCCCGCTACTCCGGAGGCTTGTTAAGTGTTCCCAACGACGGTGCATACTTTTCTGGGTTAATTTATCAAACAAACGCGCAAACTCGGCGCAAGCTCGGCATCCCCATTTTAAGACGGCGGCTCGTTAAAGTCGTTTGAGGGTGGAGTTCTGCCGCCCCCGGTGGCCGTGCACGACTACAGAAGCAGCACAACCTATATCGAGCCTCGTAACCGAATATACTCTAGCTGGTCGTTCTTGAAACGCCAACTTCTCCTTTCCACTCTGTTTTACCCCTCAGCTGTTTCATCCCTCTTCCTCTTTATCGCTTCGTCGGCCGGCAACCAGCCCTAACCTTCTTAGGAACGCGAGAATCTTTTTCAACCCCTGTTTTTCAACCCCGCGAAACGTCCGCACCAACAGGGACGACTTTATTAGAAAATGGCCGTGGTGAAACGTCTTAATACACGGACTTATTTTCCTTCGTAAGGGCGATGAGCTCTGAAAGGAGTCGTATTACTCGCAAACGATGCTAGAATATCTGTATATATGGTTCGAGGAAATGGAAAAAGGTTTGATGTAGAGAGCCCCAGGTGTCGACAAAGTGATTCAGAATCCGTGTGCGATTAACGGGCGCGCGGATTTGTTCTGTCGCGTGTTGGGCAATTAAATTCAGCGGAACGGCGGAACTAACGAGTGAAACTTCAACGAACGAACGTCTGCGCTTAGCAAGGATCCTGCGGTTTTCAAAATTGCCTTCAATTACGAATATATCGCTGTTGTATGCCCGCGACGAGCGGGGCTCGTCACTCGTTAAACGGGAAATCATGGAAATGCAATAATTAAAATTTTACGATTTCCCGAGCAAGATTGGTGCTCGTAACTCTCGTTCGTTTTCGACTACTATTTTCCTCTGCAACAGATTCGACGAAGTATCGAAGCGGAGATGAAGCGAAATATTCTCTTGTTCCAAGATGAAACAAGAAATTTTAGACTCCCTCTTTGCCTCGCCATTTTCTTCACTAATTTTCCCTTTAAATTAGTTGCCCTTTAGAAATCCGAACTTTTCAAACATCGCCGTGACAGAAATACGACTCGTGTTTATTCACCTCGTAATTGGTATCACGAGTGTGACTAATTATTTGGAAAAGTTAATTAATTCCAGAAGGATCAAAGTTCCGATGAGGTTGAATTTTATCTGGTTCGCGGATGAAAGGAGGATGATTGATTCCCAGTTAATTTTCCAGAGGAAAAAATGCGACCACCTCCGATAATCATTCTAACGAGGTGACCTAGGTCATGTCTCTGGTCCCGTGCGAAAGAGAACGCTGTTTTTTTTTTAATGAAATTTTAATTAATTAAATTACAGTTAATTCTCGTCGAGTCATTAAGGGTAGCGTATTCGAGACCAGTTGTATAATACGTACATGTCTCTTTCTCTCTCTCTCTCTCTCCCTCGTTCTCGATCCCAAAGAGCATTGGAAGCTGGATGAAAAATGTCTTACTAGGCGCTAATGAAATAATTGTCGAGTTAATTTCGCAGAGTCGTTAATCAGGGTCGAGCGTCGAGGCAGCCACCGCATGCCACCCCCTTCGAACCACATTTCACAGAATTCTATTTCATTTTTAGATGAAATTTCGCCCCGTTCTCTACCAACGATACACTTTATTCCACGCTCTTCTTTTCTTCTTTTACCCTGTTTTTATTCAACATCTTTCGCTTCTGGAATTACAATTCGCGAAAGATAATTATTGCCGCAAATATTTGCGCGAATAATTAACAATATTTGTACGCTCGTAATTATCTAACCATCCCATTATGTTCGTTTAATAAAATCATGTAATTTTGTGTTTCAGGATACTCTCAGTCGAAGAGCTCGTTTCCAAACGCCAGCCCAGGTAAGAATTTCATCTGAATTTTTCCTTCAGTTGGAAAAATTTTGATTTGCTCGAAATTACTTGGCGAGTGGCTTTCCTCTGAATTTCTGAAATTCAGTCGTGTTAAATTGTGCATAGGACCTCGTTTCCAGCTATAACGTTGAAGTAGTTCCTCGAGTTTCAAAGGGGTAAGGAAAATTCGGTTCTGTTCATTTTCCACCAGGCGGAAACGGTGAATCGATAAAGACGAGCAAACTATCGTGCAGAGGTTACGATGTTTTTCGCTCGGCTTCTTCGACGCGATCATCTTCAGCGATGCTTGGAACTTTTGAAAAATGCCAACGAACTTTCGATTCTCTATGCTTCCGCGACGATTTGAAAATGTTCCTCGAGGAAATCGACTTCGAACGAGAGTACCTCTTTCGCAAGTGCCCTTATAACTTCTTCTATCTTCCATCCAACGATCACGATTTAGATCTCTGCTTTTTAAATTACAGACAAACCGTCGGGGGTTCATGAAAACACATATTCCCATTAGGATTCACAAACGAGATTCATGATCGTCGTGACAAAGCTACATTACTCTTACAATGACGTCATGCGGTGCGGAGGACGAGCGGGAAAACTGATTACGTATTCATACTGGCTATGATTCCGATTTTTCCGAACCATTAAGCGGCTCTCGTCTGACCCGCAAACCGATGTCGTTCGAAACAAGAGGCGACAGCTCGAGAATGATTACCGTGGCTGAACTTTGCATCTAATGAGCCAAGGTTCGTCTGTCGTTATAACAGAAGAATCGAATGAAATTTGAACCCTTTGTATCTGAATCACTTTTACCATGATCCATCGGTAAATTTGATTTCTCAAGGCGATATTGAATTTTTATTTTTGAAAGTTTGAAAAATTATGAACAGACTGGAAGTTGGAACCATTGAATCAGAATTAACGTGAGGAGGAAGCGTCTTAGAAAACGATGATAAACAAGAATGCGAAAGGAAACGGGAACGCTCAGGTACGAGCAATCGTATATAATTTCTCTAGAACGGCGATATTGAATTTCTTGTCAAAATATTTCGAGAAATCGAGGGTGCCGACCACACCCTACCCAATTCGAACGCTAATCGGTAACGGGAGACTTTCTTACCACCGAAACTCGAGTCTTCCTCCACGCCCATCGTTCAATTCTAAATTGCTGTTCTTTCAACAGCGATTCTCTAAAATTCCTAGTGAAGATAATCTCTTGACAAAAACGAATGAATTATTCCCTGATTAGCAAGTTTCGCTAAATATCCTCTTTCGTCTTTCCGGAAGGAAGCAAGTGTTGATGGTGCGCATCGTTACCAAAGTGTAAGACAGAGATTTTTATATTGGCCGTCGTTTTCGTTGCGTCAGCAGGCAGACGAAACGGTTTGCCATCAGGATTACGAAGGATTCCGCAAGGACGAGACGAGAGGCGTCCTTAACGAGCAGCTTTCCGACAGAATTGGTTGTTTTAACAACTGTGCGCCACTTTGAGCGAAGCTAGAGAGAGGTGAAAAAGGGTGGTACCGAGGAGGGCGAAGGACGAGGGTAGCAAAGGTAGGGAGAAAATACGCGGTTTTCGCGAGGACACGCCGCAGAGGTACGGTAGCTGGTACGGTAATAGTCCAATTTGCTGGCAAAGGAAAATACCGGAGGATTCTGGATGGTAAAAGGAAAGCTGGAACGGCCCCGGGGCTGCCACTGGCAACGCTCAGAAAAGACGGTTAGAAAATTGGAGACGCGACGAAACACGGAGCGAGGGAGTCTTTTCCGTTGGAGGACCTGTTTTCCACCCGAAGGCCACCTACTTTTCTTTCAGACCCGGTTTACTGGCTGACGTGATGTCAATTATACATAGGGGGTCGTAAAAGGACTGCCGGTAAACGGGAAACAGTCTTTCCTGTGATACGCCATATTATTCAGGAAGATTCAGAGGAATTTTAAAAAAGTACGAGCAAATTAGTTTCCAAAAGAAATTGCAAAATAAATAGCTACCGATAGTGCCTTTTATGATTAGAATGAAAATTGCGTTATATAAAAGTCTACTTTTCGAGCTGCTAGCAATCTATCGAGCTTCTTGAATCCTCCAGCCGTCAGAAGCTATCCCCAGTGTCCAATCCAATCATCTTATTTCCCGTAGTATCGATTTCATCGCTCGCTGGAAATTTCTTTCCCGAGAAGAAGTACCTAAGACAGGTCGACGGGGAGAATGAAGGGGGATGAATCCTTATGCAAATGCTTTCAATTCTGTCAGACTGCTGTTTCGAATGATAAAGTGTTTTAATATCTAATAATTGTCGTTGCTCGTTGAAGGAGGGCAAAGAAAAGCGAAGAAAACAATTTAGATGCTCGGGAGGGATTGTTCGAAAGAGAAGAGGAGAGGAGCGAGGGTTAACTCTGACAAAGGGGTTAACCAACGATTCCTCGATTCGTCGCGAAAGAGATATTTCTCTCTCTCTCTTTCTCTCTTTCTCTCTCTCTCTCTCTCTGTCCGGGTTGGAAACGGTTGAACGGTATAAATCGGAGGAACGGGCCCGCGGTAACTCCGCGCTTCTTTCTTGCTTTTTCTCCTTTCGTCACTCGTGACCGATTGTACCTATCATAGTGGCTCGAGATGCGCGTGTGTTCCCATACATCTCCTTTCATTCGAGAGACTCGAGAAGAGAAGTGGGTGGACGGTGCTCGTTGGGGTGTCGCCGAGGATAGACAAAGAGGGTCGTCGGTTGAACACGCGGCATGGAAAACGGGAGAAAGGGAGAAGGAAAACGAGAAAAACGAAGGTGCAAGTGGATAGAAGAAGTTGGACGAACGGTGAAACAGGGATGGAGAACGAACGAGCGAGAAATGGGTGCCGAGGGCTGCCACGTCGGAGGAGGCAACAAAGATATTAATTAAGAATTAACACGCGTACTGAAACCGCCCTTAATTAGTAACAGTCAGTGCCTGGAGCAGCGGTTTGTCTGCGCGAACCTGTACCAGTGGGTGCAGGGTAAACACGGGGAATGAATTGTGATGAAAACAGAAAAAGAAAAAGAAAAGGTAAAACGAACATAATAATAATGATAGAAAACGTGGCAACGGATAGGCGGACGGTGATCCGCGAAGGAAAAATAATTTGACTCGAATATTCCGTCGACGATGATGATAAAAGAAAAACGTTTCGTGGCACCGTTTCTTCGATCGAGAGTGCGGATGACGATGGCGTTTTACGCGAAACGAAGTTTAACCAGCGGCCACGAAAATAGTAGGCGAAGAGAAGCCGGGGTGCAACGAGCGAAGGCCAAACGGACATAAAGGAAAAGCCTTCAAACGGTTTTCACTCGTGTCATGAAACATATGCTTTGATTACTAGCTGGAGCTCATTAGCACCGTAATAACATGAAACGGGTGTACGCGAAAAGGGATACCTTAGAAACAGTTTAATACCGACGAAGAATTTCGCTTTACGACTTTTCCGCAGAAGGACACTCCGGATTGACTTAGCTATTCAACCGGTGCACGGGCCGACCCGCAGAATGTATCTTAATCGCGGCTTAAGATTTAACTGGCTGAAAGAAATTTTTAAAAAATTCAATTTGCAAGTTGAACTCTTTGTGTCATTAGGTCGATGTGTCGTACAAATTGAATAGCTATTAAGAAAACTATTTCGAAAACAAATAGGATAATGCAACGATGACCCTTTTTCTAAAAGAGTAAGAAATATGATATAATGTATTTCTTAACCACGGCGGACCATGGAGAGACTCCTAATTCCGTACTTTATATTACTTTAATTTTTTTAATTTTCCACTGTCTCTTTAAATAGAATTATAGTTTAATTTGTAAGAAATATATTTACTATATTTTCTACTTATTTAGGAAAAATTATATAGAAATCAATGACTACCCAGTCTAATACATCCTGTATTTTCATCTATCCAACATACCCGTGATTTCTCCTAACGATTGATCGATAGATTCTTCTTCGATGATCAAACCAGCCTGTGCTCTGAATATCTTCCCGTCGAGGATGCTGAAGAAGCAACGTGCCGCATTTAGAGCGCCCCGTTCAAAGCGTTCTACATACTTTGAATTTCTCTCTAGCGCTACTTTACATTCGGAACGCAATTATGGCCGGGGAAAATGAAACCCTTTCTAATAACCGGTTAAATTCATCCTCGGCAATTGAATGGCGTTGAAAGTTTGAGTCAGTGAAAGGACGCTTATTTTTTAAATAGCAACCCGTTACGCGTTCTTGCACGATGAATATAGTGGTTCTAACGGGCTTTGAACGAGTCAAAAGCATTTCGCTATTTCTTCTTCCTTTTTTTAATTTTTTCTTTTTTTTTTTTTTTTTTTAAATAACACCTTCATCGCTGAATAGAGGTCATTAGCTTCACGGTATTCCGTCGGTGATTGGTCGTGGCCGAGGCAGAATTTTCCTGTTGCCGGAAAGGTTTCCAGAGGGAAGGAGAATTTTCGAAAGCATTCTCAGCCTCGTTATCCTTTCATTGGCCAAGCTGTCGGCTCGTAGCCGGGATCGATGCGTGTACCTATTGCGTGTGGAGCACGTGAAATCGTGACGTCACAGGCCGGAGGCCATTTTGACTCAGCTGGTCCCGACAAAAAGCAGCTCGAATGGCAGGACGCCATGTCCTGCGAGCATGGCAATACAATGAACAATGATCAGCGAGCCGGTGTGCGTTCCACGTACACCATCAACCTCTTCGTACATCGATTAACACGCATATTTGTCAGTGAGGTACCTCGGCGCTGGAACTTCCTACCCTTTCGAAGGGCAGCCTTCCGATCGAACGTATCTACGCGAGAAGAAAAGGACCAACATTCTTGTAAAATAACCAGTGAACTTTCTATGTTCGAGATTGAAATTTTCAAAAAAAGGGTTGAGGCAGCCTACCAGCGTTAAGGTTCAAATTTTCAACCCTTTCGAAGGGTAGTTGAAAGGTCGCTCGGGAAATATTTTGACAGAAATGGGCGTGGTGGTTTTGGTAACCAAGCGACGGTTGTGCAGCTAAGCTGACTGTCACCCTGCGACGATCAAAGGAATTTCTTTTCCCTGCCAGAAGGTTTCCGGTTTCACTGGCGCCACTTTTGACGATCCTTCAGCCGAGCCAGCTTAACTCTGATCGAAACTATTTCATATCCAAAAATCGTGGTAAAGAGTTTGAATTATAACGAAAGGTCAAGATACACCCCTTGTTTCGTCTGCTCTTCTCATCGTTCGACCATTAAAGCGACACAACTCACGGACGAATAAATATTATGCGGGTGAAAAATGCTCTTTCGAGAACATCCAGGCGTCCTCGACTGGTTGCGCGAGGATTGTGCCGTTGAAAGAGGTTAGAGGGATGGGGCTGGGGGTGTTGCGAGAGTAGAGAAGCCCTCTCGCTGCCGTTCGTACAGATACACTGGCTACATTGTGGGTTTATAGGCTCATTGTGCGACGCCGTCACAGGGCATTGTCGTCCTTTTTTCGAGGGCCGGAGATTCACACCTTTTCATCGGTGGCACGGTGCGATTTTCCACGATGGGCGCGCGAAACGAAACGCGCTGCGCCCGGTTCCATTGAGCGGAAGAGGGCGAGCCAGCAGCTCCTGTGGAAGGGACCTGACGACGAGAGAATCCTGCGACGGGATAAAGGGTGATGGAGAGATACAGATAAGAACTAAACGCGAAGGAACGCGGAACCGGTAGAGGTTCGTCGGATTTATCGCGCGACGAATGGGGTTACACGAGCGTCTTTCTTTTCGAACGGCGTCGATGGGTCGGTTGAAATGAGAAAGACAATGATGGCTGTTTAAAACGGGGTGTTGAGGATGTGAGAGCTCTTCTGGATTAAATTTCTTATGGTTGTACCTCTTTGAAAGACAGCCTCGACAGTCTTGCCAGTCTGTTCCACGCGTTTTCTCCGTTTAAATAGACAGAGATTCTGTATTATTTTCAACACCCTTCGGTTTCCATCGGTGACTGAATATTGTTCGATAATTGAATTCGATCCCATTATTATCGTTATCGCGGATGGAAGGATCGTTTTCCCGGGGATCCTTATGAATTTGTAAGCAAAGAAATTTGAAGGCTTGCCAAGTCTCCTTCGAAACGGACAATTAGACTTTTCGCGTCGACCTTGAGGGGAGCGAACGAGACGTTGAGGAGTTTGTTCGACCGATCGTTAAGTCACCCCCTACCTTCGCCCTTGTTCTTTGTCGAGATTAGAACGAACGTCCCAATGCCTCTTCGAATCTTCTCCTCCTTCTTTCAACATCTTATTTCAAATCTGTGAAACAAAAAAATAAAAAAAAAAATTGAAGAATAATTAAGAAGGTCCAACAGTTTCGCGGTGACAGTAGGGACAGGGTGTTAGAGTGGTCGATGGGCTAAATTTAGGTCGACATGTGGGTACGTAACGTTTGTCTGGCGCCAAGGAACAAAATATGTAGTTGGACTACAAAAATATTAGGTTACTTCGAAAACAGCCGGCAGTCAACACTTTCCTGAAGCGTAACACGTGGCGTTCCGAGTGGTGGAGGAATTAAAACGGATTCCCAGGGTGGTAGTTTCCAGCTTGGAGACACAGACGAGCCGATATTAATTCATTGGACCGATCGTGATCGATTATCCGTGTAGACAAGGAGCGGAATAATTTGCGGGCAACAATCGGCAAACGCGAAATATGATTCGTTGCGAAGATCTGTGAAGTCTGCAACGGCTATGGGGGTGGGGGGGGATGATTAATTGCGCCATTGAGCGAATAGTGTGTATTGCCGGTATTATCCGAATCGAACATAGCACGCCACTCGGAGAATAATTATGAAATCATTCACTCGTGGAACAATTTCAAGCGGCAGTTCTCTGCTTTTCATTTAATTCCCGATGTTTAGCCGGTCTATTTTCAAAGGGTGCCGTGCACACAGCTTTGTTAATTCGCGTCACTGAATCGATTCGAACGAGTGCTACTCTACCCCCTCTAAAACACGAAATTATGCAAATTATTAAAACACGTTCGATTAGCGCTGCCAAGTGCCACTTCAGTTTCTTTTATTCTGCATATATTAATATCGTTTGCCCTCTTCAACGGATCAAGCTTTTTCTCTTGTTCTTTATTAAACCTCGAATGGCGGACCACGGAGAGAGACCCGATTTTAATTTCATTTCTTAAATTTTACACTGTTCCTTTAAAAATTATTTTAGATCAATACACAAATATTAATATTATTATAAAATGGTTTCGCTCTTCGCTGCGAATATTCCTAAACGTCGTTTGGAGTACTCCGAAAGAGATTCATCGAAATGATCGTAACGAGACTTGAATGACGGGGAATCGTGGCTGGTATCGTTCCCCGATAAGTTATATTTTTGTCCAGGAGTGACGGAACGTTGGCTCCGCGCTCTCCAATTATTAGAACCCCAAGCAGCGGTGTAACAAGTTTGCCACCCTCGCGTCTCCATCGAGCTCGGATTTGGAAGGGGTTGCTTGAAAGCTCGGAACGGCGCGGCGTGTGCCGCGTAACATGATCGCGCCTCGACTCTTATGAATACCGTAAATTTAACGCGATACGTTGCCGACAATTTCGCCCGGTCATCAGCATAAAATCTATTCCACTCTTGGGCGAAGGGGGCGAAATGAAACTCGCGGTAGTACCGTTGGAAATTTACGAAATTTAACCATCCGACTTACCGGATGCCTCGCGTTTCGATTTCGATTTCACTCGTCTGGATTACCAACACGATTTTCCACCGCGCTATTCTCGCTACGAACAATTATTCAGCGGCTCTGGCCACTTAGCTCTCCCGTTAACGAGTGAGTTTTGTCCCGTCGGTGTCCGGGATTCTTTCGCGATTCTCTAATTAAAAGCCGGCGCCCGTGACGTCGGCTTCGTCGCCAACGTTTTTACCGGTTTTGTGACGTGCTAATAGTCGCCGCGACTGAAGAGGACCGAATTAATTTGTACGCCTTTTTTTTTCTCCTCGCCGTCCGACGACAGTTCGTTCCTCTTTCTGAAACTGAACGCTTCGTTTTCTGATAGATACTTTTTCACGTCGCATTAGATACATTTGGTAATCGAGCGTCTGATGTACAACAAGCTAACAGCCCTCTCAGCATCGACATCCCCCGTGGCTGTATCTCGGCCCTAAACCCCGGTTAAATTTTCCACGATGCTACCAGCAATTTTCGCCGGTCATCGGCGTAAAGTCGATGCTCATTGCGAGGCAGGCGGCCGGTGTGTGGCAGACGAGCAGAGTGGACCGTCGGTGGGTGGACAGGAGGTGACGGTGAATGGAGGAAGGGGAAGGGGGTAGACGGCGAGGGCATAGGAGTTAATGGGGACGAACTGTAGAAGTGGCTATAGTCTAGTGGCGTGTTAGGGCCAGGGCCATTAAGCTTAATGACATAATGAAGTAAATGGCTGTGCATGCCATGCCAGGCCGGAGACTATAGCTTATAACCGCCGGGCCAGCACCCCCGCGCAATATACCGCGTGCCAGGAATTCCTGACTTATGCCTGCACTGCCCAGTCGAAAGGGGTAGCGTTAGCTAGAGAGGGTGCTGCTACCACCCGTTCGCTCTCTCTTTCTCATTCCCGTCGACTCGCCATTTCTCTGTCGTTCTTTCAACCCTTCGTCTATCTCGCGCCGCGTCGCTCGAATGTCTCTGTTCCATTTGTTCGGGCTGGCTCTTTCTCTGTTCGTATATTACGTAAAGGGTTGTCAGTCGAAGCGAAGCCGCACCGCACACGTGCTGGAAGTGAATTTATTTCGGGAATTGCCGTCCCGTCCTCGCCTCTCCGTCGCTCTATCTGGTCCGTCGTTTTAAAAACGTCCCTTACCGCGTCGCGGCTTCTCTCTAACCTACCGACAACCTCTTCGCTTCCCTTCCAGGACTCGCAATTATGCGTTTCGCCTGGCCTGCCCTAACGGAAAGGTCGCGCGTCCACCAGCGTTAAGTGTTTAATGTAACGTGACGGAAGGTGGCCAGACATCGGGCGCGAGAAGCAGCTAGCATCCTCTCTTGTTTACCAGCTCGTCGTTGAATCTTCTTTCACCGTGCTTCAACCTTTTCCGTCAGCCACTTTCAAAGCCTGATAGCTGCAATTTTCAGTATTAATTGGACGCGTGAATGGACCGTGTCTTTTCTCTATCCTTTTACGATTCACGCGGAGAGCTTCGAGTTCTTCTAGCCGCCACCTTTCGGCCCATTTGCCACGTTCGATTCACTTGTGACGAGCTGCTAGAGCCACGAGCTTCTCTTCATTCATCCGCGAACGCTGCTTGAAAGAGCCTGGTCACGTTAAAAGGGGCAATTGCTCGTGCTGGCGTAATTTTCAAGTGCCTTCTCCTCGTAAACTCGAAAAAAACCCCGGAGCTCTGCTATCATTGGCGAGAAAATCTTGCAAAGTTTTGAATTTTCAATTAAAATTTTCAATTTTAACTCCATTCGAGAGTTTGGAGAAATGGACCGTTTCGATCGATGGAAGAGGCACGTCTGCTCGATGGACAAGAAATCCTTGAACATCCTGCGAGGAGGACCAGTGGCCTCGCTCGGGCAGCATGGAACAAAGTACGTAGGTACGGCGAAGGTTAATAAAAAAAAAGCTGCGTTGTTTTCGGGCAATCAACACTTCGTCCATTGTTCTTCGCTGGCACCTGAATGCGTGGCCATCATAATATTCACACCATTTCGTATAGGGGTCGAATTTCGAGCATGGCCACCGCGGGTCACGGAGAATGGTTCGAGACGCGCGTGAAAACACGTTTCTGACCACGAGGCGCGAAGAAACCCATGGAGGAAAAAAAGAGAAGAAAAGGGAAGAAGAATCGGAGAAACAGAGCGGGTTAGTCGAGGGTAAAAGAGTCGAGAAGCGCTTCCAAGAAGTACGCCCACGTAGAATTCGTTATTCTTTTCTCTTCTTTCCTTTTTCCTCGTGTTTTCTTTTCCTTCTTCCATCTCACTTTCTCTTTTTTTTATTTTTCGGCTTCTCGTCCTATTCATTAATTATCGCCCATTGAAAGTAGGGCCAGGCCGTCCGATTGTGCGATCCCAGATCGATGAAACGCGTTTCACCGGTAACCGTGATTAAACCCCGTCGCGTTTTTCGCGAAATAACCGGTCGGAGGGAACTGGTTTTTTTTTTTTATTCGAGAATTTAATTACTGCCGTATTATGCACGCGAATGCTCGCGATACGAGCGGAATCGTTCGGCCCTAGGAACAACGTGATTTCCTGCCGCGCTTAGAAGAAAACTCGTCTTCGTTAATTATTCGTCTTCGTTATCATTGTCGGGAATACTCGAACGTTGTATCTGAAAATAATTACCGTCCCCACTCTCGGCCCCCTTCCTCGCGATTTCACGTCCTCGTTGGCCGTTCTTTGTATCTCCGTCGCGAGGAAAATGAATTGATAACAAGCGAGACGGAAGTTGTAAAAAGAATGAAACCTGTTAGAAATTTTTCCTAATCTCAATCAGGAAACGAGGGAAACGAACAGATGTGGAAAGAAGACAAGAATATCTTCGAATCGATCGCTTATGGAAGATGAATAAAAAAAAAAGGAGGGAAAATTGCGAGGCAAAGGGAAACTCGCGAAGCGAATCGAGCGAATCTCCAGAGGGCCAGCGATCGAACCGACCAAATTAATTCGACCCCGAAAACATCGTGGAAGCATTAGCAGCTTACCACCCTAAGCTGCTTGCCGGTCTGTTACAAGTGTTTTACACCGTGTTACATGGTGCAGCAAAACTATCCCGGCCTCGAGGGTCCCTAATCTACCGAAACATCCCTCGGGATGTATCCGAGCATCGCCACTGCACTCGGATACGCTCCATTCGCCCTTTCGGCTATGTAAACGACCACGTTACATGTTTCACGCGTTCGATAAATAATTCCTGGCTCGATGCATTTTTCAAGTGTACTAGTATCTCGCAACGGGTCCTGGGAAACGTGTTGCTGACTCTAGAAACGTTTGTAATTCATCCTTTTCAAGGATCAATCGACAAGTATGAATGTTTTTTATTCGTCAACGCGTTGATTGACAAGATAGAAACGACACGGAATGATTACTACGAAGGCATCTTGAATAATTTATACTGTAGATCGAGGACCACATACGGGTATTTCTACCGGGCGCCTCGACGTGGCTTTATTATTCATTCTTAATAAAGCTATTTGTAAGCAGAGAAAAAAATGCGAGAAAATAATTTCCTCTAACGTTATTTTTCATGCATTACCTTTCGGAGATAAAGTGCGTGTTTGCCGTATCAAATTGATGCGTAACGTCGTTTTCGCACAGGATGGGGTTGGAAGACTAAGCAATTTCTCGACGAACGGTTGACCTATGAACATCGGGGCGAGTAATCGATTGCTTTTCTCGAAAGGACACTCTTTCAAGAATTTGTTTTTCAATCGAGTGTTATTGAAAGAAATATGTATTAAAGCTTCTCAGTTTTTTCATCGTGATAATCACCCCCTTAATTTCAATCTGAATTGAATATAATATTTTCTTAAGGGACGGGAGAGCGTTTGGTGAAACGACGCAAAGACGAGTGCTGTCGTCTCATTCGCCAGGCGACGAGGTAATTTCACGATGAATCCACGAAAGGGCATTTATCCGTCCTCGGACGGAAACGAATTTTCAATTATCAGACACAAAAGGACCGGGTAATTCCCGGGTTTAAAACGTCTTCGCGATGCACGGAGGTGGAAGGGTAGAGCACGGAGTACGGGGCGGTGCCATGAAAAGATTTTCAAATTAAATTTCAGGATTAGTACCCTGGTTTAATACGGACAAGTGACGGCAGAAGACGTCCCAGGGGTGTGCTACGTGCTACCTTCGCCCTACCCATGGGACACCCGTGCACACCAGGCCACTGTGTAACAACCATGTACCCACCCCTATTTCTGCTAACGCTTCGCGCCTTTCCCATTTGCCCGATGTAAACTTCTCGTTCCGTGGCCTTCCCTTTCTACAAACGACTCTTCTTCCGGCTCGTCTTCTGTCCTCTGTCCAGCTGGACTCAATTTCGTCGAGCTGCGGGTCGAAAGGGGGCACAGATGCGTAGTCGGAATAAACGGAACGGGAGGGGAGATTTTGCGACGCTATTGAAAATTTTTATCATTTCTATTTTTTCACAATTTTAGTTCAATAAATATATACTCAGAAGAGACGAAGAAAAATAATCTCAGGGTGTCCGGTGCAAGGTCGAACGCGATTTCCATGGGGTTCGATCGACCGCGATCAGAGGCGGCATCCAGCGGGATTAGAATATCAATTATCGAAGAAACACGGGCCCCCAGGTTCTAAAGAGGTTCTATTAGGTTCGAGCGCAAGGAAGGCAGCCAGCCAGCCAGCCAGGCAAGCAAGGCCACGGGTTTAAGGTCTTAACAGCTACTAAAGCAAAAGCTCCTTCTGTCTCGCTCTTAAGCACGGAAAACAAGCCGTGTTAGACGAAGGGGTGTATTGAGGGCCGCCATTGGCTATCCACGCTCCTTTATTGCCGGTTGCCTGGTAACCGGCCTGCCGCCGACACACACCGATCGCAACCACCCTGCAAACCACCCTGGAACCCGACGGCAACGCGCACACCCTCGCTTAGGAACACCAACTCGCAACCACCACCACCACCATCGCCACCATCTCTCGCGACCCTCTCCTCGACGCTCCACCAGACACTAACACACACTTACCCACCGTTTTCTCAACATCTTCGAACGCGCGCACACCCCGAACAGCCGCGAGGGTGTGCGATGGAATCTTCGTGTAATCATCCTTAGAGGGTTTGATGGTGTGCGTGTGTGAAACAACCCTACCCCGAGCCTTCGAGTGTACGTACGCATGGCGTGAATATATTTAGCGAGGAAACTACCACTGTTTTCACGCGAGAGGGTGTTTCGAGAGCCGACTCTTACTCGAGGCTGACTCTCTACGCGCACAAAGTCTACCACGCTCGCTACCCGCCAAGATTGTGCAAAGTTTTCTCGGAAGCTACTGAGTTTCTTTGTTTTTTATCGGTAACCAGTTGCAGAAGATACTTTCGTGAATGATATTATGTATAAAGAACGGGGGATGAAGTCGTTTATTAAGGGAGTTTATATGTTAGAAAATATCAACCCTTGAAAATTCACAAGGATTTTCTTGTTATACTATTGTAAAATTATTTTCTTCATTGAAATAAATATTAAGATCTTGCAGCTACCCTCATTTTGACGCGAAGCTAATCAGCCCCAGGTCCACCCTCGAATCCAATAAAACGATGACGATTAATTCGTAATAGGAAGGACTGGCGTGTAATCTTGCTAGTTCTCTCGTCGAGGAGATTAAAAACAATTTCTTCTCAAGTGGCTACGTGCACAAACAGTGTCTCCCTAGTTGAAGTTCCCGAGGGAGGTCGCGACATCCCACGATGTTCGAGTGCACTACGAACGGATTAGATCCAGGACAAATTAGAGGAGAGAAATGTTCCCTCGTTCCCTGAATATATATATATGTATATGCATACATATGTAACAGGGTAGAGGGCAAACGTGTCTCTCTAGTTAATAGCTAACTGGATTTGATTAATCGATTCGGTTACAGCCTCCTACTTAGCCATCCTGACGCTTCCTGCCGCCACTAATATCGATCATTCCTGACCCGTGGAAAACGCACTCCCACACTGAATTACAATATTTTCTAGCTTTCCAAAATTATGCGAAACGATTGTTTTATTCCGTGACGAGGAAGGTTATATTTCACTTGGAACCTAGGGGAAAATATTTTCACTTGTCTTGGAAGAAGCTTCCAGTGGAGAATGGTCGATTCTTTCTTTTGAAATATTCAAGGGGGATGATATTAAATATCGTGCTCTCATCTTCAGCATTGAATTATTTTTCTCTCCGGTGTTTCGGAAGACTGGTGTTTCTTAGAAAGCAGGAGTGACAGTTCAATTTTCTTTCTTCAGCTTTCTCTGGATCGACGCGTAAAGCGATCGGTTCGACGTCCGTTCGCGGTGGAAAATAAGCGTACTTAAACTGGGAGCAGGAAGAAACGCGGAGCAGGGTGGCGCAAAGAGGCCTCTCTACGATCTTGTAAAACAATGCATCGTGCGAACCGTCTCGAGCCTCAAATATTTATTTTCTATCCAGGTCGTTCCACGATTTTCAGTCAATGTTATATCAATTTTTCTTGCAATCACTGCTGCCAGTCTACTTCAATTATTCTTTCGGCCCAGAAATAAATTATTTTCCACTGTAAAATAAAGGGAAAAAGTCGAAAAGGTACTTTTGACCATTGCAGAGGTTCCTGTATGCTTCGAGGAGAAACATTGGATAAAATTAAACTCGCACGCGAGAAATTTGTCTGAATCGACTGAATGCACCCGACGCTTCCTCATTAAGTTTTTCGTCTTCGCAATCCAACAGGAATACTTTCCTACCTGTCGAATTTATAAGGAACGAAAATTTCTATTGAAAATAATCACGAATTAGAATCATTTGCAAATGTTTAATTAGTTGCTCTTCGATAGAAGATTCATCCGAAAACAGTGAATTTCTTTCATTTTTAATCAAATTCCTTTCATTCCTTTTCGAAAGGACGTCGCCAATAGTTGGAATACTCTGTTCTTCCTTTGGCTTTGAGGAAGCATTTTGAAAAAAAAGGGAGAGCGGTGAAATACAAGCAACGAGACGAATGCAAAAGAGCAAAACGCGAGACGAACAAGGAAGAATTAACAATGCTTTACAAAAGCAGCCTTCGCTATTTTCGCCTTGTATGCGTGGTGGGTCGCGAGCAACCGTGAAACAACTCGACTCGAAAAAATTCAACACGGAATTCCTCTTTTACTTCTCCGGCCTTTTCCCGATGCTCACGCGTTCGGAAAACTAGCTTTGACTGTGACTTATACAAAGTTGAAACACTTTATTTTTCCACCTAACAATTTATCCAATGCGATTCTCGTTGCTCAAACTCAATCGTGAATTCCCATAGAAAAGCGACATTGTACATTTCCCAGCGGTCCACCGAATCGTTGACCATTTGTTTTATTCCATCAAGAATTTAACAAATTTGTAATATAATTTTTCCTTCGAACGTACCGACTGACCAGAAAGTAATTATACAATTACTCGTTAGAAAAATATGCAAAATTTTGTAATGAAAATAAATAACATCGTGGAAAAATGTAGGACGACGTATGAAGTAATCGTGAATATGACGTCAGCAATGCGTTTCGTGGATCCAATTAGTCGAAGAACACGTATAATTGGAATTAAGCTCTTAATTAATAGTTAATTAGCCGTCGGTAGTAACGGCACCGGCACCGGCACCACCAACAACTGTAGTAACGAGTTAGCCCCGGGGAGAGGGTTTCATTGTGGGAAGAGCGGCGCGCGCCACGTCGAGCCGGTTTTCGCTCGTTAATTCGAAATTAATTTATAATTGATAATTAATTTCGGGCCACGGGTCCTGTCCGCTCCCGCGAAACCTTTCTAATTTTCTGCCTCTCTACCGCGGCCGTGGAAAAAAAAAACCTGCCATTTACTACTCGCCACGCGTGTACCAATCGTCGAGTCACCAGCGAGATATTTAAAAAAGGGAAAATATAAAAATCCTGACTCTCTTTCTCTTTCTCTATCAGACAAGCACCGTTAGCTGCTCCGTAATTGGAGAACCCGGGATTTTTCAGGTGAAAAATCCATGCACGACCAACCGGACAACAGGCTTTCGTGACTTACCCCTTTTACCTCTTTTCCCTCGCGCCAATTTTTTCCTTCGAGGCCACTCCATCGCGCCGTAGAAAACTCCGTTATCGGTAATACATTTTCCGGGTATTCTGACGGAATATCGAGTGTCAAGTCCTCGCAACGACAGTCGATATCGAGTAAGAGAGGAAATTTCTCTCTTTTACCCCCGATCGAAACTGGTCGTGTCGTTAATTGACTTTTTATTCATCCCTTTTCGGCAGGGACGCTTTACACTCGATGTTGCAAACGTTTGACGAGAAATTTCAGAGAAAGTGGGACTACGTAATGTGTGCTTCTTAGTGGCGTGTCGATAGTTACAAAGGGTGAAATTGGAACAGGAAAAAGAGATAAAAGTGTTCGGCGAATTTGGGTTACGTAGAAAAGCTTCTTCTCTGTATTTTACTTCGTTTTAATTGTGCCGTTGGGAAACTGTAAATAACAACGTTCTAAATTGATCATCCTTTCCTGAATTCGCATTTTAACCGGGGATTAATTTTTTTCGTTAATTCATATCGAAGGATGGGGAAGGAAAATCAACGAGATAAACGTTAATACATGCTAAACATTCGTTGAGCATAATTTGCGTGGGATACGCATGGTCTCGATTCATTGGCAAGTCAGGTATAATGGGTAATTTGATCCCCGATGTACGCGCGGCTGGAACAAAGCGGCGTGTATAATTATCAATTACACTCGATGCTATGAAATGACGAGCATCGAGTCTAATGGATCGTTACTACCCGCTAACTAAAGATTTTTTCACAAAAACACTATTAATTATTTCAATTTGATCGTCATTGAAGACGTTCCACTGTGAATTAGTTGCATAAATTCTTCGACGATCATCATGTTCGAAGTTAGTGATTTTAATGATTCTGTTTCAGGTGTGGGGCACAATATAGAGTCGGGAAAAGACTTCACCGTCGACGGTCTCTCTGGTTTCAGCAAAAAGAAGAAAAAGAAGCGCCGTCATAGGTGAGTGTCTCACCCGAACATCAGCCAGCAATTTTTTAAGTTTACCGTTATCTACGTTCTTAATTAAAATATTAAATAGAAAAAATTGGATCGTTCTATAAAATCAGCGCGATAGAAACGGCGAATAATTAATAACCAGTGGGAAAA
Organism: Osmia bicornis bicornis; assembly: GCF_907164935.1. Lineage (NCBI taxonomy): Eukaryota > Metazoa > Arthropoda > Insecta > Hymenoptera > Megachilidae > Osmia > Osmia bicornis. The sequence continues at coordinate 4,600,000 of NC_060222.1, forward strand.
TTTTCGACGTTCCATCCGGGGGATTATTCTTCCGCGTTCTCCCTTAATTATCCGCCGAACAATCGTTCGCAATAATGATAAATTTATTCCCAACGAACGTATACACACATCATTTCGAACTTTTCGACGTGTAATCGGCGTCTACCCGTGGTAATGAGTTCCCAGAAATTTTGAAGCGACAGATAATCCAATACCAATCATCGTTCGCCAATGATTGCACATCAGATGAACGAATTCATGCTGAAATTATTTGCTGAAAAAAAAATATAATTATCGAGAGAGGTTGATTTTGTTGGGATATTTTGAAAATTCTCTGCTTCGATGATTTCCCAGATCGAACCTGGTCTTACGAAACAATTGTTTAATTTGAAAAAAGAGAATCGAAGAATTCAAATTGATAGCCATCTTCTTTAACACGTTCACTGCCTTTGAAATTTGTCTGCCTTCAATTTTATCAAATATTCCTTTTCCGATTCAAAGTCTCGACAGTCAAAGTGTTAAAGCTAATGATTCGACATAATTTTCTACCGAAGAAACCCTAAAGATTGACAGGTGCAAATCTTTTGTCCCTTTTGAGTGTAGGCTAGCTTTAAGGGAAAAGCTGTAATGGCATATAACTAGGTTCATACGGTTGTTGCTCCAGGACGATCTTCACGTCACAGCAGCTGGAGGAGCTGGAGGCAGCGTTCAAGGAAGCCCATTATCCTGACGTGTATGCCCGCGAGATGCTCAGCCTTCGAACCGATCTGCCCGAGGACAGGATACAGGTGAGCGAAAATCAAAAGACCTATGAAATCCGACCTGGTGACCTACGAATCGGAGGAAGCTCGATACCACCATCGCATCCTTGCTGAAATTCGCGACTCAGTGGTATCGTGTTTCTTCGGATACTCCTGAACCTGATCTACTTCGGATCGAAGATACTTTTCTTAGTCATTGACTCCTTTCTTACAAATGTATTTATCCGATCGAACGATCGAGTTCAATCAAATTTCGATTACCCGGGAATAAAATGATGAAGAGATTAAAAAACACAATGTACGTAGGTCTGCTTCAATTTTCAAACGGTCAGCAAATATTTCCACGCAAAGCAGGAAATATAATTCGCTATCATGGCCACAATCCGCTTGCTCGATAATTTCGTTCGTTAACGAGAATTAACACCGTTACACGCTCTCGTGAAAATTTACCGCGTTGTTCGGCTACGATCGCACGGCATAATCACCAAAGATATAAAGCTCCGATACGTTTTCACGCAATTACAATGAGCGTTCGTTCTGTCGTCGAAAATTCGCTCGTAGAATTGCGACAACGAGAATATGCTTTTTGCGAACGGCTCCCGCGGACGCGTTTTATTCGTCAAAGAGAATCGTTATCAATCACAGTGGCCGTTTGGTATTAGTTGTGCCCGTGTAAATTACCAAGCAATTAATTTCGTTAATTTGTAGAACATCAATACGATAACGCGGGACACAGGCTGTTTATTTTCAATGCGATCGCTAATGAACATCGTGATTAATTCGAACGAAAAAGGAGTTATTTATTTTTCTTTCGTTGTAACAATCAGCCTGAATCACCGGTAACGAATTTATTTCCTATTTATTTATACAGACGGCTGGATAACTATTTCAAAAAATCACGCGGCCGATTTTTAACCGAAACGAATGGCTCGCGAATGGCAACCGGTTCGATCTCGCGTTGAATATCGCGCAGAATTATCGACATCGCGCGTACAATGCAGGAAAAGAACAGTCGCGAGCGAAAAGGGTGGTAGGGTTTTCGAGGGCCGGGGGGTAGAAAGGGGGTGGAGAGAGTGGCAGGACCAAAAGGCACGACCATAAAAGGGAGAATTTTCCCGGACTGACGGTTAGTTACCGCGGACCCATGGAGTACTAGGTTGAGATAGGTTTCCGCATGGCGGACCCGGGACAAGCTTCCCTCTCTCTCCCTTTCCCGCGACCCTCTTCCTCTACTCGCGATTCAACCCTCCCTGTGTTTCTCTCCGCTTCGTCCTTCGCGGCGATCTCTCCCCTCCAACCGACATGCGTACGCCCTGTTGCCAAAATCCGGATGAAAAAGGCAAGGGAAAAAGAAAATTCGAAAGCGGCACGTGGATGTGCGCGAGTAACTTCCTCCACAGGTACCCGATACCCGGGCACAAAGAATTCTATAAACACACAGGGGTGTTGATCGTATTTCGATATAATTCCTGGAGCAACGAGGGTGGGTCCGGGTGGCGGTGGTCCGCGAGAAGCAAAGGTGGCAAAGGAACCGCTGGAGGAGGTGTATTCCGAGGGGTAGAAAAGAAACGGACCTGGTGAGAGCGAGAAGGACCAAGTCGGTTGACGTTCCAAGGACAGAAAGAGAGAGAGAGAATGAGAGAGGTAGAAAGAGGAAGACCACGGGAATGACAGGGGAAGGGTGAAAAGACAGGAGAGGGGAAGGGATAGGTAGGTAGGTACGGTCGGAGTCGCGCTTCACGGGGTTGTTGAAGCTTCGTGGCTGAAGCGTGCAGGCGCGTACACACAGGGAAGAGCGAGAGGAGAGTGTAGCGGCGCCGTGAAACGACAAAGCGGCCATTGCAGGATGGGTGCGGTCCCGCGGGCCAATCAGAGAGACGACTCGCGGACCGGTCGGCCAATCAGACCGCGCCTTCCATCCGTCTTTTGTTTCTAAATTTGCGCGCGCGGCGGGGACACAATATAACGAGCGCGGGGACGGGAAGAGGGGTTGATAATCGTTAACGGTGATATTTTTGTATGGGAGTGCCGGCTTTCTTCGTCTTTTGTCTACCTCCACCTTCAACCTACCCTCCCACATGCGAGCACACACTCCTCCCTTTCAACACCCACATCGTTCCTCTTCTCCTCCTCCTTCTTCTTCTTTTCCTTCGTTCGTTTCGTTCGCCACGCGAATACGATTCCGTTTCGCGGCTTTCCATCGAGTTTCTTCGTCTTTCGTTCTCCTCTATCGCGACTTCCTGTCTTTTCTAATCCTTTTGTAGCTTCCTTATACATTTCCTTTGTCTCGGGCGCAGTTTCGTTTCTCCCGCGCTCTTGCGCGCACACGCGTGGCCAGAACTAGACGGGCGCCGCGACGCGACGCGACGCACCGGGCAGTTTTCATATCGATTAGGGCCATTTTCTGGCGGTTGTTCAGGATAGCAACGTGGTCGCTAGTCTGAATATCCTACTCCTCCATCAAATTAATCATTCGATTGAAATTAGAAATTAAAATGGGGATTTGGCAATTTCGATTCCACATAAATCAATTGAAACATTAACACGTGTCATGTGTACACATGATTTTTATTAACTCAATCAGCAAGAAGTGGTTCCGGCTTCTGAAATTTCACGATCAAGCTTCCACAGAGCCTCGTCATCGAATTAAGCAGTAACGAACCGTCAACGTCGACACGAAGAAAGGGGCCGGAAGTGGCTGCTTCCGCTATCGAACGAAATTATCGCGTCCACTGAACGACTCGACGTTGCACCGTCTGTCAGGTTTCGCGCGTTCAGGTGTTATTACTTGATTAAATGAATGAATTCGTCTCTGACCCGTTGCACGAACAAATTAATTAGTTATGCCTGATGAGTTACCCGCTCTAGCCGCGTTCTTCTATCAACTATATTCTTAATCAGAACAATACAGAGAGAAAGTGTGTATTCCCTTTGACGAGTCGCAGACTTGATTTTTCGTATCGAGAAGCTTTCTCATCTCGAAGAGGGACAAAGGAACGCGAAGCAGAGGAAGAAGAAAGAACAAGGCCTTTCTTTGAGAACGAGGGAAGAAATATTCCTTCTCCTCGCGAAATTAGAAAGCTCCAAGACACTTTTCATAGTATTCATCGTCCTAACAATACTCGTTTCCCCCCCGAATACAAAGACTTTAATACACTCTGTACTCCCGCGTCTGGATATCGACGAAGGGATCGTAATAATTACCGATCCTCTAGTTTCCTATTCGTTCTCTTCATTCTACTTTTCACAACTCGTAACACGCTCGACGATGAAAGAAAGACCGGAACGCTCCCGCGGTGAAGTTAATCGAAATGTCTTCGACAGACCCGTGTCACGCGCGTTCGCGTAATTGTGCGTGCGGACAAGTGATTGCAACGTTTCCATCCATGGTTCGCATTTTCTTTTTTACCGTCGATATATCGAAGATTTGTGTATATAAAAGGAACTCGAGAACGGGGAGAAAGAAGAGAGAGGCTGATTTCCAAATTCACCCCATACACGGTGGAAAGGAGCGATCGACTTGACTGCTCGTTATCGCGATCGTTCTCGTACTCGCGACTCGGCTGCGTCTGATTGGCGCGGAATCGCTCACAAACGGACGTAATTTCGGTGGCCGGAGGGTTACGACTTTCTTACGGGGGTGAGAAAATTACAGGCTGCCACGGCACACGTTCTTTCACGCCGTGATCGATGTATACCACCGGCCGGAAGGGGGTTCCTAACTCGCCAAGTGTTTCGGACAAAATGACACCACGAATCACTGTTCAATTACTGTTTAATTTCAGCGCCACGCGTGCGCTTAATAAATCGTAACCCCCGCGGGCCGCTCGGCACTTTTAGCTGCAATTTCTCGTGCTAATCGCGTTTGAAACGTATGATTTTCTCTGGGTAATACGAGGCTTCGCGAACGTCGATCATTTTTTTATCGTATTCGAACCGGTCCATCGCGCCATTCACGATTCCTCTTTTCATCGAATACCAGTTTAACGAACTTGCACCAAAAAATGACCGAGTCCTCTTCGGGTTAAAGTCATAATCTTCCCCGAACGGATAGACGTTTCCCGGTTGAAGTTATCCGGGTAATGAGACCCGAGACTCCCACGGGCTCGTTCGAAAAAACAACACGCGTATATCTTCGTAAGCGGCCCATTAGCGAAGAATTTTGACGTGGCTCAGACAATCGTTGCTCGCGGCTAGGAGGATGGAAAGCTGGCCGTTCTGTCGAGGGGAAAAAAAAAAAAAAATTGACTTCAAGTAGCGAGGAACGGCTCGCGAGACGCAAGTCATCCAGGAGGATATCTGGAGGGTTCTCAGCCGGCTTCCACGTACGTTCCTTGACAAAGGTACGATCCGAAGGAAGCCCCCTTTCCTGACAACGGGGCCCCATTGTCGGTTCACGTTCGGCCGAGGCGCCATTGAGGATTTCGTTGGAACTGCCAGGTAGGCAGGCGGTCTCCCACATTTTTTTTTCCTACACTTTTTCTCTCTCTCCTCCTCGATCATCGTGCACGATCATCGTTGGCCACCGGCTCGATACGCTTCGTAGCCGTGTAATTATCTGCTGGAACCATTGGTTCGTGTAATCGGGATCTTGTGGTAGTTTAGAAGCGCCCACTTGATCATCCGGAGACTTCAACTTAGCGCGGAGGGAACGGTGATTAGGATGTTAACACCTGGCACGTTTTTGTGCCGTTTAGAATTTTCGAAGACCCCGTAACTTCTGTTTGTATCTTTCGATAGGTATATTTGATATAATTGGGGAGTAACGAGAGAGGATACGATGATTTTAGAATTTTCATCTTTTGAAATAAGAAAATAAGTGTCTCGGATGAAGTTAACCGTCTATCGAGGGAAGAATATCTTTTATCGCTCGTTTTCGCGTCGAACGAGACGTTCTTGGAAGAATAATACGTTGGATCCAACAAAATGGCGTTCCATTTCGAGAATTTCCAAGCGAGTACGTTGTCGGAGCGAAGGCATCGCTCGTAAAACCGAATAAGAGGCTCGTTCGAACTCGATCTCGCTCGACAAAGATCCTCGATTCCTCAATTGCTTTCGTCCAATGTTTCCTCGCGGAACGGTTCGTTTCTGCTACTGAATTATGTGAAAGATTGACCCGGCTGTAAACGAAAGGATCCTCTTTCTTCCACAAAAGAGAAACGTAACAACTGTCAGCCATGGAATGGAAAACAAAGACGCTTCGGTAACTTTCAGACTTCCTCTTTCGGAATACTTTCCAGTCTCCTTTTCAACGCCACGGGTAACTCGATAACGAGTTTGATTAAAAGAAACACTGTCTTTCCTATCGGTTTTCTTTAATCTGTATCATCTTATTCGGTGGAGAGAAAGTGGACGACGGACCATGGAGAGAGCCACAATTTCGTATTTCATATTATGAAATCATGCGAATAAAATAATTGAAATTCATAAAATGAATTCTATGAACATTTCTAAATTTTACACTGTACATTAACTTTGACCCAGGCTCCGCTATTCAAGGGTAAAAAAAGAGAGGTTACTTATAAGGTAGACGAGAAACGATCGCAACGCGAAAGAATGAAATTTTCAACAGACGTTCACTATTACACGAGTATTATCCAACTTAGAAGCCCTAAACCCTTGTGTTGCGAATAAAGAAGTTACCATGAAGGCAGCGAGGATAAGCACGGAAAATTAAGTGCGCGTTTCAAGCGGCAGAGCAGTAATCGTTGAAATGAAGCATAAATACCCCCCCGGTCCGGCGAGCATTACGAATTTTCATTTTTAATCCACTCGTTAGCCGGCATCACGATCCACAATTTGCCAGCCAGAGAGAGTGGCGCATTATCAACGACACGAAGAAAACCAGCGTTCACGCTCCCTTCCTCTCGACCGCTACCAAAATGGCTCGCGACAATGACGTAGGCCGCGAGAAGACATCGAGCCGAGCGAAACTCAGTCGCATCGTTCGGCAGCGAATGAAATCGTCGGGTTACCGGAGGGGTCCTGCACCGTTCGGGCTCGTTTAGACCGACGAACAGGAAGAAAGGGAGGAAAGGCTGAAAGTTTGGCTCGTTTCGAGGATATAATCTACCGGAGGAGAAGAAAGTAACGAGGAATCGAGTTACGTTCACCAGCCTCGCCCTCATCCTCTTCAACCCTCTTCCGCTCTACTTCGATCTTCTGTTCGACTCTCTTCGTTCCTCCTAGCTCGTCCGTTTCGCGAAAGAAAGCCCGGCTAAGAAAGGGTAATGGCGCGGAAACACAGCTCAAATGACCCGCGAATTTCCAGCGGACGGAACTTCCTACTCTCTCCTCCTCTTTCTCTCTTTCTCTTTCTCTCTCTCCCTTCTGTTTATGTTTAATAGGCGGCCGGAGTCGTGACTCGACGTGAATTATACCCGGGTATTACCATTCACACGGCGAATTTATGGTAATTTTCGACTCGACTTCGTCTCCGGCCAGTCGCTCCTCGAAATTATGCGGTACGCCAGATATCATCCCCCGTTAGATCGTGTGCACTTCTTGAAATTTCAATCTATGAAACGCTGCATTTTCTTCAAGATTCTAAGAATATACCTTCTAACATAGAGACTTCTTTTCTCGGTACAAGAACTCTTCAAGAATTGATCATTAATTTGGGAAATTCTTTTGTACATCTAGTTTGTTTTTACGATTACCAGCTGACCGATGGAAAGCCTCTGTTATTCCTGAGGAATTTTCAATTCTCCCCGAAGGACGGAACGTGACAGGTGGGATATCTCGGATAAAGGACCGAGAAGGACTCCCGTTCGAGTGGCTAGTGAAGACGTTAACACGTTCTAAAGGCCTGGCTAACACTGTGTAAACAGCATCGAGCCCTTGAAATTAGCTGTTCTCGGCTGAAAGTAAAATAAATATTTTCGCGTCGGCCATCGTTAACGGATTATGAAAATCCTTTTGCCCTGATAGAAAGAAAATTTCTCCTACTATTTCGCCGTAATATCCTCCATTCGATAATGGTAAATGATAATTTGCTAAAAATTGATAAATGGAATTTCCTCGAGACGAAGTTGCGACTTGGCTGGAATCGAGGATTCGCGGTGTCCGCTCGAGATCGAGCCGCGATTACGGTGGCAGTCCGCGTGTCAGGAAATTTCGAGGCTGGTTCCTGCCCAATTATTGATTTTGTCTTTTCGATGGCCACGGTCGCGGCGACAGGAAAGCGATGCACGCTCACACTGCGGATCCGTCAGGCTACGCACAGAGGGGTGCACGCGTGTGTGAGTCGCGCCCGCAGAAAGGGGGTGGGTTACAAAGCTACGAACGCATTAAATACTCGAGAGCTCGGTGTCCTCGGATGAGCTTTACGTACACCTCTATACGCCTTGCACGCACGTAGCCGCGCACAAAGACAGAGGCTAAATTGATTGCGTCTAAAATCCAACGAGCTTTCTCGCCGTTTCGTTTCCAGCAGCCGCGACACCGCCAACGAAGATGGCGAGGAACGACCTTTGTGACGGAACGACCAGTGCGTTTCAGAAAAAAATATATATACCCTCGCACAGAGAGGTTTTTTTCTCCGCTTCTCTTTCGTTCTATCCAACGACGAGGATCTCCTCGTCGCTCCACCCTCTGTGGATGCATGAAAACGGATCACCCCCCTCCCACCCGAATGGGGGTGGCTCGAGTACCGCGCTCCGTTTCGCCTTGCGATAAATAAGTTTTTCACCGAAAAACACCGCGATCAAAGGAGCGGCCGAACTAATGGAGCCGGAGGAAAGAGGCCCGCTGAATTTTTTGGCAAATAAACCACCCTCGCGCGGTTGCTTTACTTAATTACTTTGATACAAATTAGAGGATTAAGATTCTTCCACTCTTACCATTGAGCTAACTATTTCAAAATGGATACAGTAAATTTATCATTTTTCAGGTAGGAAAATATTTGTATCTAATAGAAATAAAAATGAAGCTGATCAAAAGAAATTTTCAACGCGTCGATGATTCTAAATTCAATGAAACGAACGAATTTTCATCCGGTTTTGTTTTTCGCGTACGAAACAATTTTTACGTATAATTCCGTGCAATTACGCGACAATTTTCAACGGAAAGTTTTCCAACGCTTTTTCCCCGCAATTGATCGTGAACGAGTGGCCCGGGTGAAAAAAGAATCGTCTCATTGAACGTACAAACGTTCTTTCTCACTTCATCGATCCCCGTTCGCGTAATAATTGTCGGTGGATCGAATTAAAATCGAATTACCGGATTATCGCGTGTGATTCAGCTGCCAACAATTCCCTTATGGGGGGATGCTTATAATCCGGTCGTAAGAAGCGACCGATCGTTCGCGCATAAAAGCAGGCCTGGTGCATCGTCGAGATCCGAATCAAATAGACCGTGGACCCTGCGACCCTCGTAATAGGGTTGCGGCCGATGCCAGTGCGAAAGCTCATGAATTTTCTATCGGTCGTCGTCAAATGATTAAATGATCTTCACGAGCGTAGGGTGGCCCTTTGACTTCTACGTGTCTAGACAGACACTGACAAGTGGCGTTCATCCCCCTATGACACGAATAAGCAACCCCGAAACGAAAGTTTGCCGGCAGTCACGCGGAAGTCTATTTCTGGCAATATTTATTATACAATTTCAATTGAAAAAATACTCGAACGAAAATTTAGCGGACAAACGTTGGATCGGACCAAGTTTCTTAGGCGACTGATTGTCGGTAGCGGAAAGGAGCTCGTAAAACATGCGGCAAACAAAGCGATGAATTCCGGTTGGCCGCGTTCCACCCTAAAAATTGACCAATAACCCGCGTCCCCCCCGTGCGGCTGGGTCCAGACTCGGCAGGCAAATAAATAAGGGCCTGTAGCGTGGAAATCAGGCTGTGGATAGGAATATCTAGCAATTTGGGCGTTGCAGGATTGTCAACGGGACCGCTTATAAATTCTAATAAAGCCCGTTGCACCGCGGCGAATTCTAGAGACAACGGTGGCAGGGTGGACGGGAACAGGGGGATACCGGTCTGGATACTGGATATAAATCTCGACTAACCGAATTAAGTTAGAAGCATGGGCCGAAGTTTCGCCACGCCCTCGTCGCCGATGAAACGCTATCGAAACCCGGAGTCTGCGTGGTGAAAACTGTGGCGAGACGGGAGAAGAGGAAGAAACGCGTCTGCTGGGAGAGGTACAGGGGGGGGGTGTGGATGAAGAAACCGCGACTTCGGTGTCTTGACGTTAATTAATGCGGGACCGATCATTGTTACTCTTCAAAAGGAAGATGAAAATTAGTCAGAGAAAAAGTGATGGTTTTCTTCTTTAGAGATCGGTAATCAATGCTGTAGTTAGAGATAGAAACAGAATAGTTGATACTATTGTCATTACCGTTGGTTATTAACGGGAGCAGAGATTTCTTGGCGTAAGCCATACCCAACCAGGGCTCAGGTAATTGCGTTTGGCTAGTGTAACAGCTTCATCAGGTTTCCTGTTAGAGCTTCCGCGCAATCAAACACCCCAATCAGGTGATTTTCAGGTAATCAACTGATCAATAGCTGGTATTATAATAGATATCATTTCGGGAAATTAACTTGGGTCAACGATATTCTAAAGAGATCAATTATAAATATACTAATTGTTAATCCTGACGTCACAATCTTGACACAAGTTACAAAACAAAAGTGCCAAATTTGGTTGGTACTTTTAATATGATTGAATTCTAATTATAATTTTCCCAGTCAAGGATCGTTAAATGTCATGTATTCATTTGTTTCAACCCTTTGACTTTTATTAACGTACATAAGTAATTACTAAAACGCGTATTACTAATTACACACCATGTGGTAAAACAATGAAAAGATAAATTGAGAACACAGAAAATGTTCAAGTGTACTCATAGGAGAAATCATAGGAGAAGGGGTTAACTTGAATCCATTTTCTACACATAAATCCAAGTTGCTCGAATTTTGTTCATTTAGAACTGAACTTCTCCTGAGATCCCTTATGCCTACGGGTACTAAGTCGTGATTAACGTCCGGGACCCTTTTTCCTTCGTCCAGCAAGTGTCCCACCTAATGATGTTCCGGCGCGTGCCACTTCGCAGCATGGGGTCTATCCCCGAACCCCATGGCTGCCAGCTAACCGAACTATTTGTCAGCCGATGACCAGTAAGACGAGAATGCTTGCAAGCGCATTATGCGGGAAACAAGCGATACGTTTTTCGAGGGTTTCACGCGACTTCGCAGCTCGGCCGCACGCGTTACTTATTGGAACAGATTAATTGGCTTACCAGCACCCTCGGCTCGCTTGTGGGAATCTATCGAACGACAACCATTATTCCAACCTCCCATCAACCTATATCATATTAAATGATCTGGATGAATATTTGATAAAGCGCGACTCGATGACACCCTCTGTTTCTGGTACACGATGAGAAATTGAAATTCTGATCATCGATGATGTTTCAATATATATCTTTAGGAATATTGAAAATTTTACTATCATCGCGAATTTCTTGAAGAGAAACTGTCTCGATTTCAAAGATACCCGTCTGGAGCATCCTCGGCGAGACGGAAACACGATCGCGTCGTCGGGATAAAAAGGCAAGGAGGAAGAAAGCGTTTAATAAGCACGTAACGGACATCTAATACGTCTCGACGTCGAGTTTGAGCTTTGACGACACTGGCAACGAGCAAGAGGGATCGGGGGATGATCGCGTTCGAGGGTGGGAGCGTGGCGGAAGAGGGAGAACCAGAACTCGATATCTCATTATCGGTCGATCGTAAATTGAAGTTACCGGTAGGGAGTAACGAGATCTCCAATTATCCTTGGGACAGTATCGGCTTGCGTGTTGTGTACAGGTGTTGACGTGGCGATCATTCGAAGGAAAAAGCATCCGGATCGCCTGGCTAAAGTATATCAAATGAGAATTAGGCAAGAAATTCATTAATTTGACATATAAGCGACCCATTTGGCACAAAACAAGAAACAAACAAAAATTAATAAAATATAAAAAGTTAAGGTTTGAAATGAAAATTTTAAAAAATTCAAAAAGTGGAGTTAATCGCTGTGACCTATGAACGGTTAATAATTTTGCAAAATAAGAAAATTAGCTGAGCACGAATTGCTAACAACGAGAAGAAAAATAATACTCGTTTCGTCTATACCGTCTTTGCTGGCTATTTCCTGTCCCTCCTTCCTCCAGTTCCTCGTCCGTTTTGGTTCTCCTTGTTCTATCGCGCGTGCTGTTCCTTGCTGCGCCTCTCCTCGCGGCTGAAAATCAAAAAGCTTTCGGTTAGGTAGACCTTCGAGGACCCTCGTCCTGCTAGTACCTGACGGCAACTCTTCAGCCTCGGTTTCAATACATCGTGCCGGGTATCGAGACTCGAGTGTTGCGGCAAGAAGCAGGCAGGTGGGTGCCGTCGACTCGTCCTCTGTCACCCTTCCCTCCATTTCCCTCTTTCCCCAACTTCCTTCAGCCCGTTTCCGCATCGGCATGCACACTCTTTCGTCCGTTACGTTCGGCTATCCGTCGGTTTGCCAGCGTGTATCCAACACGTATCGGTGTATTGGTAATCCATTGGAAGTTACCCCGACTACCTCTGTTCCTCAGACCAACGTCACCCTCTTTCAACACACCATCCCGTGCAAGTTGGACGCGGTAATACCATGGTATTCGGAGTCTTTCCCTCGATCTTCCTATCGATGTCCTTCTCTCCATCGCGGTATCGTTGTCCTCCTCCATCGTTCGCCTTCCCTACACCCTGTTTTTCCTTTTCTCTCTTCCTTTCGATCCCCCTCTTTGCCCCTTTCCACTTGCCACGCTCATCCGGTCGCACTTTATATATCCACCCCTCTCCCTCGCTCTCTCTCTTTATTCCCATTCCCATTCTCATCCTCTTGTTTTGGTCCAATAGTCAGTCGCCGGTCTGATCGATGATACGCCAACAGCCAGTACTGCGCATGACCGACTAAATACAAACTCGCTCCTTATTATACCGGGTGTGCCAATAAAGAGGGGCGGAGGGGGTGGCGGGACAGAGAATGGAGAAAGGACGAGGCGTCGACGGGGCACATGGGGTGGGAAGAAGCTCATCGTCGCGGAGTTCTAGCTCCTTCGAGTCGACGAACGCCACCATAAAGGACCATCTTCTTTCTCCGTTGCCTCGTTTCTGCTACCGCTGCTCCTGCAATGCAGCCCTTGGACCCTTCCTTCTTCGTCCATCTATATATTCCGTGTACGTATATGCGCGTACAGATCCATTTCCATGTCTTCGTCCCTTGGCGAGCTGTTCCAGGATGCCGAAGGATAAATCCCGGTTCCTGATTTCCGATCCTGAATCCTAGACTCGTTCGCGGGCTTCCGGTTTTATCTTCGTTTTCAACTAAGACGTCCTGTAGTTTATTTTTTGAGAAACTCCTAATTCGCGACGTCCTTCGTTCAGACGTCGAGCAATTTATTAAAGATGCTTCCCGGTGCAAGTGCATTTCAAATAGATTTCATCGTGGCTCGTTGCTGAAGCGTGCAATCGCTGTCGCGATTCCGCATGGAAATCGAATAAAACAGCTTTACGATCGGTACAGTCATTTACGCGTCAGCGAACAGAACGGCTGACAGCTTTCCAACAGAATTCTCTTCAGCTTCTCCGTCGACCATCGCTATTTTCAGGACAGAACCTCCTGGGTCTCTTTTTCTCTTTCCATGTATTAATTTTATTAATAGTTTTCTATGATATTTAGATTTTCAGCGGTGATCAGAGGTGACCCAGGCGGTAGTCAACGCGTTTAATATAGCAAAGGCAGTTTGGTCGAGAGCGATGCAACATTTGCATGTTGTATTTTCCTGGCTGGCAAGGGGGTGGGTCGCGGAAAAAAAAGGCCGGCCATCTCGTTCGAGGCTAGGCGGAAGATAATTTCGGGGTGGCAGCGCAAATTGACAGGGCAACGCGTTCCCATTCATTCGAATTACGTTCCAATTCTGCCGGTGACTTTAGCATTGTTGCTACAAATTGGTACACGCCCTGGCCTCCGGCCCTCGCATCCCACCACCCTCTTCTCTCTCCTCTTCTCATCCCTCATCCCTGCGCTGGATGGTACACACGTCTCGCAAATGATGCGTGTACGGGTCCTTTTTAAATCACTCTAGCCGAAGAATGCATCTGACGGATGGACTGGATTTAACAGACACTCTTTTGAAAAATTCATTCGAATCGAAATTATTAATAATAAACGATTCGATTAATTAATCATCCACGATTACTGAAACTCGGTTCGTATAACACGAGAGGGTAATACGTGAAAACTTGCTGGAAATGAAGCTCGTTAAGTTCGAAACTCGTTGCGTGACCCAAGGAACGAACCGGCACGCGTCTCCGCCCTAGGTGGTCCTGCGATCGGAATCGTTAACAAGTAACCTAACAGGAGAACGAACCACGGAAAACAGTATAACGAGGAGTAGATACAGGTCATTTAAGCGTAATAGTTAACTAGAAGGTGACGTGGAACCGCACGCACGAAACTGATCGCACGGCTGGTTCATAGTGCGCCAATTAGGAGACAATGATCATTAAATGGACAAGCGAGTCAAAAATGTGGTCGTCGGTGCTTTGACGATTTTAAGAACTCTTTCAACCGTATCTGGCTACTAACGAGTAATCTTCCGCTTGATTTGTTGGGTATAATTAGTTAAGCCCACTGGGCTGGTAGGGTGCAATTAGTATTTCACTAATTATCCAGTTGGGATGATAATATTTCCGATTCGAAATTGCTCGTTTCCAGGTGTGGTTCCAAAACCGGAGAGCAAAATGGCGCAAAACGGAGAAGTGCTGGGGTAGAAGTACCATAATGGCGGAGTATGGCCTGTACGGAGCGATGGTACGACACTCGCTACCGCTTCCTGAAACGATCCTGAAGAGCGCTAAGGAGAACGAGTCGGTCGCGCCATGGCTGTTAGGTGAGCATCGTCAAAATATCTTTCGACCATCTTGAACAAAGCGATGCCATTAAGTTTTGCTAACTTCAGAGTCTTGAATTTATGAATTTATTTCGTTGGAAGTTGGATTCGTTAAAAGCCTACGGAGCGAGCAATGCTTAATGAAACATAATCGAAACACGTCCCACCTTGCAGAGAGTAAACAAAATCTCGATCTTGTATTTTTTTTTGTTCGTCCTTGTCAGCTCAATCATCTAAGACGAGCAGCTTTAGTCAAGATATCGAAAATAATCAAGAAATGATTGACTGTGGCCCCGCAGGGATGCATCGGAAGTCAATCGAAGCGGCGGAACATCTCAAGTCCGGCGGCGAGGACAGCGGAAACGATCACAATGGAAGCGGAAGCAGTCCCCATCACAATCATCATCAAGGTGGACCGACCAGTTCCGAGAGCGGCCAAGAAAGTCAGGACGGCATGGGACCTTCTTCGTCGACAGGTAACATTCCTGAAAATGATAAATTCATTAATTCATAGATTAATGAACTCCACAATTAATACATAAAATTAACCTTGATCTTAGAAGAGCTCCCGATGGCAAAGGATCTTGATGCATCGTCAAGTCTGTAATTAATTCGTTTGAATTGTTGTTTCAGGAATGGTTCAGGACACGGAGCAGCTGAGAAACGAGAGCATCGCCTGTTTGAGGGCGAAGGCTCAGCAACATCAGCTACAACTGAGCCTACAACCGACGCCAGCGCCTACCAGCACCTCGTACCCTGCAGGACCCCCGTCGAGCACGCTTCACGCTTCCGTTTAATCATCGTTTCAAACGTTCATCCAATTAGACAGCGTTCGATACCTTCACGGACAAACTCATATCGATCGATCCTCCTTCGAGGAATCGTCGAGGAACTCGTCGAAGACGTAACGTCTCGAGACGATAATCATTACGCGACTTTACCTCGAGCTTTAGGTACGATGAAAACCTTCGCGAGAGGTCGTAGATCGTTCCTAGGAAGAAGGAAGTCGTTCCTCGTCCGCGATGAAGGTTTTCAATTTTCGACGAAGCAGGGTAAACATTCATTAAAGGATACACACCACGAATCGTAGAGAAACATACACACAACGAATACGAGTACGAGTTCGATTTCGAACAATGATCTGGCCGCATCATCGATGTCGCCCAGGGCCTATGTAGTTCTCTGATTTCCTTCGGTATGACGAATCGATAGGCATCGATCACGAAGGGAACGCGGAACGAGAATTATTTCGAAGTCGGTCCTCATCAACGAAACGGTGGCCTATGGACGGCCAGTACAATGACGAATCATCGATCGCGGATAAAGCTCGCTTTCAACGTTCGTCCATCTAACGCTCGTTCGGAAAAAAATGAAATTAAAAAAGAGACAATTGTTAAGTGAAAACGAACGAGCGAAATGAATCGACGCGACCTGGAAGACGAACAACTAATTAGAAGTTAGAACCGCTTTAAATAGTGCGAGTATAAATAAATATGTATACATATGTGTGAGTACAAGAGAATGAGAGGATGAGCGCGTGAACCTTGTGTAAACCGTGAAACGAACATTTCGCCTTTAGGAGACATCCAAACGATTTGCAACGAACGATTAAATAAATCAATCAATCAATCACAGCGACACGAGTGAGACGAGTTAACGAATTAATAGTTGTCAGACACATCGAACTTAATCAAAGCGGAGAATCCATGATAAATCATTGAAACGAGAGAGAGAGAGAGTGAGAGAGAGTGAATGGAAGAAGAAAGTTTCTTTGAAAATGAACGAAACAGAGTGCAAAAGGACAATGTTTATTAGCGAACAATTCCTATACCCAAGTACTTAAAGAAGACGTAACTGTTGTCAAATGTGCAATATGTCGGTATAAGTTCTAGCTCCGTAAGTCATTATACTTTATTTACGGATACGACTACGTGAGGCGGCGATGGTCGGGGTAAGGGTGTCAAAGGACACCAGCTGAAGACTTACGTTAATTAACCAATTGATCGTAGGATGCAAGGAATTAAAAAGAACAATAAATCGATGTAAACTAATAAAATAAGAAGAGATACCTAAGCTCCAGCAAATCACTTTTCATGGGCTGAGAAATCTTTTAGGAAGATGATCATCTTTGCATCCTAAGGTTAACAAATTAAAGTGTTTAGAGCACGCGTTACAGAAAACTATCCACAGCTGATTTTTATTATTCCATTTTCAAGCGAGTTTTCGTGCCGCGATGGCGCCGTTACCTCGCGCCCCCCGCCCACTGTATATAAATATATAAATACAAGATATACATATATAAATAAATATATATATATATAAAAGAATATAAATGCAAATATATGTGGTTACGCTGTAAACTAAGTCGAACGAGCCTCTTTGCGGTTTTGCACGACAAAATCGGTCCCGAAACAATTTCACTTTGCACTTCCTAGTTTTCGAATATCGATCAAGTCACTTTTTGCACGTTTCTTTGATTCGTTGAGGTATGGAGGAAAATAAATAACTGGTCGTTATGGAAATGGGACGAGCAGAGGGTTTCGTTCGTCTTAGACCCACCGGATTATACACACGTAACGTAACGCATTATAATTTAAACGAAACAATTACGGGATGAGGTAATCACGTGCTGTGCGGAGGCAAGGGTGGAAATGAAACGGAGTACGATGGAAACAAGCCCAGTGGTGTTGTTTGTTAGGTACAATGAACAACGCGTTTCGGATCTCAAGCGAAATCCCTGTATCCGGATGCCCCAACGCATGCATAGTAGTCGGCTAGTGTATGTAATAAATAAAGTTTCTGAACAAAATTACATCGTCTTACTAAGTTATTTCCTTTTCTGCATACGAACCTTTAAAAAGGATTCCTCTGATAAATTTATATAGATCCTATTAAAATATTTAGGAATTTTTCAAAATTTCTATACAGAAAATTTAGGACAAGCAATTTTTCAAGTAAGAAATGACGAAATTTTTTATTCCACCGGCGTTAACAACGCAACAAGACTGTTTTTCATTAAGGCCAACAATTACGTCTAATGACGTGCTCGGATTTTTCACGGGAACTCCACTTAATTCTCATTTGAAAAATGAATTATGAAGTTCGATGTATTATGAATTTTTTTTCTTTTTTAGATCACTTTTAACGGTACACGATACAAGGAAGCCGTTGACGCGAAAAAATAATTAAAAGTTTATTAATTATCGCCCGATGTAGGCGATGTAAAAATACGTATGCGGCCTGAATTTTTAATGAGCGTTCGAACATCGTTAATACGATTGGAATTTGGTTGCATTCAATGCACATATTTTCGTTCGAATTCTTTTTTAATTTCATCTCATTTATCAAACGCTATTTTATTTTTCATCCTCATATTTTGCAAAAACACACGTTTGTACTAACAAAAATTATGAATCTTTCAATTTGTAAACTATTGTAGTCTATATGGATTAAAAAAATTCTCAGTTATAACGTGTGCAGGAATTAATTAATTACCTGGTTAATTAGATAGAGCAATAATATAGCGTATACAGGAATAATCAGTATCTCTGGCGCCACCTTTCGATAATACGTGAGTCACATTTGAAAAATTCTGGGAAATTTCATTTTAAGCGCCATCTGCTATCGGTCGTCAAGTTTTCAGCGTAAAGCGATGCAAGCACCGATGAGAGATATCGAGACAAGTATCTCGTCGGTGTCGAAGCTAAATTCCGAATTTCGCGTCGGTAAAACAGCCCACGTTTCATCGCAAATTAGACCGAACAGAAACTGATGCAAGCGTTGAGGCCGCTTTAGATACACGAGCTGCGAATGATCACGTGATCGAGTGCAAAAACGAATGAATTGCGCCCTACAGAAAAAATGAGGAACTAAATTTGTTTTACCTCTTTGACGTCTTTCGCGAGTGAATAATCGTAGTTCTTACTATTTTTTTAAACGGAGCCTCCTAATGCAATCTGTTTAGTAATGACGACGTAATTTGAGAACTCCTTTCTGGGAATGTTTCTAGGGACTGTCGGTAAGGTAACAACGTTTGCATTGCTTTAAAAAACCATTCTTTAATAACATGGCGACATCTGCGGAATCAAGTAAGTACACCGACGAGCTACCCTTCGCGACCCTCTAGAGATAATGGTGGTTTAAACCAGTGGCAGGAAGGAGGATGTACAAAAAGATTGTACCGACACTCGGTACCGGAAGGAATTCCATCTGGGCCCTCTAGGATCCTTCTATTTCAAATTCTCAGGGATTAGTAGTTTGTAAATTGCTAATTAATGCTTGAAACATCACCAATGGCCTGAATTTTCGTATATTTCCGTATATTTCTGTATATATTAATACATGTGACATTAAGGACTCGGTAATATATTAACCGGACATTGATTCTTGTCGATGGGTTCTCCTCCACAAGAACGAGACGTCGATACTGAATATTTACAAAAATACAAAAGCTTACAAAACATCGACTACTATACAACAAACTCTCGTCTAATCGTTTCTTCTTCACCCCTCTCTCTACACATCGAAAACTAACACGAATTTCGTCGACTAGACGATTTGCCAACTAACCCCTAAGTCAAAATGCACTCATGAATTTTCCAATCTGAAAAGCTCTCAGAGAGCACTACGCTAAGCGATCTAATCGATGCGTTCGTCGATTTCTAAATACAAAAATCAGACTTGTAGGTTTTGCGGGGCAGAAACAGGACTGCACCCCTCTAGGCCCTGTTCGTACGTTCCTCGATATAAAGAACACGTATTTTTCTTCAAAAGTGTTACAAATATCTGTAAGAAAAGCTGGAAAATTGAAATTTCACGTCTTAGAATCGCGTTACATTTCATTATCCTTGAATCATTTTGAATAACAGATCCCTGTGGCTATATACAAAGAAAGATCATCGAGTGGTACCTTATTTAAGGATATTATATAAATTCGCTCATTTTTTTCTCTTCAGCATGGAGATTTTCATCAGCGTCTACGGTGCAGGTAACAAAAACCATAATCCAATTCGTCTGTACTATAGCTTTTTTAATATTTCATACGTCAATTCCCTAAATTTAAACACCCTACTGCAACAAGTCTTTGTGCTCTTTAATTTTGTCTGCAAATAAATGACAGACACGTAACATAGAAATTTGAAAAAGCAAATAATCCCAAAGGAATACCAGTGATTTTTAGATAAATTTAAGAAACTTCGAATCAGAAATAAATCACGAGCGAAGGAGGAAGACATCTTCAAAGACAACAAACCAAAAATGAAAATAATTCTACATAATCGATGAAGAAATTCGCGAGAAACCTATATTCTTCATTTAAAAAAAATCTATTTACATGTTCCCTACTGGTTTTACGTATTCTTCACTGTCTCTCTACTCGAACATTTTCTTTTCTTCTTTCCTATCACATATCGTTTAAATCGCAGATCCATCGAATCGATGGCTGTCAAACCAGAAACTATTCATTTCCTGATCATTTCAAGATAATTTCAAAGCGATCAATCGCAGCTTTAATTATCTCAATGCCGTTCCCTCGAGTCTTCTCTGTGCGCGCTGTGTCTGCGCGATTCTTGCCCGCTCGGGGTCACGGGTCTACGTTTCGATCTCTTGAATTTCGCGATGTCTTCCCCGAAAACATCCCCTGTGCGAAGGGCTGATATCAAGTCATCGAATTCGCCCTTGTTGTCCGTTTGCCCGTTACTGTTCACCTCGTTCTTCTTGCTCAAAGAAATGCTATTCAATATCCCTTCTCGTGAATTCTTTCGCTCCATTGTTCTCTTTCGAAGCTGCAACAGAAATCATTCAAATATTTTATAATTCATTAAAAATCATATCATTAGAAATTTTGGAAGAATTTCAATTTTTACTTCTTGTTCCTGTTTCGCTCGACGTTCCTCTTCTTCGATCTTCTTCCTCATGTTCTCCACGTCCTGTCTGGCCTCCGCTAATGCCTGCAAAAAGTTCTCGAAGATGCCGAAGAACTCGTCCGGTTGCACCCCCGCGGAATCCTCACCAAACAGTCTCACCGCTCGATCGAACTGCAAAACCGAAATTAGTATGGAATTCCTGGGACTCTAATTTTAAAACTTACCCTGGTCTTCATGTCCTGGAACAGGTCCTCCGCTTCCGCTAATCTACAAGTCGCCTGCGCCTGGAAGTCTCTCATCGCTGGCAAGAACATGTCTCCCTGAAGCACTTGAGACTGACCACGGTGGAATTCTGAAAGGATACCAAAAATGGTGAAACCAGTTTGTTTATCTGAAATTCTTTTCCAATCAGGTTCGAACCGAATTCTATATTAGGATCGAATCGAAAGTGTCGATGGAAGATATCCTTAAAAAAAAGACATTTCAAGGAACTCACCTATTTCCCTTTGAACATCTTGGAGACCGTTCTTCAGATTAGCCACCTCTTTTTGCAGATCAGCCATGCTGACTCTAGCCGCGGTTCGAACGTGAGGCATGTCCTCCTCGATATCCAACACCTCTCTGAACCTCGACTCCAGGATCTGAACCAAGTAGTGCAACAAGGTTGTCCCTTTAGAGCAGGAGGACTTGGTGTCGACTAGACGGTTCAGCGAGGCTAAACGGAAGCCGCAAGCATTCCCCCGAGCATTCCCACGATTTACGTAATTCCCTAGAGCCAGCACCAGTTCCAACAACTTTCTGAGCCTCCTTGATCTGGCCACTTGCCGACTCGCCTCGAGAACCGCGCGCATTCTCGGCGTCAATTCCGCGATGCTGGCTGCGAATTTCTTTTTGTAGTGAAGCGATCGCAATCTTTGCTCGTAGTGGGGTACTCTGAAACGTGGATCGAACAGGAATGAATAATGTAAAACAGAGAAATACTTTCGGATCTACTTATGATGAATAATTAATTACTTGGATATTTGGTATAAGAAACAGTCAGCCCTGCTTTGCAGTTCTTTCTGATGCATGTCCAACAGAGCAGCCTCTTCGGATGACGGAATATACTTGAGCAATTGCTCCACCATGTCTATGTGCAAAATATTTTGCTGATCCATAGAGAGGATCGTTCTGGTGATCTCGTTATCGGTCATCTTCAGTTTCGATAGTAATATCGTGCAATTTTGTGCTCGCCTTGAATCGATCACCGACATGGTTTTCTTGTTTTTTCCAAGAGTTCTCAGATCCTCGATCGAACCCTCTGCAGAGACACCGTTTTTCTGATAAGCGCAGAAAATCTTATCGATGGACTCTAAGTCCATAACGTTATACAATTTCGTGTCGTCTAATTCCGACCATATGGTTCCCTGCAGCTTCTGTTCCGGGATCTTGGACCAATTGAACGATTTCAGGGGGTTGCTTGGTTGAGGGACGTTCTTTATTATCTCCACCTGTGTGAGGTTTAATATTTGTTACTAAAGTTTTAAACTGTACGCAGTATTGACAGTTTTAATAATGACTATTAAAAGTTAACAAATGTTTTAATTCTGAAAATAACTTAAAATCAAATTTGCTTCAGGGCTACTTTTATCCACCTTATCCAGCTATATTTTCTGGAAGAGATTCGAGGAGATTAAATTAGTACCTTCATAGGAGGAGGTGCTGCTGGCATTAGGCAAGGTGGTGGAGGAGGTGCCAAAGGCGGAGGCGGAGGAGGTGGAGGCATCGGTTTCGACTCCACTTTCTCAAGAACCTCATCCTCCACGATTTTGATCGTCGCTTTAGCATCATCCGGCAAACTTCCCGAGGCTACCAACTGTTCCAGTCGTTTCCTCTCAGACTTTTCATTGTTTATCTGCCGGGATAGCGTCTCCAAATTGTCCTGCAGCTCCGAGATTCTCTGTTTCGTCTCTATATGCATCGACGTCTCCTTTTCGAGACGCTCTTTCACTCTCGCCAAACTGGCCTCCATGTCTTCCTAAAAAAGCAGCGAGACAATATAACGTAAGACGAGAGATCGGAAATGGCGATCTCAATTTGGTAAGACAGCGATAAATTACTTTCTCCTGCGTCCTCAGATCCAACTCTTGTTCCTTCTTGGCCAATCTGGTCGACATGTCCGAGTTTTCTCGCTCCAACTCTTCGGCCTTCTTCCTGGCCGCGACGAGTTCCTCTTCCTTAGCGAGCAGGTGGACAATTTCCTTCACGTTTATCTCGATCGGTGCCACGTCGGGGTTCCTCGTAACACCGGTCTCGTTTCCTTCCGATTGGAGGACGATCTGCTGTACGATACGATCGAAGAGTAACCAATGCTGCGGATAGGAACCATAATCAACTGGAAAGAGAATTAATTGAAATAATTAAAATAAATCTGAAGGTTTTCTTTTCGAAATTTGACATTTACAAATTGCAAATTTGCTAACTTACGAGGCAGCAATAGACAGTGTTGCAGAAGACTCAACAGATGAGGATAGGCAGCCGTGTGGCTGAGTTTCCTTCTAACTAGATCAAACATAGCAGTAGCACTCTTCGTGTCTACGTGTTCCTTTTCAAACTTCCTAGCAAGTTCCTTCTCATCTTCGTTCCTGACCATCTCGAAGAAGTCCAAGTGTCTGTCCAGTGTCTCATTTTCATATTTCCTCAGCTTCTCGATGATGGGTTGGATACCGAGCATCAGGAGTTCGTATCTTAGATGCAGTCTGAACTCCAGAGTCACCTGTCCAGGTCCGTAGTTTAGCACTGCGTTGATGAACGACATGATCGCTGTCTTTAGAGACAGATTGTCTTTATAGATGCCGAAGTTCTTGTCCAGGTCGTTGATGATGCTTTGGAAACGCGTTCGTTCGAAATGGTACTGCTGGAAGTGCAGCATGGCTTCGAGGACCTTGCGATGGCCACCCGGAACCAGGCAAACGGCGCCCAAGATTTCCAGAACGGAGATTTTCGTTTTGATATTCTCGGTCGCCAGCGACTGCGAGATCGTGTTGATGGCTGTCGGGTGCGCCAGTACGTGTGCTCTTCCATTCTGCAACAATAATCAAAATATTGACACCCTCTTCGTAAAACAGATTTGATTTATTTCAGGGCTTCTCAAACTTTTCCACTTAACGACCCCGAGAAAATATTTCTGCAACCCTGGATATAAATTTTTTAGTTTTCCTAAAATGTCTGCCACCCTCAAATTTAATTACCTGACCTACATTTTAAGAAGCCCTGATTTATTTCTACAAAACTTACAGAATTGTTCATCAACGCCTTCAGGCACCCTATCACGCTCGTGTGCAGGTTACTGTTGGCAGCTTCCGGTTCCATGGTACCCAGCACTTGTAACAAAGCATTCAAACCATCGAGTTCGATGAACCTGAGGACGAAACTATGTGGCTGTGTTCTGAGAGCTGTCTTCAGGGCTTCTACTTGACGCATCTGGTTCGTCAGTTCTTCACCCTCCTCGGAAAAGGGGCTCTAAATAGAGATTCAAACTTCAGATCGATCCTTTCTAAAAAAATGAATTTTTTTAATTAAGGATCACTTACACTCGCTATGGTCTTCAATCTGTTGATATAATCCTCAGGGTCGCCGCTGAGATCGGTGGTCCTGAGACCACCGTTCTCCAACGTGCCGTTGCCTTTCCTCGAACAGTATATCTGCCACTTTTTGTTCGCCGGAAGTGCCAGGACCGCCTGCCGGTTGGTCTGGGTCAGGTCCAGCTCGTCCACCAATTCAAGGAACATCTTGTTCAACTCCTCCTCGGCGGGCATCGGCAAGGTGGGCGTCATCGCTTGAAGCGTGAGCGTGCCCGTCTGCTCCACAACGCAATACGTGATTTCCGGTGGCTCGTCATCCTGCGACAACAAATCATTTTCCAAAGTTTCTTAAAAGGATATTTCATTCGCGCAGAGCGATTCGAAACAACGAGCCGAGTCTGACCGAAATTTCAATGAAATCTGTATATTCTTTTCAACGTCGCGTCGTGTATAAAAGAAGCGGCGTCGAGACGTGAGTGAATTTTACAATCATGTTTTTTTTTTTAAGGCACGTGGGAGACAACCAAAAGGTCACGGAATCGAGTTCGCACGTTCCTCTCGTCGCAAGTATTTCGACTTTCCGTGAAAACCGATTGGGAACGAAGACGATCGAGGGTATGTAACCAGGTCTTGACCTTATTGAAGACGAGCCTCGGCATTAAATCGCGGCGTCGAGCGATCGTTCGAGATGCCGTCGGTGTACCAACTCCGCTTGCGTACAGTTTAAGCGATCGACGATCGATGAATCTCTTCGACGAGTATCCTTACGAAACGCTTCGATCTGTACATTTGTAGATTGCAAAATTTCATTTTGATCGATCAAATATTTCAATAAAATTTCCTAAGTCTACTCAAATTATTCCCAAAATTTGCGAATGAACGCAGGGTTCTATTACAACGTGTCGGCTTCTAAGCTTCACAAAGAGGTTTTCCGCTTCTGAAATTGAACGGTATTCAAAGTACGCTGACGTGTTCAAGTTCAGCGAACATTTACGATCCCCAGGAAGCATCGACATCCCGAGTTGTACAGTTCTCGCGGCTCCTCCGACGAGGCAGTCAAGAGGCAAAGCAAAGGTCAGGGGACTGGCTCGGGCACCGGATTCCTAAGGTACTTTCACACGTGACTAGGAAATTATCTATTCGCGTACCTGTCCCTCGATTGACTATCGTTATTGTTACTTATTAGGTCGATGCGAAAGGTTCGTCGTATAAAATATATAGGTGGACCGATCGGTACCGTTATGCTCGAAGAATAAAATTGATATTAGAAACGAACGTGCCGTACGAATGGCCGAGGAAAAATGACCGATCGATCATGTTCGAAGTACAGTAAGGTAATTTCGCGCGATCGCGAAAGAAAGACATTACGCTCTGCTCTGCATCCGGAGAAGAAATTGCACAGACCTCGATACACGAAACAGATGGACGATAGAAAACAACGCGAGCTGGATAGCACATACGCTTCTTTAGAAGCGTCCACTTCTTGATAAAGCCGACTGGAGCTTGACAAGAAGGCCTCTGGAACGCGATCGTAAGGCATTAGCATAAGTTTTTCCGTTCTGTCGCTGGTAAACGGCTGAAAGATGATTCTTGGAAGCGAACTTCTTGTCCAACTCTCTGTTCGATGCATGCCTTCGGGACAGTGGACGTATTAATGTAAGATTGAATTTATCAAAGGAAAATTGACTTTGTTTCTAACGCAAGACGTTAATTGCAACGGCAGGCCTGGCCTAGACACTCGTCAGGAGAAAATTGAAGAGTCTACGTCCATTCGCGCGCTTTCTTACGTTTTTAATCGGACGGTATATAAATTCTTGCATCGTCGATAATTGATAAAGAAACGCCGTGTTCCATGAGTCACACGCGATACTAATCGTCTTCGGACTTTCTGTACTGCATTCCATCGGATCTCTTGTTCGACGGATTTGCCGGTAAAAAAGGACTACAGAATTCTCGAGGATGCCGATGAAGGATCTCCGGCTCGTGTACAAGCGTGTGGGTAGTCTTTTTCAATGATCATTTATTTCGATTCTTATTGAAAAGAGATCCATTTGCATCGAGAGACGGATATTGGATTTTGTTCGCCAAAGAGGTTTTTGTTAAAATAGCTTCGGTGAAAGTGGCCTATTCCTGAATAGATCTTAATAAGAAATTCTTCAAGTTTTTTTTTGCACCGAACATGACTTTGACCTACTGTAATTAATAAGTACTGTGAAAGTATTTTTTTCTGTGAGAGAAAATAGGTCAAAGGATTCATTACAGATGACAAATATACAGGTTTGAAATGATCGCGAGATGCGGAGGGTTACATTACCCTGTCCGGTACACACCCATAAATGCAAAGCATTCTTGCGTCCGTTATGCTTGCTCGAATGACATCTGCAATGCAAAGTGATGCACTCCGAGTGCAGTATAGCGTGTTAACCTTCCCTGAGGAAAATGGGGAGAGCCCGCCATACGTTTTAATATCCACCTTGATTGTTTGATAAACGAGAGTTGAATCGAGACTATCATCCGTTTTATTAAACGAACCAAGTGGCTTTGGTAATCTAACCTAGTCGCTTATTAAAGGATTCTAGAATCTTTCCATTATAGAAAGGAGGGATCGAAGATTTAAGGAGAGTGGAAAAGAGTAGGATTTTTTTTTTAAATACAATTAATATAATTTTTCAGATGCTATAAGTGAGAGAAAAATGCTGACAAAATCGTTCGAGTTGAAATTTTATGTGTTTTTACTACTAAGGGTAATACGTATTTATGCCTAAGATTTTTTTGAAATTTGGCCTGCAGCCAGATTGACAGCATTTTCTAAATTGAAGTTAATATTTCAACCTAGAATTCAATATTCAATATTTCAACATTCCCTTTGGATAAAATACACATTTAATATCATACTAGATGCTCTAAATTTGAATTTGATAGCTGCAGTAGATTCTGAGGAAAAGTAAAAGGAATAGAAAACGCCCAGTGATCTTAAGAAGAAACTTAGACATCTAAATAAATATTAATTAACGAGCACGAAACTTGGAATTGCTAGGTGGAGAAAGACTAATCGAATCGAAAGTGTTGAAGATTGAATCATTAACGGAGCTTCATACTTCCAAGACTTCGCACGCAATTATATCACGCGAGCGGATGATAAATCAGTCGCGATGTCTTCTGAAGCAGAAACGCGCCGGACGTGGTGTCTACGAATTAGACACCGGAACGAGACGACAAGTTATACAAAACACAAAGATTTACGCTGAAAAATGATTCATTGTAAATTAATTAACATCACTGTGGCACTTTGAGTAGAGAAAACAGAATGTTTATTTCATTCTCTTGTTCCAGCTGCTGAATCTGCCTCAACTTACGCAACCATCTGCTAACGACAATCGACTTCGTGGAAATGTATACACAATCGACTCTTGTTCAGCTCGAATCGGAACGAAGAATGCGGAATTACTTGGCGGCTCCTAAGCCAAAGCACGGAATCAATTTTCGCGCTTTATGATCGGATAATTGTTCCTGTTAGAGCGTTCAACAACTCGACGGATTGAATTTTTCTCGTTTACGTACAATTTGCAGAATTATTAACCCTCTGGAGGTTAACTTATAATGGTTCTCGAGGTAAAAATGAGAATTCTAACTGTGGTAATTCTTACCTGAAGGCAACCACAGAAAGACTTTTTCACTCGGGATGGCATCGTCTGGCAGCGACCCACGAACTCCTTCAACGGCTGCGGACTCTTTACGGGACAGCTCGGAATCCTCTGCAAATTAAGACAGCAAAATTAGTACTAAATCTAGCATCATGGAAATTCAATATTTCTAGAACCAGATTAGAAGAATAATAGAAACAGAGACAGAAAGATAAATACAGTATTTGTAGGTATTTTGTTTATCAATAGAAATTATTGAACCGGGATGAATCAAAGTCTATTATTACTGTATAGTAATTAAGCAATTAAGTAATAGCGAAGTATATTCATTAACGGAGTCTTTTAATTCCAGGGTATAAACAAATCTGAAAAAATTCTGAGATATTTACTAAAGCTTTTAATTTAACATACAAGTGACAATTAAATGAAAAATTTAAATTTTCTTGCAACAAAAATAAAAATTTGAAAGCTAGTTCTGAGAAATGATAATTTCGCCTGGAACTCAGCTATCCGGTATGCCGACGGAGGTTTAATTATTTATATAATTAAATAAAGTACATCATCGTTATAAGAGAAAAGCTAGTAGGAAATCATTCGCGTCTAATTATCGAACGCTGATTAATATTAACATAGCGTAATCGAATCAGGAAGCATACAAAGTCGCGTTTCATCGCGGAAATGCGTTTCTATGGGGAAAAAGAATAATCGATGGCTTTCACTCGCTTTTGTCCGATACGTGAATTCTTCCATTGGATAATTAAAGGAACAGGTAAGATAAGTTGTTACGGAAGCGCAAGCGTAACGCAGCATTCGTGCGTGTCGTAACAACGCAACTGTCATTGATGTGCAACTTTCGATGCAAGTTGAGAACGTGAACAGTTCGCAGAAAGAACGACTTAAATTCGGGTCAACAAACCTTAAGATACCGTGAACCGATCGTTATCTCTTGCTCGTTGACAGAACGATATCAGGGATCGTAAATTTTTTCTGACGGTCAAAATTTATCTCCCATCAACGTGTCATCTTGTATTCTTTACCGTAAAGAAAAGGAAGCGAAGCGCAAACTTTCGACGAAATTTTTAATTAAACAAAACTCCCTGATGTTTACGAACTTTCTCGATACCAATCTGCATATTTTCGCGTTATTAAATTTTCTAGAATTTTTCCAGTTTCAAACAATATAAAATAAACAAGATCCTACGCCAAAGAACCAGGACGACCTATCGTCCTGTACCGCTTCCGGAAGGGACTCGATGTTCTCGTGCTGACCGTTGGGCGACATGCGTCCTGTTTATTCAAGGCTCCTTTTTTCCACGGTGACAAAATCCCTCGAGACAGCGACACGATCACGATTCGTCGTAATTGTCCATGCAATTACTCGCGAATTTCACTTTTGCGCGTCTAGAGCGGCGGCGAGACTGCCTCTTCACCGAGAGGCTCGAGCCAACGACAACGAGGTCGAGTCGCAACGTTACCTCTTATCGTGCCGTCGAATTCCTTATCACCTTGCACGGAAAAAATAAAGAGCCCCGGTAATTTCTTTCAGCGAGTTATCACGCGTGTCTGCATAATAACATAAATCCGACCGAAGTGTCTTTCGAATCAGAGAAAAGAAAAATTATTCTATTCCCCGAATCATTTTATTCGCTTGATTATTAATTTATTTATCGAAGCTGTTCGACAGACAGAAAGATTTATCAGTATCCTCGATGCGCGGCTCATTATCTCCCAGGTATTTGTTATCACTCGTTTGCAGTGCTAACTATGGACCACGTGTGAACAGCAAGGAAATATCAACGGAGAAACTTAGCTATCGTATTGCATATCGATGATCTGCGGATGGAAAAAGATTGCCGAGGAATTTCAAGCGTCGACGAGCCGATCGCCGGCCACTTTCCACACTGTCGCGAAAATTTATTGCATCGACGGCTACCCTCGTTGTCGTATTTTCACGGCATCGTTAAGCGGCGAATATGAATGTCCATGCTTGACACCTTTCTCTTAGAAAGCACCAGCCTGCAGGGAGGTTGGAGCTTATTCTTCATCGATTACTAATTTTTCATCGGAAATCGGAGATCCGAGGATATTTTTTGACTTAATTTTAGGGGATCAAAAATGTTTGATTTAAAAATGTTAAATTTTTAAATTTCTTAGGTCAAAAAGAAGATTTGATATTTTGGAACCCTGAAACAATTTTCACCCTTCTTTTATAGAAAAATATTTGCGTTGAAGAGAATGAAATATGAATTTCTTTTTTATATTCCCCTGCGTGCATGAAATATCGATGGACTAACCTTATAAATTGCTCCAATTTGCAGGCTACCGAGCGCGAACTAAAATTCCTCGGCGACAGAAGATTGCTCGTCGACTTACGAGATACGCTTGTAAACAGAGGTTTTTTTGCACCAAGGCTGCACAACTTAATCTACGACCACCTAAATCGTTTCCTTTGCGAAACGCAAAGACACGCCAGTCTGTCATGGCTTGCAGATTCGCAACTGTAAATACAGACGAGCAGACGATCCAGTGGTTCGCAAATTATCGTCAACGTCTTACAAGGAATTTTCCTCTTCGATTAACCCTTTCGTTGATTAAAAAACATCTGCCTATACAATTTGTCGATTTCCGGAAACGCAAGTGATTTCTTGTATAAATAAATAAACGTCCTTCGATTAAACCTACTCCAACTGTTTGTAATTTATTCAACTGTGCAATTCTGCGAAGTGTTATGCGTACGATAATAACTTGCATAATCGTATTAAACGATTTCTGCGCGATCGGTTCGAGAGAAACTAGGCGAAGTCTCTGGAATGCCAAGTGAAAACTCCGGTGAAATAATTAAGTAATAAGGATAAACGAGAAATTTCGTGGCTGGAAGGTAGATTTTCGCTCTGCCCATCGCGGACAAAAAGGTGACTTGAAATCTCCTGGCACGCAAAAGGAGGCCTCCTCGGGGCACAGGTGAACTTTCGAGTTTCGTGCGTGGATCGGAGATCCAGTCGAAGAGCAAGGAAAAAATATATTCGGGACGTTGTTGTTAAAACACGATTTACAGAAAGATCGCGGTAGTATATCTCGGTAAGCGCACGGCCGAGGGACAAAGGAAATTTGCATAGATAAACGTGCAGGAAGATTTGCGAAAGTGGGTCAAACTACGGTTCTCGAACGAACGATCATATGGAGGACGTTGAATGGCTTAATTAGAGCTAGGTGTCCCCTTAACCGTGACGATTCTCTTGATTGTTTTCCATTAATGAAGAAACGAAAGATCAAAGGTGCGAGTTGCATCGTTTCGCTTGAAGGAATCCATTCATTGTTTTCAAATTGAATAAAATTATCTATCGATCGATTTTGGTTCGGATATTCTAAATCTATATTTAGGTTTCCAGTTTTCATTTCTTCAGCTCGTTAACACGCGTTTCCTAATATTTCTATTGAAACCAGTTGGCAAAAGATGAAAAGGAATAGCGAGGGAAGCATCGAATCTCACGGTACCGGTTATCCAACCTCGGTAGCTATTCTTCAAGTTCCTAAGCTGCTAGAAAGCTCGACGTTAAACGCTCCAGCGTGATTTGTCATCGCGGACCACCTCGTGCATCATTCGAGAACGTTAATTGCGAACGGCGTTCTACACACGATTATTCTTGTTATACATTCGATACGGCCGGTAGGACACATCTCCAAAGGAGAAGAACAAAAACTATCTACGACTTAATTGCCTTCTGCTCTAATCCGTTGATTAATCAGCGATGGTAATTTTAATGGCGATTGTATCGTTCCATCGGGTGTAAAGTTCCATTGGAGTTAATTAAAGGAAGAGGCGCGGTGGTAATTCGAAAGATACCAGAGAGACTCTGCTTCTAATAATATACTACGTTTTGTGTTTTTACAATTGTACTGGCTGGTGGAATTTCAGGTAAAACAGAATTATGTATGAGTGCCGATTAGTTAATTTATTGCCAGTAACGTTACATGACGTTATCGTTGGAAATACAATATTTAAGGAAGAAGACTTTGCTAGCAGTGTCTGGCAAACAATTCGATATTTCAAGAGAAGATTTGTAATAAAATAATAAGACGTGGAATCATCTGTCATCACCCGAGTCATTCGATTTATCGTCATTCAGTAGCGATGTTCTTTCTACTCGAATGATTGGACAAAGTGCCTTGGGCGATCTTGAATCGATCGATCGTTGTATCGAAATCGATCGGTTTCTCGTGCAAGCTGCTGGAAAGGAATAAAGGGCTTTTGGAAAATTCTGAACCATCGAGGGAGTCGAATTCGATGATTTACTAGCTCGTTAAAATGGAAGCGAAACCGAGCTGTGCGTGCATTTAACAGCTTCGATGATCGATCTACGAGCAGCCTGGATATTTCTGGACTTTCCTTTTTAAACGAGCACCGATATGTACACGAGACCACGACGATAATTTATACTAACCACGTAACTTCGGTTGCTTAGCCCTTTCGCTATGGACGACGTATATATACGTCGTTGGAAATCGACTATTCACAGTGAGAAATATACGTGCGCTGCTATTAAGATCGAGGTTTGTTGAGTTCAAATATCATAGTGATTAGTTTTGTCTTGAAAAAATTGGTAATAAATGAGCTGTTTAACAAGCTTTAGCTTTGCATTGTATAATGAATAGCATAGAGAAATAATTGACGTAATTTAATATTTTTATACAATTCAGCGATATTATCAAAGATTTCTATTTAATCTATTTTACTTTTCTATGAAAATTTAAGCTCTAATTATTAGAAACAGAAATAATTAATTTTCAAATTTCAAGATTTCTATTTGCTATTTTACATTATTTATACAATAGAATTTAAGATAATATTTTTTTATTATTTTTTTTAATTATTCAGACATACGTATTCAACGTGTTAACTTCGAAAAACAAAAAGTAGAGTTAATCACTTTGACCTGAAAATGGTTCAATTATCAGTATCCATTTCAAGGAGACCGTGTGTCGAAAATAGAGAAAGTAATCAACCAAGAATTTCTATTCTTCCACAATATTAAACGATCCAGATATGGAAGGCATCGATCGGTCGCCATCGATAAGACTGACCGAAAAAAGTTTCACTTGCCGAATATCTTCGGTGAGAGTATCGATCGAGGAAAGAAAGAGAAGGACACTCGTTGGGAGAAAGGGAGAGAATTCGATAATTTAACTATTTTTCATCGACCATTGTTACACACGCGTTTCACCATACTCGATTATTGCCCGCCGCTTTCGACATCTGACACCTCGTGTAAATTCGAACAGGGATGCTTTAGCGGCTCGCGAGATCAAGCGGCGCAAGCCATTATTTAGAACGCAATGGGAGTGGTTTGATTGCCGAGAATTTTCTAGTAAATTAGAGCTTGGAAAGCTAAAGGATCGGAAATATTCATAGCGCGATAGCTTGGAAAATTAAGAAAATTCAATTTGAAAAATCATCTCGCGTTCCCTCGGGTTACCGTGCAAGGACAATGGCCTGGCGCAAGGAACTTCCTAGGATACGAATGGATGCCCGTAGCCAGCGATTCGAGCGAGGAACCGTTGTGAATTCCTTCCTCTTGTTCTTCCACTCGGCATCGTGTAATTCGTAATTAGTCGCGGATGCGCACGGTGGTGAATGTACCTTGACGAAGGTGCTACCGTGGACATGCAAATCCTCGTTGACTAGTTCTTGAATCACGGACAAGAGACGCGCGTCTAATCAATTTACGTATACCAATTACGCGTAATTACTTCTATTTCGCGCGTTTTAATTAGAGGTAATCGCGAAGAGGCTCGACGAGGAGCTAAGCAGTGCAACGGAACGGGATCCTCCTGGGTAAAATATGAATTCGAGCAGGCTCGCCCTGCCACGCGATTTATTAATTTAATTGCGAAGGAATTAAAGGATTTTACGTAGACTACTGCGAGATATTAAATTACTCGATCAGCAAGCAGGAAGATTCTTACAGAAATCAATTTTCTTTCATCTTTGAAGAAAATTGTAATTATTAATAAGAATCTTAGAAGATTCTCATGCTACTTCTGCCGAGATTAGATGTACTGTTAATAAAGATTTCTCTTTTTTTCCATAATCATTTTCATAAAGAATAAAATCACGCGAGAAAATGAATATTCTTAAAAGTGATTTATCAACTGTGCGATACACAGTCATGGAAGAAACATCTAGGCACCGGGAATTGATCCTGATCCATTTCGTAATTTAGAGAAAAAACTGTCCTCAACAATATCACCGGATAATTCTTAGTAATTTAGCGGTTACCGCAGCTGGCTAACTGGTCGTTCGAACCTCGAGCTTTAGGTTGAAACGCGCAACTGTTCTGTAAGCCTGTGGCGATTCCGCCGGCGAAAGAAAACGATCCGGCCAAGCTCGAACCAGTCGATCGTAACGAGGCAATCGATAAACATCTAGTTGCTGCTCTAAAGTTGGTAGAAATCGGAAAAAAAACGCGGTAACCATATACAGAACGTTTCAAAAGCAGCTGGCATACAGATGACCCTTTTTAAAATTTCAAACATTAACTTGTTAAAAGATTTTCATATTTTTGGGAATAAATAAAATGTATTTTTAAACTTCGAACACCATTTTTGAGACATCTTGTAGACGAAAGACTCGAGGAAGTTCCTCCGCAAAAAGGATGTCGTACAACGTAGGGTAGTTTATTAACTCCCGTTGCCACGGGCGGAACGAGCGATATTTAATTAAGGGAAACGAGCCACGATGTACCTAATGCATCAGGTGATTTTAATTTAGTACAAGAAGCGCGTCCGACGGTCTTTGAACGATTCTCAAAGGAAAAACCGATCGACCCCGTCGAGAAGTTCAAAGCACTTCATGCTCGAAGCAAATTTGCACCTTTCTACAAAGAAACTATCTACGATATTAAGCTTGAAAACGGTACTTTGTAAAATAGCGTTTGATAAATGAACTCAAACACGCACGTGGCGCTACGATAATTTCCTCTTCCCATATAAAAATACACTTCGTTAAGATAAACGGTGCGTAACGTTACCAGATTCAGCTTGCCCATCTTTTCCAGTACGGTGTCCATTTTCGGTGATCTTCTTCCGTTCTTCAAAAGTAACCGTCCTCGAAACGCGACAAGTATGTTCCCT
Source organism: Osmia bicornis bicornis (assembly GCF_907164935.1). Lineage (NCBI taxonomy): Eukaryota > Metazoa > Arthropoda > Insecta > Hymenoptera > Megachilidae > Osmia > Osmia bicornis. The sequence goes on from NC_060222.1 coordinate 4,634,850, forward strand.
TATCAGTCAAGATTCTCCCACGGCCAATGGCGAGTTACTCATATCACGAACGTAACTTGTTCTTCTATCAAAACAGTATCTAGTTTCACCGGACTTCGATTTCGTTCGTTATCAGTCAGCGGAGAAATCGTGAGTCCGATCGCGTTGAAACGTTCAACGGCTACATAGAAGAGGGACTCTAATCGAGTTAATTAATCCACCGGTTTCGCGGAAATTCTGCGATGAAATCGAACCCCTCGCGCCTCATCCAGTCGCTGTTTCTCCGGGAATAATTTCTCATCGGACCTTTCTCCTTCGTCTGGCAATTGTCTCGATGAAGTCGGCTTCCCAGATCGGATGTCTCTCTTGTCACGACATTATTGCTCGTTCAAACACCGGTTCGAATTGATTCTCATTGTTTAGCCGAACGATTTTCTGTCAGCATGTCGACGAACAGAACGATTCGCGTAGGACGATCGGTGCGAGGTCCGCGGTGAGAGGATAGCGGCTACGGAACCAACCTCCTTGCTCGCGATTGTAGGTTGAACTGCCAGGTGAAAACACAACACCTCTCAACCTGCACAGGTGCACACCGAGGCCTGCCGGTACGCGGTAGGAAGGGGGTCCTACTTGTACTCCGGGGGGAACTGTTCAACACGGATACCTTAATCTTTGCCTGGCCCCATCCGACCGATATCGTCTTCGATGCTCGTAAGTCGCGTTACCGGAAGCGAACAACAGGTTTCGACGGGCTTGATTGTTAAATGGTACTTTAATGGTACAGGGTTGGAATTAACCCTTTGAGTTATCAGGAAAATTTCTATTTCTTGAGCGACAGGATTTAAAAAATCAGGATTTAAGGTAATTAAAAATAAATAATAAGGGATTTTTGAATGAAAAAAATTGTACATGGTGTAGCGATTTTTTGTGTAAGACGTCTTGAAGAAGTTTTGGAGATTAAGTCGGTCGGGATGGGCGTGAACGACCCAAATTTTGCGCGGGTCGACGCTTTTCGAGTTCTGGTCGGGCGCGAAGAATGAATATTTATGGGAAACCGATGCAGGCGAATACGTAATTTCGTCGGGACGTACGTACGTACGGGAAGATATGCACGTAGCAGGGAAAATATTTTACGAGCCACTAAAGATATCCGGTCGTAAGCCAATAGCGATATCGATGTTGAAACGAAGATACTGCAACAACGTAGCATGTGCGTTGAATAAAAACGAATCCAAATTAGGTTCGTTATATTTTTTCTTTTCCCGAGGAAGCTTCTCTGGTAATGTTTCAAAGTTGAGTAAAATCGAGGCAAACAGAACGGAAAAGTAGTTTCGAAAGTGCAATCGAGGAAAGGAGCAGGCACCCCAAATAGGGAGAGGAGGCTTAGCAACGATCGGGTGCAAAAGAGAAAAAACCATGAAAACTCCTCTTGCGATTCGATGCATTTAGAACAGGCACGAAAATGCTGACCGTTCTCTCCTGGAATCTCGACTTCTTTTCCGCACACTTTTCGTACTCGCGTTTAAGGAACGATTGCGTGTGCATTGTACTTAAACGGGTAGCGGGCGAGTAGGAATAAAAAGCGGCCCAAACGAACGTGTGCGAATGCACACAAACCGCATGCTCTCGAAACGTGAAAAGCCAGCTTCTACGGAGAAACCATTTGTATTTGAGAAACGCTTTGAAAAATAACCATTTTTTAGATTCTTGGTATTTATAAAGGGTAAACGCCTTGAGAAATACCTTGAGATTGGAGAACAATTTATAAGTACCGTGCGTCGCCGACCTTCCGAACGGATTCTTGGTATCTATAGTAATTATTCAAAACAGAATATAGAATTTTAGTTTAGAATTGTATAGAATTTTAATTATTTAAAAAGAGAAATTATCATTTAAAGAAAAAAAAATATATGGGAAGCAAGGATTTGAACCGTGGACCTTTAGACTGCTAGTCATATGTTTAACCACGGAGCGGATTCATGACTCGCAATCTGAAGATCTTCGGTTCAAATCCTTGGTTCCCAAAATTTTTTTTTTTTTTAATGATAATTTTTATGTAATAGTTATTCAAAAAGAGACAAATTATCATTAAAAAAAAAAGAAAAAAATATGTTGGGAACCAAGGATTTGAACCGCGTGTGTGAGTTTGTCATACTTCAGAATGTAAAGAGTAACTAACTGTAATTGTTAATATCTTTTAAACGATTAGCCGTCTGTCCCCAAAATAGGCGTGTTCAGCTCGACGAGCTCTACAAGCTGGCAAAGTTTCATTAATAAGTGAGTACATATAACACTTGGGTAGTTCCCCTTGTAAGTTTCTCTCGAAACAGGGAACAGAGTCTAAGTACCGTGCGTCGCCGACCTTGCGGACGGATTCTTGGTACCTATAAAGATACCTGCTTCGAGGAGTATTTCGAGACAGAAAGAATAATTTCTAAGTCGAAGACATGAATTTCAATTGAAAGTCCCATAGGAAATCGAGATCGTTCCTGGTCGAATTAGGGAACTAAAGAGATGGTGGAAAGAAACTGTCCTTGTTTGCTCGATGGTGGGCAGTAGCCTTGCAATGGAATGCATTCTCGTCTCTTCTCGCGGCTGGTCGACTGGTTTTTCAGCAAGTAAAACGAGACTCGCGAACGTCACCGCATTTTTTCCTGTTTCCACGGTGGAGGAGGGCTTGCTTCATCCTCGTTCCTGTCGCGCTCGATCGCCGTCCTTGAAGGCATTCTTCGCCGCGGTGGTCCTCGGAATCCCGGCGACATTTCAATCGAGTTAAATCAGAGTCGAGCACCACGCGAACCACGTCGAATCGGTGATCGTACGTATAAGCCATCTTCGATTAACACCAAAAAATTTTGGGAACATCAAATATGTACACGTTTACTCAATGAACGTTCTGTTCTACAGCAGAGGATCAAAATCATCGAGTCACACGTTGAACGCGATGACCCGCGCAAACAAACCGGTACTTTCTTATACGGTTTTTAACGACCGCCATTTAGAAACCGTTCGACGTGGTTCTGCTTCTTCGGCATGGCTATTGCTATGCTCATTCTTGTCTACGACTCCATGACCTGACCCCTGCTCCGCTAGATTCCGTCTGCGGACGATGACGGCATTAGACGACTTTGAAATATGTCATACAAAGCTGGAAACTGATTTAACTGCTTTTTCTCAGAATCTGTCGTAGCTATCAACTTTAAATTTTTAGAACCCCTAATATTATACTCAATGTGTATTTTAACTTAGAGGAATGTTTAAATATTGAATAGAAAAAATTATGCAACCCTATCAATGTGCTGCCAATCTGGTTATAGAGCGAATTTTTAAAAAAGTCCCTGGCTAAAATACGTGTTATCCTTGATAGTAAAAACTCACAAATTTTTAACTCGATGGGTCGATTAGTTACTGAGAAAAAGGAACACGAGTGCCGAAAAACGTGACCCCCTATAGTACTACAAAAATTGTTATAATTATGCATTCTAACTTTAAATATTGTTTATTATCAAATTAAAAAAAATCGATCTCTTAATAGCGATGGTGGATGAATTGCAATTCAGTAGAACTTCAATTTTCAAAGATCATGAAACTGCAAAATTATGTCACATTTAAACGACTCGAGATTAACAGTCCATTGCAGAGAATTTCTTTGATTTATCGCTCGTATAGTAATATACAATGTTTCTCGTTAATTTTTCTGCGCCGAAGAAAAATACGAAGCTCGTAAAATGAACCGCGCTCGTAAACCGAGTATCAGCAGCCTTGCAACCAAGTAGGAGAGCAGAATTGCTCGCGGAAACGGCGAGGATCGAAGAAGCGGAAGGTTTCTCTGGCTCGTTTTCACCGGTAATGCCGTACGAACCCGCACCTTTACGCGCATTCCTATGATAACCTGGCCAAGTCGAGCCGATCGATTAACGGCGACACCATTAAGTCCTCGTCGACTCACGCGACCAGCTCTCGATCTTCTATGAACACGAAAAACTCGTCGACGACGTTAAACGTCCACGGAGACGGTAACAGATGTACAAGTCATTGATATTTATTCGATGATCGTCGAATGGAAAAATTCATAGACATAGAAATCTGTGAAATCGTTAGACGGCGAGGAAATAAGAATTAATACGTTAATTAAATTAATTACTCGAGTCCCATTAACTCGCCCAGCATTCTATGAATATTGATATCTACGAACGAAAGCCGGCTTGTTACGTTAAGAATCATGGAAACGACGCACGTTTTTCAGCTCTATAAAACCATTTACAAGAACTTTCTCATTTTCGATCTTTTATTTTGGTCTTGGAAATTCTAGTGATCTTCTCGCGTACGCTTCTTGCTCCATTCAATTAACGACGTAAATAGGAATAATCGCTATCAATTTCATCGAGGAGAACGCGAGGCGATCGGGGAAATTGAAATTAACACGTGGATCGATGTAAAATCATACAGACAGCTCGATGTTCACACGCTTCGCCGGATATCGTTAAAGAGACGATCACAAAGAAAAGTTTCAACGTTATCGCGCCCGATCGTGCACGCGTCGAGCATAAATTCGCGAAGAAAAATAGAGAAATCGAAAGTGCGGGATAGTACAATGGACTCGACACAATGAACACATTAACGTCAATGACCATGGAGAATTTGTGTATTTTCAAAAGATTTTCTACGCTCGTGCTCTAAGTGACACTCTATGGTGGGTGGTTAAATTCATGGCGGGCTATAAACGCTCATCATCAACGCGTCATTGATAATCATCCCATATCGTTAATTCTTGTTACGTTACAATGGAGCCATTACCAAGAGACAGTGTCATTCTTAACATTAGAACTACTGACTTATTTTGAAAATAATTCCTCGTTATAAACTTCGAATATTATTACTTTTAAATATATTAACCATTATAGTAATTATCAGAATAAAATACAACCTCTGTTTACTATTTTGTTTCTACTTTTGGCACTAAAAGTAGGCAGCTCGAATATTAAAAATTATATTTATTAAACAATAATTCAGTGTAAAAGTTTATTAATACCAATATAAATTGACTATAAATTCAGCACTTAATTTTTAATTGGTATTAATTTATTCAAATTACCCGAAAGTGGAGCTGCCTCCTTATCGCAGCAGCCTCTTTAATTACTAACAAGCACCTATTGCATTCTATTGCAGGATTATCAAAGGAATTGTGCGACGACCGGTTAGAAGCCCACATACGGGCACGACGAAACGTATTTCCGTGTTTTATTATGTGTCGATTACAATGTTCTGATACATGCGTATTTCGAGGTCCTAATCGGTGTCAACTACTGCACGTATCGACCTACTGAGGAAGACCCGTTAAGTTGGACCTCCTTTTCTCTCTTCGCCACCATCTCCTTCTGACTTTTGACTTTTACAGTGCTGGACAGTACATGCTCGAGTACATTGCATCGTTACATTCACCAAGAAAAAAAAATTTCGCAAAACTAAGCGAATTTATAATTTCCAATTAATTTGAATCACAAAAGCTATTGTTTCTCATAATGAATAAGCTAATGGAGAATTGTTACAGAAAACTGAACGAATGTTCCTGAATGTCCAGCACGTAATCGTACCAGGGAAAATTTACAAAGCAAAGGACGTTAACGGTAGCTCGTTGTGAAACATAACTGTCCGTTTGACACGCTGCAATTCATAGCAGCTTATCCGCGGGCCATCCTGTCGGACAAAAGGTACGCGACGTGCAGAAAATCTCTAACAGTGCTGGAAAAGCCACGAAGGTGGCCGTTCAGGGACTCCGTGTCCGCGAAATCAGCACAAACGAGAATGGAATAACGAAATAACGTCTGAATGAGCCCGCGCGACCCTCTACACGCCCACGCACGATCCAAGCACAGTCTTTCGGTCCCTTGTAAACCTTTCATGTTCTATTGGTTCGTTCAAGTTCGACAGACCATCGAACATCTCATTAACAATGAATACAATCATGCTTTTGTAAGTATGGCATGTAATGCGATTGAATTGGCGGACCATGGAGAGAGACCGATTTTCAAAATTGTACATTATTCCTTTAAAAATCATTCTTTCATATATAAAACTCTTTCGTTTTGAAAGTTTCAGTCGCCATTGATCCGGGCTAGAGTTGAATAGTCATTGATAGCATTTCAAATTGAATATAATTGAAAATAATGAAGAATTCAATGGATATGACGAGAAATCGCTATGGATCACCGGTACACGGGTTGCTCGACAAAAATCGTGGCACACTGACCCAAGCTGCGTTTTAGAATAAATTTAGTGGTTACCTCCGCTGTTAACGGTGCCGGTTCCGATCCATGGGACACATTTTCGATTCGACGGACGTACCGAAAGGTCGATCTACGAGGATCTACGTGACTGTCGCTTCATTAGCATTGTTTACGTGACGCGTGTCCCTCTGGGCGACTTAATTACAATTCCACCGCACGTAAATCCATGTATGGTCGATGGCTCCTTGTACACGTTCGGGAAAAATCCGGAATATATACCAAACGTGAGGATAAAGCAAAGAAATATATTTTGAAAATAATGTAATTTTAACCCCTGGGAATTGAATTCTAATTATTACTAATTTTATCGAGGTATTTTTGTTGAAATAAAGAATGGCTGTATGTATTAAATTATTTTTATCCTTTATAAAAAAGAAATTTAATGAAATTCCAGCATCAATTATTTTCAGGAGAAACTGCTTTAAAATCACTTATCTTTATTAAAATCTGTCCTAGCACCATCTTCGTTAATTAAATTTATCCTATCTTTAGCCTTCCTTATCAGAACCTACCCTTTAATTGAATTCATCCTAACATTACCCACCTTTATTAAAATCTATCCACGCAACATCATTTCAGAATTAATTTTTATTTTATCCTCACTTGGTTAACGAAACATGTTATAGTATAAAATGATAAAAGATACAAGAATCTATTGAAACAAGTTCTCGTTAGAAAGAAGCATAGATACCGGTATCGATAGAAAAAGAAGCATGAAATTCAAAGTCAGGTGTGCCCGTGACTTTCATTTAACGAGCCGTTCTTAATTACCCGTTTGAATCGAGTGTAGCCCGAAGCTGGAATGAAATTAGAACACTGCCACGAAACGTTTCCACGTTACCCGTCATTCCGACATCGTAGGTATTACCATTTCACCCGGTTATCAATGACGAATCACTGGAACAAGGTGTTCCGTGACGGAGTTGCACGATGTTAGGACGTATCTAGACCAGATTCCTCTATCGGTTACGATGAAAGTAGCCGGTGAACCGCGTGAATGGATTAATTGGATACGGCGAGTCAAAGGAAACTGGACGAGAATAGGAGTGGTTCAAACGGGAGTTCATTTAGCACTTATCTATCCTAGTGGGTCAGTGTGCCTCGATTTTTATACCGTCCCGTTCGCGATACACCCAACCCGGCTATCTTTCAGAGCAGCCTGAATTTTTCCTCCCAGTTCCTTGCCTTGCATTCTTCCGTTGCTTTCTGAGATGGAAATTTCACGCATGAGGGGCTGGCTGGCTGTGAACTCCAACCAGCGAACGAATCTTTTTTTCGAAGCAGATCATCGAACAACCGATGATAGGTTGCACCGTGAGATTAGAGAACGGTCGCTGATAAGCGGTCAGCTCCGTGCGAGTTCCTCGTTACCCCTCGCCTATCCGCGAGATAATAAATCGTTCGTACGAGCTGGAAATGTGGAACTCGCGCTTACGGCGAGTTACTTTCGAACTCGGGACGATAAGTTGGCTCGTTCCTCGCGTGTTCTTAGAGCTCGACGTAGACTTGCGTGCCACTGGCGACGAGTCCCGTGGGAAAAGATGAATTTACGCTCGGCCCGTTGCTAAATTAACTCGTTTCTCTTCTCCGGAGCCGCGATTATCCGGATGCTCCGCTCTATTCGTACCCGGCGACGCGATTCTCATTTATCAACCCCGCTTTCTACTGCGTTCGTGGATGTAGATGACGCGTAGAAATCGTTGACCATTCGGAAACTCTCGTTCCATCTAGATACTCAGGATGGTCTCTTTGTCCGCGGTTGGATATAAGGTCAATTCGTTGGTATTCGTTGATTAGTCACGGGGAAGCTGGGACGAGTTGCTTCGGTACCCCGGGCGTCCGGGGAGTCGGCGACGCACGGTACAGCTTGGACTCTTGACTCTTACAATTAGTCTCTTAGGGGACTTGGATTTCCGATTCGTTATCTCACACAAGACACGGACTCGCGACTTTCTATCTCTTCGACTCGATAAGGATCGAACATTTCTTTTTGCTGAAGGCGTTAGGTTCTCTGGGGATCCAGACAGTCGGCGACAATTTATCTCTAAATCAATCCTCAGGAATAAAGAATCCCAAAGTCCTTCAATAATAATTAATGATTCATCCTCGAACCTTTTACCGACTATTCAACTCTAGATGACCCTTACTTCCCTATTTTCCGACCGCTATAACACGCGCCACTTTTTCATCACACCCTCGAAGAACATTAGGAACCTTTTTAGGACGAGTAACTGCACTCGTCACGCGAACGTACCGTGTCTTTTTGTACACCTTGAACCTTATCGAATGTAATAAACCGAAGCACCGGTACACGAAACCTTGACTTCGAACGAATCACCGATGGAAACTAGGATTCTCCACTGGTATAATTATAGCTAAATTTTCCTCGGGGAACGTGCTTCTAATTCACGGCTGAATCTTACCAATGAGTCAGACGGCACACACGAACTTGAGGAGTCGCGCTCTGCTCGTGGGTGGAGCACGGAAACCCTTAGGCCCAGACGAAATCAATAATAGCACCGAGTCCGCGATGTATAAACCTAGGGAGACGATTTCGTCCACGGTAAGTAAGAAGTAAACGGGACGAAGCTCGGTGTAATTCAAGCTGACTGCACGCAGAGGGCGATTAATCTTCGTTTAGAAGGTCCGACGACCCTTAGGTGATTCGCGATCGATGCAGCACTTCCCTGTTCGCGATTCCAACACGCACAATGGATGATTTAATTAAAGGAACTCGAATGACAAGGGCCAACTCGGTGTACGATTACCTCTTTTACCCTCTTACTGGATTGCTGCCAGTGAGTCTGCTGTCCGATCGAATAGGAACAGCTGGCTAAAATCCCTGGCTATCATCTTTTTAAAAGAAACTAAAATTTTAAGAAATAAACCTTTCAATCTTGTAAAGACGATTTATGACAACTTTTAGACAAATTCTCTAAGAATCATAGATCAGATAAGCAAAGATTTACATCCTCCATATTTCTTCTTTACGTCTAACGATTCGATAAGAAATCTGGGAAGGATTCAGACGATTTCTCTGCTCGTTGAAAATCTATCGAACAATCAGAAGCGACGGAAGCTTCCTCGGATTCCCCCACGATGCTACCGCGTGGAAGAAGATCTTGGCACGAGTTCAAGCATTCGTTATTCCTCGCACGCTCCACGACCCTCTTCATTCCGCTTCGACTTTTTCGCAATGCACTTCGCGGGACTCGGTTATTCGCGTTCGCGAATTTTAGGAGACGGTAAAGAGAAACGAAAAGACGCGCAGAAAAGCCAGTTACATCCTATAATTCGGTGCCATTTGCATTCGAATCGTATAGCGAGAGCTTCCAGATCCGCGTTTCTTGGCTCGACTCCTCGCTTTCCTACGATTCAAAGCTTTTTGCTCAATTAATCGGGGATTTATCTTTGCAGATAGTTTCGAAACTCTATCCTCTTGCTGGCAATCTTCAGCGTCCTACTTTTGCATCGGCAGCTTTGAAACGTGGCGTTGCGAGAAACTCGGAAAAGAAAAAAGTATGAGAAATTGGGAATTTGGAATAAGATTAAAATTAACTGGAAATTTATTTTCTTTTTGCAAGCTCGGTTTACTATTCCTCTAATAGGAAACCGTTGCATTCCGTGGAAACTCAGCGGTTTCAATTTCGTAAATAATCTTTCGGTTCGACGAAAAGCAGCCCCCTCTGTCCGATAAAATCGGTAAAACGCGAAGGAGTTAAATTCGTGGCTGTTCCGCGTTCTGACAGCTGAAAAATCGTGAACGCATTCCTGTCTGCTCCGAGAGAGGACCGTATCCTCCTCTTCGAGTAGAAAATTAAAAAAAAGAAGACCCTTCCGAAGAGGCAGTCATTAAGGCGATCGCTTATTACTCATGCCAGCTTTTTTTGCGATACCGCATTTTTCACGGGCGATTTCTTCGCGCTAAGAGGATTAAAAAAAGGGGGAAAGACGACCAGTTTACGGTACTTTAACCAGACGAACCAATAGCCTTATCAGCTGGTGGTGTTATCAATTTCCCCTGATCCATTCTTCGATCGGCACAGAGATAAGAGAAATAATAAGAATGAAAACAAAAATGACTCAATCTTCTTATCTGATATTGCGAAGTTGGAAATGAAACGAGGCGTCGAGTTTTGTGAAACAACAACGGACAACTGATTAGAAATCGGTTTACCGTTAGACACAGAGTCTCCTCGCGCGGATATATAGAATTATTCGTTGCAAAAGCAACACGAGCCTCTGCTTCGTTAGCAACCAGTGATTATCGCGGCAGGTAAGCCGACGATTTATATCGAAAAGAATCGCTTCCGTGTTTCCGAGCATCCTAGCGTTTAATTCTGGCTTCGCTTAGCGAACAAACACGCTCGTTCCGTTGTTAAAATATCCACGAGCCTCTTATTTGCAAAAGATTTGTAAAGCTTTTCGAGATTTCTATCGATTAAATTTGTGATAACAATTTAGTCCTTGCCATCTGCTCCCTGGAAGCGTTAAAATATTTTAAAAGAAGGAGAAAAATAGTAGCGCCCTTCGAGCAGTGATTTATCGCTTCGTTTGAGTCAATTACCAGTCAATTACGAGCTTCCGAAAGGCGGTAGCAATTAGTGGAATTTATTAGCCTGAAATTTCGTCTCTTCCTCTCGAATCTAACGCTGAATCCACGGAATAAATTGTTCCAAATGGAAGGAATATATTAGTGGTTAATAGACAAACATCTCTCGTCTAACAGTTTATATCTCTCACTCTTTCTCTGTACGTTTCTCCAATTATGTTCGCATTAATGACGGCGATAAACTACGGCAAGAACTTGATCCTATTAATATTCACTGACATGTGGATTTAATGGTTAGCCATGCCGTCTAATGTGGATGTTTATTCCGATTGGAAATAAGTAGGGAAGTGAGAGTAGGATGAAATAATCGCGTGTGGATTTAGTAGGTAAATGTAACTTTTACATTTTGCATCTGTTTGCTTTTTCAAACTCTACCCTCCTATTTGACTCGATTCATTAAAATTATAATAAATCGTTCGAATGTCTTTCAATGACCCGCAAATCATCAGCTCTAGACCGATATTAATTGCTGTACCATGCCCACGTTCTATGATAATTGCATAAACATCCGGGCTCGACTAATGACTCGACCCGAGTTACATACCTCTTATCGTTTCTTTTACAATTTCATTTTTCGTCGATAAAAATCGTGGCTCCTTTCCAAGCCGAGCTGAATGACCTGAAAACGCCGATCATCAGGTGTAGATCTAATCTCCTGATCGATCAGAAATTGTATCATGCCTGTTCCTCTAATGTTCGAATAAAATAACCCAACCCGTTCGTTAATGAGAACCAGTTTCGGGAGCAGGTAAGTTCAGAAAGCAACAGGCAAAAACAAAAGTGACGTTAAATGTCCGTCGGTCTAACCTTGACTGTACGCGGGTGAAGAAAGTGGTTTAGACAACCTGCAACTTGTACTTTCCGTGTCCATTCCCTGAAACGGGAACGTGTCCCTAATTGACGAAACCCTGAACAGTGATAGATTAACCCATTAAGAATCTATTTCCAGACTAATTGGTAACGTCCGATTGGTAGCCTTAAATTAATAAAAAATGTTTAAAAGGATAATTTGAAGTTTGTATGATTTCTTTTTGGCAAACCAAACGCGATAGAAGAATTTCCAGACGAATAGGAAATTTATCCAGCTTTCCTACTTTCCACCCTAAATTAATAAAAATTGTTAAAAAGGATGATTTTAAGTTTGTATGGTTTCTTTTTGGCAAACGAAACGCGATAGAAGAATTTCCAGACGAATGGATCGTCCTTTCCACCCTAAATTAATAAAAATTGTTAAAAAGGATGATTCGAAGTTTGTATGATTTTTTTGGCAAACGAAACGCGATAGAAGAATTTCCAGACGAATGGATCGTCCTTTCCACCCTAAATTAATAAAAATTGTTAAAAAGGATGGTTCGAAGTTTGTATGAATTCTTTGGCGAACGAAAGGCGATAGAAATTTTGTCAAGGAAATAACGGAATTCCTTTAATTCCAAAGGCTCGTTTCGTAACAGCTAAACGTCTCTACGGAAGACGTTTAAATGCTAAACGATGTCCCAGAGGTGATTTTCGTAACAGTCTCGAGGGAAACTCAAGTCACAACTCAGGAACAGGAATTAATCAAGCAGACTATACAACGAGCTACCTATCCGATCGTAGTATCCTGCGTAAAATTCGATCGTCTCCGGTCACTTTCCATTTCCGAGTATTTAAGACAGACAGATCGTCACGTAGAATCATTAATTAACGTGGCATCGTAACCACTGTCATCTTCCTGCTTTCTGCCAGTTACGTAAAAGTAAAATATTTTGAAAAACATACGATTTGGATGAGATTCCACGTGGCACGTTTAACACATGACGATTTCAACGATACTTGCTATAAGACGGAATAATCTGAATAAATCGATGGAATATAATTAAAACCGACTCGTCTTTCAACCTATTGCGTCCAACTTGCGGTATTTTCCTGTGTGACAGCATCGTGAAACTCGATGACGCTCGTTAGATACTGATCGGTGACTCGACTATCTACTCGCTTCCGCAATGATCGTTGCTTGGTACTGCGTTTCAACTGGTGATCGGTAAAGATATGTACGTTAAACGAGGCTGTTACAATTATTCCAATGAAACGTGTGAACTATATAAAATAAAGTCGATCATTCACGAAATAAATGACAATTGTGCAATTGACCAGTTGCAATTCGTCTCAATTCCACGTGGAGCATTAAAAGTAAATCTCCACGCTGTATCTGCTGTATTAGCTAATTATCCCTATGATGTGTAACTATATTCATCCTTCCGGCTGTACTTCACACCGAATCCATCATAACTTTTCGTTATCTGGTCGATGAAAAAATGATCCACATCCTCCAATTGTCGCAGCTACTTAACACGGTTAAATTCGTATCAAGAGATCGCCGACAAAGGCTGTTCACACTTACGAGTCAGGAGGGCTGGTGCTCGACAGACGCGTGCAGGCTGATCTCATCGAACGGAGCATCGTAGATTAATCCATTCGCTCCGATATTTATCCGTTCATATCGCACTGCTGAAATTTCCTTAGTCTCTGGTTTATTTAATTAACAGCATCACTGATGGTCGTTACGTGCATCTTGAATTTTGCACTCGCGAAATTTTCTTTTCGTTTCTCAAGTATAGCAACACCGACGGCGCGAATTTAAAGGCACAGCTCCGGGAACAGACGTACACGGATGATTCACAGGGAAATAATGTCTCGGAGCGGAATCTGGAGACTCCGCTTCGGTCGGATCTCGCGGTTCTCGGGACACGCGCGTCTTCCAGCATCGGCGTGGAACTCGCACGTGGCAAAAGGCGAGCCACGACACGGCTCCGAGTCTCCGGGGCGAATTCACCGATCCTTTGTGTGCGAGTCGTTCTGTCTGCGTGAAAATGCGTGTTCCCGCGTGTCACGTGGCCCTTAAGGCTGGCTCACAAGGGACAGAAGCAGAGGAGGGCATTGTCGTCGCGGAGTTTACCGGCCGTTCGGCCTGCTACTGCCTACGCGAAAGAGAATCGCTGCCAGAGGGTAGTTTATGGCACGGCACCCCATGGGGGACTGGAGCCCTCGTGTCGTGGACCAAACATCTGCCAGAATCCCCACCACCCTACCGATTTCGACCAGCCGTGTTTCCCTTTTCTTTCTTTCTCTCTTTTATTTCTCCTTTTTCCTTTACTATACGCTTAGGTTTCTCGACATACGTCCTGCGTTTCTTGCTATACTGTGACATTATTAACACGTTTAAATTGGGGGTCACTGATCAGCGACAATTACAAAATAGATGCAGTTGAATAATTTGAAAAAAAAAAAACAGCAGAAAAGTATGGGAATAAATAGAAAATTTTAAACTTGGAATTTCAAAATTAACTGCTTCAATTTTCAGTAATTAGGGTTCCAATAAATGCTCATTTTCACTGTGGTAATTAACGTGTTTAAAACTACCAATAATTACTTTCTATAAAATCATTTTCAACGATTACTTTTAAATTCTGCAAGTTCTGCTGGATGTTATAATCAGAAAGTATTAAACAGATTGAACATGGGGATTGCGTATAAATGTGGTACAAGATGTAATTTGCGTACGCGTAGTGCTGAAGGGAAAGGAACGCCGAGGGCAGCGACGCCGAGGCAATTAGGGCGGTTCCGGGAGATGCATAATGCATACGCGTTGATGCATGCTTTCCATGATCGACTTCGTGACATTGTTTCATGGGGCTCCATGTGCGAGCTGGTTGAACTAGAAAGCGAGCTAAGATAATCGTTGTATAATAGGAAGCAATGTAGTAGATTCTAGTTGCAATTATTTGAAGTGCATTGTACAATGCAATTGTGCATCAAGAAAGAAGCTATATGCAAGTAGAATCAGGAATTATGGTGAGCGAATGTATACAGTTATTTTTCGCAACGGAAATGCAATGCTAATTTAATGCGCCACCACACCCCACGTTCCAGCCGCGTTCGTGCCCCATAGCAACGTGGTAATTAGAATCGTTTCATGGTTTATTAGGAACGACTGAGCCACGCTTTTTGGGCGCGTCCTTTCGTTCCAAGCAACCTCTACTGGGTGTCTGAAAAATATTTCACACTGAGAAAATTTTGCATTTCTGCAATTTTCTCATTTTGCAAAGTGTAATAACAGCAACCGTCGCGATTGTTAATTGTACGCGAGCGAAGCGAAGAGGAGACGCAACGCGTGCATAACGATTTTGCGGGACGAGCGGCGATGACGCGCGAGCTAGCTGCAAATTGCAGGAGGGGTCCGACACGACAATTGGCGGCAATTGACGACAATTAGGGACAGCAGCCGTGACGGTCGTGATTTCGTCGACGAACGGGACGCGATGCTTTGACACGGAACGAAATGGAAAGGAACGTCTTTTGGATTCAAAGGATCCGACACTTTCGCCTAACGAGACTGCACGCGTTCTAATGAATAGCGTGACCGAATCCAAAGTTGAAAGTCTTCGCTCGACTCGGTCGTACATGGAAGCGGTTTATTCCGATTAATTAACGATTATAATTACCTTGGAAAACTGATGAAGAAAAAGCGATTCTAATAGAAAACGCATTTACATAGCTAATTGGAGAACGTTAGAAAGTGATGGTCTATATTTTACCGTAATTTTCACGAACGAGCAGATCGTTGATGCGGAAAGGTTAAGAAACTGCATCGTTGATCTTTCTTGTTGCAAGAATTAAAGCAACCTTGACAACCTTATTAAGGGAGTCTCATCGATCCGAAAAAAAAGCTCAACAACTCGTTTCGTGGTACACGTATGTTAGTACACAGACAGGGCACAATTGTTTCCACGAGGCTGGAAGAAAACCGAAGAAGAGAAAAGAAACGATCACGTGGATATCTTTATCGACTACGGCAAGAAGGTTAACTTGGAAGGAGGCTAAACGAAGTAACAGGCGAGACTAGCGGTGTCCTTGATGCCAGTTTCTCCTAACAAGGGTTGTCGGTTGGTCCGTTGAAATGGCAACGCGACCAAATGAACATTCCATAAAGGGATGCGTCGATCCTTTTCCAAGAAAGTCCGACCGGCAGGATGGGATCCTCGGGGAAACGGAACTCGTGGAAACAAAGGGAAGAGAGTTTTCAAAGGAATGAACAGTCCGATCACAGGGGACACTTGCTGATTCTTCTTGTTTCAATTTGTAAAAAGGTTAAAAACCCTCTCCATTTTAAATTCCTCACAATAGAATTACTTGGAACAGAGCACGTTGTTATCGCGAGTGGAGCTCGAGAAGTCAAACCGTGTTTCTTTCCATCGATTTCTCGTTCACATGACTCATTGTTTCGTCTCGAGTGGGTCTGCACGAGTTCGTTTCTCACCTACGAGGGTGTTTGCCGTGGAGATTAGCCGGGTGTACCTTCCGCGTCTGCCTCCAAGTGCAAAATCCCCGACTAAGAAAGACAAAACACAAAGATTGTTTTGAAAATTCCGCGAATTCCTGCCGGATCCATTTACGGAATCCAGCGTGACATTTAATATACGCGGAGCTAATAGAAGAACCCGTGTCACCGCTGTTTGCATTCACCGGATGATTATACGTGGATGGAGAAGAAAAGAAAAAGAAATTCCTGTTTATCAAAGGACAGCTGCAGTATTTCTCGTTCTGCGAGCAGGGTGGCGGTCGTATGAATCAGGATTTTAATATCCCACCTCCGCGCCGCCTTCGAGCTCCTTATCGTGTCCCTTTCCGTTGAATGACGTCATTGTCTCGCCTTCTGAAAGACTGCAAGTTTCACGAGGGAACCCTGGCCGAGCCTCGACTACAATATTTTGGCAGACGTCGTGCAAACCTTCTGAAAAGGCGAACACTCGGCCCATTGTGCCCTGGTCCATCCTAAGGGCGCGTTCATAAGTCGAGAGGAACTGTATCGAGAAGAAGAAACGAAGTACCTAGATCGATAGCTCGCATGAATGAATCACGAGACTATTACCTGGCGACCTTAACCTCTGCGAGCTGCTCGATTCTCGAGGAATATCGCAACGCGTCTCTTGATGCTGGAAATAATCGCGACGATTAAAATAATACTTTTTCCTTCTCATTCGTCACGGGGAAGTAGTGTTACGTCCGCGACAACCCCCTATTTAGGGCACTTGTGTGCTCGTCACAAAAAATCCACTAAAACTCCTGCCTCACCTGGCCACTGTTATCCTAATCGCTTGGAGCGCACCCAGAATCCGACTCTATTTAACTGCAATTTCGTTGTGTTCGAGAATTGATAACGCTTTGTCGCTTGGACAACTAGAATTTAAAAATGTCAGATTGTAAAAAGAAGAAATATGAATAATTACCCTCGACTCCGTTTCGGGCAGTATCCATTTATCCAGCTCGGAGGATCGTATTTTGCGAAGCGCCCCAACGCGACCAGCCAGAGTCGAGTTCGCTGAATATTCATCGATCCGGATAGAATTTCACACCGGCTTGGTGACAGTGTTTCCGACAATAAAATGATGTGTAGTACCACTGGTGAACGAGCCGGTGTTATGAACCGAGCTTAAGGGCGTGCGATATACACACTCGAACAGGGAGCTGACAGCTGTGCCCGATAGCCCACATGGCGCTCTTTGCTCTTGTCGGGATGCAGAGCTATCGATTTTATCGCCAAGTTTCGCTAACGAATGGCTAGACGGACGCTGATTAGAAGACACCGGTTCACCGGCGATAGTTTATTGACTCGTCCTGATCCTTAAAGACAACTTAGAGGAAGCCTCGTAGATACTTATATCGGTCCTACAATTCTACTATCCCCGTTAAAAAACGAATTACACTATAAATATTTGAAACATTGATTTTCTACGCGATGAAGCTCGAAGGTTCTTAGAAAATAAAGAACTTTACCCTAGTTTACATCGCCTATGTATTCTCCTCTGTGGCCTTGTTTGCATAAATAGACCGTATTATTGTACTCTACTATTCATTTATCCGACATTATCGCTGAGAGCAGGAAATTCAGCTTTCTTCAACCAAGTCTCGTATGACGAGGACACGTTAATCTCCGAATGGACAATCCAGCATAATGCGCAACGAGAGGATGGTTGGCTCGAAAATCCTTCTGAAGCAGCCTTAACGAGTAGGACGACTAGGCGAGGCTGGAGGTGGTTTAATTGGAGTCGTGATGATGAATGGCGGACGGTAGGCAGAGGCCCTCGAGCGCCAGCTTTAAACGACGTATCATCCGGAAATTAGAATGAAAGCAAGGCCTACCGGTCGCTCGAGGCCCTTGAAATCCGCTCGGAAGAGTTACGACGCCGATTTGCCTCCTCTATTGGCGTTTCGTGGCGATCATTAACCACCGTTCGATCGTCTTAATTAGAGCGGCTCGGGTATCGTTGGTAATGACCGCGACCGATGCAGTTTCACTGCATTCGTTGCTAATACATCGATAGATCAATGGATTTCAAAGGATCCAAGTTCGATCGTAAATTCTACTCACGAATAATGTCAAAAAAATATTACTGCGCAATGAATTTCAACCGGTGAAAATGGTACCTTCCGTTTTCGGAAGGAAACCCCGAAGCTTTCACTGGCCAAGAACCATAGCCGCTTACCAATGACCGCGCTGTTGCACGGTACCATTGTTTCCTTAACAATTACGGCAATTAGATTATGCGAACCGAGCCGACGTGTGGTAATTCAGCGCTGACCTAATGAGAATGTGACGAAAGATTAAGGTAAATTGTTCGTTGCAATTTTTATACCCCCGATAATTATCGTAATCAAGATGAAACAGTTCGAAGTGAAATTAAAACGGAGAAAGTTTCGATTCCGTCGTTACAATGATAATTTAGATAACCAGGAATTTTATTGGACGAGCAGAGTGGTAGTAAAAGAAACGAACCCTCTCGTGTTAAGAATCTTCCTGCTTTCGGTTCTTCCTTCTATTTTTTTTTTCTTTTCTTTTCTTTTTCAACCGGACGAGGTTTGCGTTCTTGCTGGAAGGCTGTAATGCGACTTTCAGTGTGCACGGTAGCGAACGGTGAGAAGAGAATTACGATGGCGATACACGAGAAGAAGAAGTACGCGAGGCGCTTATTACGATTTTTACTGGTCTTTACGATCGCGCAGTCGAACGCGCTATCAAACGCATACCTAACTGTACCTCGAATTGGACACACACGCGTGCTGCAATAGCGTGGTATTATTGCACCGACTTTGCTCGCATCCTCCTTGTTGCAGCTGTGGACGAAATTTATTGTTGTTTTTAATCGATCCGACGACGACGACCCAATTTCCCCTCTACCTTGATCCGGGCATCGCGTTTCGGCCTGGGGGGCGAAATTTCCTCGGCTCGAAACGAAAGTTCTGCCCCCTTTCTTTCCGTAAAATTAATACCGTTTGACGGGACACGGGATCGAAATCTCGAGGAAGAAAATAAATAATAGAAAAGCGTGGAAGGAAACGAGACATTTTTTTTTCTCCTGGTAGTCTAACAAAACGTTTACGAGCGGCCGTATGCAAAGGCGGTCTCTAAATATTTACAGAAGCCGCCACGTAACACGTGTTTCCTCTCGTAAGCGTGCCGGTTGGAGAATTTTCTTTTGATAGTTAATACAGCTTCCAGGTACACAGAGAAGCGGACACGGTTCGCGTTTGTCGCCGCGTTTCAAATTAATTTCCTGAAAATTCCCCTCTGGGACAATGGTGTCCTTCTACCTCGTGGTCGGTGTGCCGGCACAATGGCAACCAGCACGAGCCTACGTCTACGGACTCGTGTAGGTAGTCACTGACATTTGAAAATGTCAGTGGGCCCTCTTGCAATGCGCTGTTTATCATTTGGGTTACCAACGAGTCGTCCGTGAGCCGATATCTGTACCAAAATGGGGGACGTTTCGTCATGGAAAAGCGTTTTATTGCCGTTCAAGCTGGAACGAAACTGAGACTTCAGCAAGAAAGAGACCATAATTCGTGGAACGACCGAAGTATAAAATCATTTCGTAGCAAACTTTGTAACACCGAATGTAAATAAAATTGCAGTTACTTAGAAAATGTGTCTTATTTTTTTTTTATATTTCTGACACTTTTGTGGTTCAATGCGACTTTCTAAATGTATCTTCTAACTTATTGGCCAATGGGAATGTGAAAATCTTCCTAAGAATTTAACCTTTTCAGTCAACCAGCGTGAATGGTTAATGCTAAATAGCTTGCTCCTTTTACTTAAAAAAGAATCTACACGAGATTGATAAATATATTTAACCCTTTGAGGACAGAGCATTCCCGAGCTTGCGCAGGTTAGTGTTAATAATTCCATTCTTCAATCCTCACTTGTACAATAAGTGCAGAATTATAAATTATCGATCAACCTCGAAGAGTTAACATAGAAAACCCATGGAATCCCGAAATCAACATAAAACTCATACCCATAAATTTCTAGAAAAATATGAAAATCAAATGATAAATAAATTATTAATGAATTCATTAGCGATCGTTTCGAGACTGTTATAAAATAACTGGCAGAAGCGAAAGGGTTAAAGTCAGCACAGTTCTTTACGAAAGCTACGCACGTAGTACGTTAACCAAATTAAAAGAAAGCGTTAATTGAATGTACGTGTTCGACACTGTGCACAATGGAAATTCCTTGTAACGCGTTAATGAGAAGTACTATTAAGGATCTCATTGCTGTTTGTTGCGATATCAGTAGCTAAGAGAATAGGGTTAACCGTGTAATTTCAGTTGTTAACTCAAGATAGAGACATAGGTTCCCTTTCAAATCGAAAGTGTCAAGAAATAGAGAAAGCGTGGACAGTTCCTGTCTGTAATACTGTTATGTATTTTTAATGTACCCGAGCGTGTGTTACGAATATTATTTATCGAAACGAAACTTTATGGATAATTCAGACACGTCGAGTAACAAGTAATTAGATAACTTATTTAAAAGGAAGTCTACCATGTTTGGTACTGTGCCTGTAATAAATCACTGGTACCGAAAAGCAAATGGTTCGTTATGCTGAAATAAATTAAATAGAAAATTAATGAATTTTTATTGCACATTCCTAGAATTAAATTTCTGCAAATTATTAGTAAGGAGTAGACTATTTTCTAAATTATATTAATTAATATATATGAACACTAAAATTTAATCAAACAGTTAAATAAAATGACTTCCCTTTTCAGTCACCAGTAACTACCTAAACCTATCTGAACTCATTTCTTTAATTGAGTTCATTTTTTTCAATTTTCAAAGCTCGACTGATATTTTTCTCCGTGCTAAACCAATTTTGTAGTAATTAGCTACTCTACTAAATTACTTGACGTGTCTGAAGCAGGCGATGTCCGCGAGTGACCATACCGCAACTATTCTATAAACAGCCCTTTTTCTGAAGTAATTCCCGAAGGTATGAAGAAGTCCCAGGATTGGCAATCAGCGATCGTAAACCGCTTAGAATTGTATGTACCAATGGTACCTTCCACCGATTCTTATTACCGAGATTATACGTCCATTCGTTGCTCCTGATTGATGTAACGACTATAATCGTAGCTGGGATGTCGGTGCTGGCCTCGGTAAAGCGTCGTTTTAAATCACCCTACTGCTCTCCCATCGTTTCGAGTTCTAAATTTACGACTTTCTCCGGCCAACTTGAACTCGAAGCACCGTTTCGATTTATCCACATTCGCCCGGTGATATGGAAATACAAACGCACGTGTTTCGCCTATTCCTAATAAACCTGACTGTCTAACATTGTTCGGAACAATACCGATTGAACAGTGTTGATAAATATATGGAACGATGGTTGTAAGTGGATGACGAGTGATAAATCATAATGGAAAGCGGGATAATTCTATGTATTACGATGTCCCGCGACACATCGTGTCAATTCGTCTTTGTACAGTCCCCGTTGGCACAGATTCTTTGATCTATCCGTCATGGGAGTTTTAAAACTTGCCACGAGTTATTATTACTCGAGGAAATTATTCCGAGAGCATAGACGTTCCAAAGGTTCCTCAGTAATCAAAATCATCTCTGACATTCTTACCCCATTTTTAATGCAAGGGGGTTAAGATCCTCTGGTATTCTATTTTTTCTCCAGAAATTTATAATGAGAAATTCCTACGGATGGAAATAGAATGACTAGAAATAACAGAAACTCACCGAGTCTCTCGTAGGTCGCGATCCCGAGACGTGAGGATCCGGTGGTCGCGTCGGGACGCGGCGATCAATAGAAGAGCAAAAGGCACATGTCCCGGTAACTTCTCACGCGGAGGTGCACTTCAGCCTCGCGGTCATGCTTTCTATCCAATGCCACACGATCTTGTTGACAACAGCCTCGATTATCGTTTCGTCCTCTTCCGAGCTCCTCAAGGATATAAATCACAGTTAATTTTCAGATAGAATCAGAGGAAAATATAAGTCGGTGATAGGCGTTGACGATGATGCCGAGTCAGCCTCGATTTTATCTCAACACTTCTTCAGAATTTGATAAATTTTTTTTGAAAAATAAAATCACAGAGGCGTTTCGAAGGCAGTATAATTAACGATGATCGTAAATTCTCTTGTTAATGACGATGATGGCGACAAACCACCCTTGTTCCCTTGTGCTTCTTCAAAATTCGATGATTCCTTTGAGATTGATATCCAAATATTTTTCTAAATAAAAATGGGGGATCAGTATCATCAATGATGATCGCAGATCATTAAACCAGGAACCAACCCCTTCTCTACTTGGTCCTCTTCGCACCTCCACAGATCTCTCCCTTATTAAAAATCACAGAGGTCCTTGGAAAAATTTCCAAATCATCAACGATGATCGTGGAATTGCTTATGGACGTCGATGATAGGCGTTGGTTACTTTAACAGCACATTGCACATTGTCCAGAGCTAGAAACTTCCATTGGAGCGAATAGAACGCGATTGATTGCGTTCGAACGATCAGGCCAGCGGCAAAGGGTTAACATGAATAAACATCGCGAGTAAAGGAAGTCGATGATGGTGTCGGTGGTTGGTTCGTCGCGACGCTAGCGTCGTCGATACGAGTACCGGGAACAGCACGAGAGCCGAGAAAAGTCGGGACACTGGCCTGGCATCGGGTAGACCGACGACCCGGTGCAGCTCTCCTGACCACGACGACGCACTGCGCCGACGTCGCGACGTCGACGACGTCGTCACCTAGGCGACCACGACCTCTCGCTCTCCTCCGCCTAGCCTCTTCTATCGCGAAGGGTGGATCGATCAATCGAAGTCGCCGAGTACAGCGCTCTCCGCGAGATATCGAGATGTCGAGAGGGAGGAAAAAGCAGACTGTTTTTCTCTCCCTGATTTCTTTTCTTTCTTTTGCAATTTTTTCAATTCCATCCACTTTTCTTGAATATCATTTTAAAAACTTGAGGAACAATTTCTCTTTGTATTTCAGCTCGATATCCTCCTGGTCCATTGTTTTCTCATCGATTCCTGGTAACTTTTTTAATAAATGCATCGCTTTATAGTGCAAATTTTATTGATCTAGCTTCTGTCTTCTTTTACGTACAGCTTCAATTTCGACCTGCAAAAAAGAACGAAAATCGATCGATTTATAATCGACTACTAACCTCAAGATTGTTTATTAGAAATTACTAAAAAGGTTATACGAGCGAAATGGTGAAAAATGCCATAAAAGTGTACGCTCGACTGAAGCCCGAAAAAAATAGAAAGAACATAATGGTATATACTTTCAAGTAAAATTATAGATTCAATTTTCTATCACGAATGTTCTTCTAAAAAGAATTACCAAATCCGTCATCGTCCTAAAGAGAAGTTGGAGGAAGATTTCTTATTCCTCGTCGTACCGAGCCAAAAGACGAAAGAGTATCCCGATAACCGACCTGAATCATGGAATTTCTCGTGAGATATCGCTAAATTAATCTTTGACTCTCGAATACACAAATCGGATACCTGGAACTTTCAGTTTCTTCCGAATATTCGAGGAATCCACCACGCAGGAGGACGTGTTCAAGAACGTCGCCCGACCGGTAGTGGAAAGGTAAAAGTAATCGTGTCGTTCGTTAATTAATAACAATATAATTCTTATCCATTCAGATATACGATTTCGTTTCTTAAAGTGCTCTCGATGGCTACAATGGTACCATATTCGCCTACGGCCAGGTATAACAAACCGACAAATAGCTACATTAATCCCTTCATTTACGGGGATTTAATTTAACGCGGTTCACCCAAATGTCACCATAATTTCTTATATTAAAATACAAATTCCGCAATTTCCCCGTGTAATTTATTAATTAATTAATTAATTTGAAATTATTTTTCCATGGTTCCATTCACGAACCAATTACCCCTGTAAATGAAGGGACTACGCTATCTCAAAATATGTGCATAAACGATGTTTAAGGAAACCGTGAACATTGTAGACAGCCAGCGGGAAGACGTACTCGATAACCGGAAAGCAAGAGAGCTCCGAGACTCTCGGCATCATACCAAGAAGCCTGCTCTATCTGTTCGAAGCGATTCAAAAGGTTGAGTTTCGTATAATCGGTGCCCGAAGTATCCTCGAGCAGCACTCTCGGCGTAAGGGTGGAATGAGAATTTTCACACAACCCTTCTTCGATTCTCTACAGCGACCGGAAAACGTGTACTCGGTCGAGGTGGCTTATCTGGAGATTTACAACGAGAATGGTTACGACCTGTTGGATCGCAGGCAGCAACGAGACAACCCGGTTACGAGATTGGAAGATTTACCGTAAGTCCATCTTTCGTAAAAAAAAAACTAGAAGAAACAGTACTGTCACCTATTTCAAATAGAAACTTACAAATGAGTGCACCAAGTGCGACCGTTTCTTTCGCAATTGCTTTCGAAAAATTCAATTACGTAATTGAAGATGGTAATATTTGATAAACGAGTGCAGAAATATTCAACGAAAGGAACGTATGATTTTCTCGTTCGATGCATCCTCTACCTGCTATTTAATTAATTGACTAGATTGCTTCTTTTGAAAAAAAAAAGAGTCACTCGATAGACGGTTCACCGATCATTATTGATAGCGGAAGCTTAATCGGCCAGCCGGGAGTGTTTTATGTAACATAGGAAATTCTTTGATAGACACTGATCATTTTCCTTGGTAACTCGATTAATGAATAAAAGAACGTGAAAAAGCAAATCTATTCCAGACGCGTTGCCGTCCAGGAAGACGAGATCGGTCGGTTACACATGAAGAATCTGACCTTCCATTGCGTTGGAAGCGCGGAGGATGCTTTCGAGCTACTTCTGGTGGGCGACAGCAATCGGTGAGATAATTTGCAATGCATGCTCGTATTGTTGTCTCGAAGAAAAAAGCTGAGAACGTTGCGCGTGGTCGTGGCAGACCAGTTTGTAGTGTAATTTAACCCTTTCAGCGGGAGATTTTTTCCTAGGGACGGCTTTCAGCCGGAAGTAACAGACGCCAACACTCGCGTTGCTGCTACATTTGTTCCTCTTTTTATCTTTAATCAAACTTGGACAAATATTATTATATTTTCCTGTCTAGGATTCCCAGTTGATTTCTATTGCAATGAAAGGGTTAAATTAATTTTAATTATCGGTTCAAGGGTCACCATCGAGACGCCGATGAATCCAGAGTCATCGAGGTCCCATTGCATCTTTACCATCGTGGTTTGCACGAAGAAGTTCGGTGCGGACGAGTATAAGCGTGCGAAAGTACACCTGGTGGATCTGGCTGGGTTCGTATGTCTACTTCCGTTTTGATCGACTGAAGGTACGATCCTAACTAGCTCCTTGATTAGGCTCACCTGCTGCTAAACACTATATACTACTAATTAAATTTTCATCAAGAGTTCATTAAATTAAATTCTAATTAAATTTTCCCTAATTTTATTCTATTTTTTTTTTTAAGAGACCAATTGCAATCTACATCAATTTATAAAAAAGAATAATTTCATGATAAATCTATCAGAGAGTGGACATTAACATCCCAATTGACTGCAATTGCATCACACGCATTGACCCACTTATTCACAAGTATTTTTCCCGCGCGTTCCTTTGCGTCGTGCTTTCTCATCGCCATCTGCGACCGATGGTGGCAAAATTTCGTAACGGTACCCGATTTTTCAAAGCGAGATCTCCCCGTAGGTCCGAGCGGGTCTACAAATGCTCGATAAGCGGCACCATTCTAACCGAGGCGAAGCACATTAACCTGAGCCTACATTACCTGGAACAAGTCATAGTGTGTCTGGGTCAGGAGAGCACGGGTCACATTCCATACAGGTGCTAAATTCATTCGGAAACAAGTATTCAAGAACCCATAGCTTTCGTTCATTCCATAGCTAAATTACTTTCATCACGAACACAAGCGCCTTCCGTTAATCCTTTTATGCTTCATCAATTGTAAGAAGTTTATTTTATTCTTCCCTTTTATAATTATTTATTTCAAATCAATCGCGTGGTTTTTTCTTACTGGAAAGTGGATCGTGACGACAGTCGAAATATCCCGTCGTTAATCAACCATGATACTTTCATCGTTCATTTCTTTGTCAAGAATTCTATTCTTTCGATTTTTGTTTTATCCTCAGGAATTCCCTTTTAACGTCGATCCTAAGAGACAGTCTGGGAGGAAACTGTTTAACCACCATGTTAGCTACCATAAGCGTCGAGTCCTACAATCTACAGGTGCTAATTACCTTTCCTCCGCATCGAAATTATTTCAAGCATTTCTATCGTTTAATTAGCTGTATTTTGCGATCGTTAGGAGACAGTGTCCACTTGTAAATTCGCTCAAAGGGTTGCTTTGATCAGGAACGACGTGAAAGTGGTCCTGGAAAAGGACGTTCACAGCGAGAACGCTTTATTGAGATTAGAAAACGAGAAACTGAGGCAACAGCTTAAGGAAATGACGAAGGAAACTGTAAATTTCTTGCTGATTTTCAATTAAAGAATCTGTGGTTTTAATATGCTTTTCTGTTTATAGAAAGTGGAAGAACTTACCGCCGAGGAGAAGCAGAGACTGGACGCTAATATTAGAAGCTTCTTAGAATCAAATGAACAAATTAAAGTGGATAATAATCCAAAGAAAATTGAATATTGTTTCGAAAGCTTGAAGCGGATTTTCAAATTGAACAGTGATCCGGATAGTTGCATGAAGAAGCTCGAATATTATAAGGATCTCGTTATTCAAAGAGACAAGGAGATTTGTATCCTATCTATACAATGTTCCTTTTTGTAAAATTTATTTTATTTTCCTGATTTTTGAGTAGCATTGTTGATCGATTTGATAAAGAAGGAACGGAAGAAGGGGAAAGAAGGTTGCTGTAATGAATCAAGTATCAATAAGTACCTTATCCTTTTATTATCTGCATAAATATTATTCTATTGCACTTTTATTAGGATCAATCGAAGAAAAATTGGAAGGTAATTTGAAAGTAATAGAAAATTCAAGCAGTCTTTCAAATTTTGATAAAATTCAAGTAAACAAGGAATGCAATGGACAGGGAGACCACTGTAATATAAATTATTCTAATTCCATTTGTTTTTATACATTTTGTTCAAATAAGTAATAATAAAATTAATTTTAGCACCCAAAGTATTTACTGAAACAGATGACAGGATGTCGTCTATGATTAATAACATTTTAAAAAATACTGTTCCTCCAAAAAAGCATAAAGCAAGACCCAAAATTAACAAATCTTTGCATCAAAGAAATTTAATGACCAATTTGGATCAGAATATCGATACTTCCTCAAATAAATCAATTTCCAACGATGTTCCAAAGCAGAACTCGTTACCCTGTAACATTATCAACTTGACTCTGAATAATTCAACCGAGACCGACGAAACGAATCAGCAATCTTTCCGCAAAAAGGAACGGAAAAAGGTAAAACCCGGAGAAATTGAGGCTTCCAAAAAGAAGGCTATCGAAATCAAACAGAATGCAGAATCATCGAGTGTACGAATAGAACCTGAGAAAATTGAAGTTCCAGTTTTAGAAACAAATAATGTTAAACCGTATTATCAACGTTTCTTAAGCTTCAACGTTCCCAAAAATTCTAATAATTCCATGACTGACAATTTAACCGAGAGAAAATCCATAGATCAAACAGTTGAAACTAAAAATCAGAATAAAATTAATTCTAACGAGCAGTGTAAAGTGTCAAAATTAAATTCTGAAGAAAATTCCAATTACAAACCCTCCCTTGATTTAAAATTAAATTTAGAATCAACAGTTTCTCAGAGACAGGAGCAACTGACCGATAGAATAAGAAAGTGTCTTAATGTTGATCACCTAATGAGCTCAAGATCAATCGGTGTTAATTCACGTGACATCGATGTCGGTTTAAACCAACAGAGAAATGCAGAATCTCTGGAAAACGAGGCAAAAGAAAGTCATAAGCAATCAACAAGAAGTAATGTATGTTCCTTTGATAAGCTAGACAGCAACAGAAGAAAAACGAGTGAAAAGAGGACTAGTATTTCCAGTTTCACGGTTGACCAGCCGGAAAAACCTTACGTCTTTGATGAACAGAGGAAGGAAGAAGTTAATCAAACTTTGAATTACGATGGAAATAAAGATTTCGAGGGTTCGTTACCATTGACAGGTGATCCAGAGATTGACGAAGAGATAATCGCCTTTTATAAAGCGAAGAGGTCAGGTGGTACTTATTAAATCCCTAATAACACTCAAACAGTAATTAGAACGTGATCTGTAGCAGTAATTACAAATAATCAGTGTTATCTACTTTCAAGATAACTCAAGTGTGATTAAGCATACATTCGATACATTTAATTGATTATAAATTTAAATATGTACAATAATTAATTACCTACGAATAACAGAGTAATTAATGAACAATTTTCTGCAGTTTCATTGATACTTATCTAAACAGGAGAATTCTTCCATGTCTAATTTCTCTCCATACATTTCAGCTTCTAGAATTGTTAAACGATTATCATGAATCAAGGCAAGACAGTGTCGTTTCGCTAGATTGGCATATTTTCTGATTTTAAAGCTGAATAATTTGTCAACGTCCATTTTTATGCTGTCTTTATACAGGAACCCTTGGATACCTGAAAGAAATATTAATATTTTGTAAGATTTTTAGAATAAACTATTATAGATTTCTTTAGAATACCTCTGTATTCATAAATTTGAAGAAGCATTCTATTTTCTATGAAAATTAATAGTGTTTCGATTGATCCTTCGAAATTGAGTATGGTAAAAGACGTTGGTCGATGGGCCTTTATGGTTTGCACGATCTTCTTTCGTGTTTCACCATTTTTACAAATCTAAGTGAAGTATAAAAGAAAGTTATTTATAAAAATCACTGAAAATTTATGCAACTAAATGATTTGACTCACAAATACACGATCATCGCTAATTTCTTCATCATAATATAGGAACATCTTCTTCTCGAGTGCTCCAGCTTTGAAATTCAAAACTTCTGCTCTCTTAACACTCTTCTGAAGACTATTATTAGCGAAACGAGCAACGTTGTATTCGTAGATCTCAGGTTTACTAGACAACAGCATCTGATCTTCTAAAACGATTTTCACCTGGTCGTCTGCCAGAGACGAGAGAGACTTTTCTAAAATCTCATTCGTTTCTTTCGAGGATCTCATTTGTTCATTTCTATTAACCAACATTAAGAAGATGTCCTCATTTATCTTTCTGCTGTCCACATTGTGACCAAGATCCAATACGTGCTGAAAAATAAATAACTAAATGAATACAGAATGTCTCAGCTAAAAGAAGCCACCTTGTTAAATAAAATAAAAAATAAAAAAAGTTTGTTTTTCAAGGTATTTCTTCATTGAATTGGATTTTTCATGTCATAAGAAACGAAGGAGATATTTAAGTGGCCTGCATATTCAAATGAACTTACAGTAAATTCACCATTCTCCAGTTTCCACAGATTAACAGGACTTCTCCCGCACGAATTCGAGCCTGAAGTGAGAAAATGCAAGATCTCGTTGTACCTGAAGGTGGACCAACGTTCCACCACCCCAAAATCCTCCACTTTCGCCACCAACTCGAATTTCGTCCCTGTAAATATATACGTGTGCATGTGACACGTGTTGAAACTCAACATCATGTAATCAAGATGATCCAATTCGAAATAATGAACGCTGACGATGTTGCTATCGAATTCGATGATCTGCAGATAATCGAACGTTTTGAACTGGTAAATCTGTTTCTCTGCATAGTGTTTTAGGTGCCTCAAATCTTCACAGACACTTTTCAAATTTTCCTGTAACAATATATGATCGGATTAAAAATTTTATGACACCTTGAAGGTAAACCATCGTACATTTTTCTCTGCCAATACAGCATCCATTTCTAAATGCTTCTCTGCCAAAGTATTCGAGATTTTTGTAATATCAGTGCCGTTTAAAATGTCACTTCCAAATGCTCCTTTCTCGAAGTAGACGTTTCCGTGTACTGTCCAGGTACCGGAAACTATCTGTTGCTGAGAACTGTTCGTGGTGACTGCCATTGCCTCCCATCGTACTGGGTCTATGTCGTTCAAGTATCCTAGTACTCGAAGGCTCTTGTTCAAATATATTGGCTCTTCGAATGTAAAGTTTCCTAGAGAACCAGACAATTGGTGTGAACGATTTTAATGAATAATAATTTAAATAATGATATACCTATTATTTTGCTGTTTGATTTCAAAGAGATCATTTTGGCTGGATCGATGCCATTGACGAGATGGGCATTAAAATCGTGTTGCATGTGAACGTGACCATGGAAATTAAAGTGCCCTGTTATATTCTGATTTCCATTTACCTGAATAAAAGTTTAAAAAATTCATTTTTTTATCGTAATCCTTGTTTTAATTGAAATATACCATAAATGTGGTGCGTTGAATCTCCTTCAAATCCTGGCCATTAATCATTCCTAAAATATCAATTTCCTCTACATTGACTGTTTGACACATCAAAGTTTCTGTAGGTATAGTTTGCTCGGTATTCAATGGAATCAATAGATTCATGTCTATGTTATTGAACTTCTCCACTACGATGTCTGATAGAAAATTCACATCAGTGACTGTAATGGGATCTGCAAACAGAAAATATTTTCTTATTAATTTTTCTAGAAAATTATCCCTAAATTAATATTCAAGTCACCTGTTATATAGGTTGGTCTATTTAAATACAGAACATTAAGTCGTAAGTCTTCAATATTGACTCCCATAATAGATTTCGGTTCAAAGTTCGTTTTAACAGCAATATCATTTTCCACTTTGATTCCATCAGTGAAAATAATCTTGGATTTAATTGAAAATGGTTTGTCGATGAACACAGCCTTCTCCTGAAACCTCTTCAAGTCTATATCATTCAATTGATCATGAACAATAAAACCTCGATTAAAAGTAACAGAATTTTCAAACACTTTTCTTCCAGATATAATAACATTGTCCTCATTTTTGAAAACCACTGTGTTTAAAAAGCTGTCGAAATTTTCTCCTTGAATAGATCCATTAGTTTGTAATTGTTCTATGGTGACGTTGTTGTTAAAATAAACATTTCCGTGAAGTTCAAAGGTATCATTGCCCAAGGATTTAAATCTATCCATCAGATCATGGAACGATAAATTATTAATCCTTCCAATTGCATTGAACTCGTTAAGCACGGTGATAGAACCTTCAGAATTATAATTACCAATTACTACCATTAATTGCAAATTCCCAATCACCGATCTTACATACCATCTATAATTACAGGGCCTGTTAACGTCTGTTCCTTGACAGGATCGAACAAATTTTCCACGGGACGTCCATTTAACGAAGCTGCTTCCAGTTGAACACAATTAACAACATCAAACGTTTTATGTCCATCGATGACGATATTTGTGTCAGTTTTTAATACAGTATCAGAGACTAATTCAGAAAAATTTAAACCATTCATCAGTCCAAGAATCGTCAAATTTCGAATGGAAACATCTTCCTCAAAAATCATTTTCCCTGTCTGATATTCATTGTATAAATCTTCCAAAGCTTTTCCATTTATTGAATTCGCCTCGATGTTTCCTGTTACTTGAAGAGACTCCAAAGCTACGTTTCCACTGAAAATTTCTGTGAATATCATGGTTAATCGATCATTCAATTCATTAATCTCATCGAGAGACATTCCATTGATGAACGTCGCGTTCAAATGATCTGTTTCTAAACGATCAACCTCGTATTCGTTCACAATCTTTGGAGAAAACAAACTTTTGGTAAAATTTGCAAAGTCGATGCCATTTATGAAAGTAGGTGTAATATAATCCGCAAATAATCTGTCCGCTGTTAAATTCTCCAAGAGAATGTTTTGGAAAGTTTCGTTCAGTTTTCCCTGGAAATCTTCGTACGAAATTTCGTTGTTCAGTTTATCAAAGGACAATTCGTCTACTGTTATTGGTGATTTGAATACAATGATTTTATCCAGACAGTTATTAGAAGCATTTGAGTTTTCTTTGAAAAGAGTTTCTAATTTCTTCAGTGCTCCAAATGTTACATTTCCAAACGTGACGTTTGGTAATATTCTTACCAAATCTGAAAAAAATAGGAGTAATAAACTATTATTAAAAAATCTGGAAAACATAGAAATAAATTATTATTAGAAGTCTGGAAAACAAAAATAAATTATTTTTAAAAAGTCTAAAAAAGTAGAAATTAATTATTAATGAAAAATGTTTACTAATTAATTAAACTTTTACTTGGCAATTCTTGTTCAGTGTCCAAAGTCACAAACTCATTTAACAAATGTCCATTGACCATTCCACTTGTGATGGTCACATTGGCCTTCATATGAACATCACCCAGAAACATCTTAGTTCCAGTAATTTCAACATTCTGTTCAGTTCTCAACAACAAATCTCCAAAATTAAGCGAGCGTTTGTTCATAAATAATGTCTCAAAAGTGACGTTACCCAAAACGTTCAAATTTAAGAAAGTAACATCGGTGAAAGTTTCAGATGTTTCGTTTAATAATTTAATACCTTTCCCCTCGAATCCGCTTACTTCGCCATCTATCTGCAATTAATTAACAATTAGTTGTCAGAAACTTATCTGTGAAACTTCAGAAGTTATACCTGTAACTGTCCATCCACCGACAAGTTCTCGAAGGTAATTTCCTTCTTCAGAACGTTATCCCTGTTCAGAAAGATGAAATCTTGGAAATCGATGCCGTTCAAGGTATTCACCTCCTGCAGACGAGGTAACATTAATTTATCGAATGATTTGATACCAGTTACATTCACTGAACTATCGCCATCGATTAAAACATAATCATCAGGATATAAAAGACCGTTCACGATATCCAAGTCCAAAGAATCGGCTGTCAGTGTCTGAAATTGTTACACAAAGTTAAAAATAAAATATTTATTTTAATATTAATAATTTTACCCCTTCGATGACAGTATTTCCAGGGATGAAAGCTGGTTGATTAATCCATACAATATTCTTCATCAACGTTTCCCAATCGACGCCGTTAATTGTGCTGAAGAAAAGATGACCATCTATGTGTACTCTATTTATTTTAGAGAAATTTACGTTATGGAAGTTGTAGGTGGAATCAGAGAAACGGAGTTTATCGATAGGAATGCCATTCAATGAACGAATGGTCAGATTGTCAGCTTCGATTGAAGAGAAGATCTTATTTTCATTATAAGGTTCAAAGTTATCCATCACGTTGATATCATTGATAAATTGTACAGATAAATCATCGACATTCAAACTACCAGTGATGTTAATATTTCCAAACAGTTCAACGTCTGAATCGAAACGAAGCTCCTTTGAATTTAAACCTGCAGCATTCATTATATTCGAATCAATTTCGTTCAAGTTTTCTTCTAAATTTTTCAGTTCTTCAGCATATGCATTGACATTGAAATCCAGTTCCTCCCTTGTTAAATTTTTAGAGCCTATGGTGACTGAATGAAATTTTACATCGTCGCTTATATTTGCATCAGTCGCGTTTACTGAACTGAGATTCCAAAATCCAGTAACTGGATTTTTCAAGTAACTTTTCTCTATACGAGCCTCTGTTTCGTCCAGGATCTTCTCTTGATGGTACAACGTATCCTGAATTAAAATGAAATTGTTAAAATTTGATAGATCTGTTAATTAAGAGTTAATTAGGGGACTCACGTTGAGTAAACGTTGCAAGATAAGTAATTTTTCTGTAGTATACTGAACAGGATGCTTCAATTCCTTCAATTCGGCATGAAACCTCACAAACTGATCTCCCACGAAAAATCCAAATTTTGGAACAGGAGTAATCGTCGACAGATCGAATTGATCGAGGATATTGCTAGGTAATTGTATTCTTTCGAAGCTCAAACCTTGCCAGGCTAAAGCTATCGTTGTTTTATTCTGTAATTGAAGCAGCAACAATGCTTCATCCCTGTACGTATTCAATCTT
Organism: Osmia bicornis bicornis; assembly: GCF_907164935.1. Taxonomy (NCBI): domain Eukaryota; kingdom Metazoa; phylum Arthropoda; class Insecta; order Hymenoptera; family Megachilidae; genus Osmia; species Osmia bicornis. Next base: position 4,669,019 of record NC_060222.1, read on the forward strand.
ATATCTCTAACCCAAGAAATTTCTGAAATATCTGTGACAAATTTTCAGTATATGTAGTACAATAAAATTAAACAGACGAATCAAGAAAATTTAAGGGTTGAAAATTACCGAAGTTAGACTCAGAATCGGTGTTATATCGGAATTCACCCTCGACCCAATTGAAAAGTCCGGCTTCAGGTCCGGATATCGCCAAGAATTGAAGGTACCCACTGTCGAAGCAAACGAAGTTACTCAAATCGTGAGATTTTATTGTTTGCAACCCCTGAAAGATACTTTCTACTGTGGTGGCCTTGTATTCGTACAGACGGACGTCGTTTACTCCTCGAAGAGCAAGGGAAATACTTTCGTAAATGGAGCACACTTGAATGTCGAATGCTTTTGGTACTAAAGTACTTTGATAGAGCCTAAATTAAACAATTAATTTTAATTGAAGACATAACGAGAATGCAATTGATAGATGAATAAAATTACCAAAAGTTGAAATCATAGTTGGGAAAATCGATGCTGAAGCCATAGACATCGACAGACGAATATTCTTGCCCGAAAAGTACTTCCTCAGCATCCAGAAGCAACAATTTATTTTCATCTCCCTGTTGAACGAACTCCATATCTTGTACCTGTTTTTGTACCGGCCAGGACCAGAAGAATTGAAAAGAATCTTCGTCAACGAGTCTGTACCATTGCAACGAGGTGCCATTCGACGATTCCACGCACAAAACGGCCACCACGTTAAATGAACTCAAATGAATCATTTTAAACGTCAATACATTTCCCTTGATGTTAATATCAACATTGTTTATAACTTTCACGTTATCCAAATCCAGTTTGTATAACGAGAGACTAGATGTTTTGGCGCAAGCCAAGTAACTGGTGCCATTTATTTCGAAAAACTGCCAATTCACTCCTTTCGGTAAATTCGTGAATTCTTGAATGGATATGTCTGTCACGACTAGTTCTAAAATTGAGAGAAATATAGTAGAGCTGTTTAATTATTCTGTCTATGATTTATACCTTCTCTGTTTCCAACCCCGCTGTTAAATTCGTATTCCATCCAAATCGGAGAAACATCCACAGAATCGCGTGGAAATCGTTTTAAACTATCCTCGAGTAATTGATCCGCTGTTTTTAATGATTCCTCGACGTTCAAAGACCTCGTGACGATTAATCGAAGAAATAGAAACAGAAAAATTCGGGATATTGACGGAGACATCTCGATCTCGGTATGGAATCTCGAGATTTCTGAAATACTGTTCGTGACATTCGTTCGAACGATGCAAAATATTTTGATCGAACCTCGCAGTGGTTCTCAAACTGTACGTAATCATTATCCAAGGATTTTATTTCTTGAATTATTTATCGCTCGATCGATATTTCTGCTTCATTTATGCACGTATTAATTGCACGCTTTCACAAGTATCTGGGTCAAACAACGTTAGCCGCTCGTTTTCTTTCCAGAAAACGTTTATTCGGTCAACGTTCGTACAAAACAACTATAAACAACTCGTATCAATAACTGAGAATCGTATAAACCAGCCAAATATTTTTTAGACTGATTACGAAATATTTGTAAAATATAGAAAATATAAAATTGCAGTTACTGTAATAACTACACCGATGTACAGAAAATATATTACTATCTCTATTTACATGTTTGATTCTTGGTTCTATGATAATCATCCCCTCCATTGAGATTGCACCCGTTTGCTGCAAAGGAGTGATTTTGTGTAACAACAAAGAGTGTAGCAGGATAAAATGTTTAAAAATTCCCTTAAGCTGACTACATTTTTACTTTTACAGTAATTAAATATTAGCATAACTATTACCATTCATTTTTTTCAAATTTTTCGACAGGGCAGATTTTCGACATATTTCTTGAAAAATATTTTAAATTTTTGCAAGTCCTATAGATTCAGTGTATTATGTGATTTTTAATAATTCTGCATTGGACAGAGTAAGACATGAAATTTTTAATTTTCACCATTTTATCCTGCTACACCCTTTTTAGTAATTAACAGACACTTAGCAATTAAGTTTAAGGCACTGTGACGGGTAAGAATCTCGTTCTGTCGCCAACTTTCGGTTGAAATCTCAGATTGATCTTCTCCTTCTCATCCTCGCCGACTTCCAGGAACGTGTTCCAGTCCACTAGGAAATAGAGACCAGTTTTTCGTTTTGGTGGAAGAACGGGATCGGGTTCGCGAGTCGTTCCTCCGAAGGATTCCTCCAGAGCCATTAGATTCGAGCTGCTGGTGGACGACGAAGAATCCTCGGAAGCTGATGTACTCGAGTCCGCAGCTGACTGATCGGACGCCGATTTCGAGGAATCTCCGCTGGTCGACGCTGTTAAGGTGGTCTCTGCCGGTTCTGTTGACAAGTTTCATTCGTGAAACTACTTTTCAAACCCCGTTCTAACACCTTCCATTCGAAAATTGAGTGATGATCGACGGTGATGAATTTCTTGAAATGATCTATTCTTTCGTGAGTTTATTTACAAAAGTGAGAGGTGTTCGATTTTAAAGAAAGTTCGATAAGGAACTCGATTTATAATTGAGTGAGTGTAAATTGAGTTAATGATGCTATTATTTCCTCCACTTTCCCTTAGACATTAGTTACAGATTTGAAATGAGGTATAGTAATTAATGCCTGCTTCTCACAATTAGGAAAATGATATTAAACAAGCGAGTAGAAAGTCGTGGCATCACTTCAGTCGCCTTAAACCTGAAGTTTTCATCGATCTTTCCCCGACTATTGTCCTTTTTAGGGAAGATCGCTCTTTCTTTTACTTTTACTAGAGAAATCTAAGAGGACCAAGAAGAACTCCGACATTTATATACAAAGTATCACAAAAAGAGAGGAAATTAGAAAATCCCAGAAATAATTAACCAGATCCAAGTTTCATCTTATTATATATATTAATTAGCGTGTTTCGAAGTATCGTTAGCCCCTGAATGATCTTTCGCACCCAGAATTCCGAGCCTCCCAAAAGGAAAATCATAAATTTCTTAATACCAGTCGTAGTCATCGATGAAACGGTCGTTGCTTCCGTAGTGGTGGTTCCTTGTTCCTGTTCCTCTTGCCTCTTCACCTCGTTCCTCAACTCCTTGCTGTAATTTCTGATAATCTCTTCGAGTTTCAGAGGGTCTGGTCCCTCCTTCAGGGTCTTCGTTGACTCTATCAGATCATTAGCCACCTTCCTGACATTCTGAATGTCAACTTTTCCTTGCTGGACCAATTTCACGGTATCTAAAAGTTCGTTGATCTTACTTCTCTGATTTTCATCCCCCACCTTCACCTCGTGAGGCTTGAACACATGGTACATAGACGTCTCCGTCGATTCCATGTCTTCGACCACTTTCTGAGGATTCCTCATTTTCTTCTGACTACTCGAAATCAAGCCCATGTTCTCCAGAACGTTTCTCATGCTATCAGGCACAGCTTCGATCAGAGATGGAGCCTTGGTCACAGGCTCCATCGACTTCTGTCTTCTGTTCTCGACACCCAGGCCAAACTTGGCCAGGAACTCCTTCATCCCCTGATCCTTCACGCTGGACGTAGGCAGAGGCTTGAAATTCGTGTAAGAATTCGAATTAACAGCGATCCTCTGAGTAGTAGTAGTGCTAGGCTGGTCCAGATTCGACGTCTGAAGACCGAACCTCTGGAACAACAACCGCACCTCCGGCGTTAAGTTCTCCATCCCCTTTTTAATCACAGACCCTGAACTTTCGAAGGTATTCTGATCGAGGATCGATGGAGTGTCGGCTCCAACTGGACTCAGACCTGAAATCGTCGTCTGGACGATATTGTTCAACTCAGGATTCCTCTCCAGCATGTCCTTGTTCTTTTTATAAATATCCTCCACGTTGCTGTCGTTATCCGGCCTGAGACCGATCGATTCCAACAGGTCCATCACCTCCGGCCTCATAGACGTCGAACTAGTCGTAGCTGTGCGAAATCCTGCAGAGTTCAACGAGTAGGTGGAGCTGTACTTCACCTTTGGAGATGTTTCCGTCGACATGGGTGTCACGTAAAGGGTGGTCGGCCCTTCGGTCCTCATAATCAAAGGCTCTGCTGTGCTTCGGTCGTTTGGAAGAATCTCTGATCTCTTAGTAGAGGACACGATCGGCTCTTCAGGTTCCGCGTTCACGGTCGGAAGAAATGGAAGCTTCTCGACGTTGGAAGGCAAAGTTGGCTCTAAGGTACTCGGGGGTGCGTTGTAACGCCATTGGCTGGAGGTCAGTACGTTCTGAGTAGCCTTCGATCGATCCAGATCGACGATGATCTCTTTGGGAACTGATTTCGTGAAGGGTTCTTCAGTGACACTGGTGCTGTACACAACTTCTATACCTGATTTCTTCTCTCCGTTGCCTCTGTACACTGGATACCTCATCGTCGTTGTCTTCTCTGTGGTATAGGAATTCTTCTGAAGGTTCTCCAGGTTGAAGGAGAACCTGACAGGTGTAGACTCCAGTTTCAGAGTCTCCTTTAAAGGAAGCTTATCTTGCACCTCGGAATAAGTATCTCTATGATTTTTGTATTTATTCTTCGTCGTTGTGGACTGAATGTCCTTCGTTGTTGGTTTATAGAAATTTTTAGTCGATACAAGGTTCTCCATAGCTGAAGGCTCGGAAGTTTCGAAATTCTTCACTTCATTGTCTTCGATGTTATTCGTTGATTTCAAGTGATCAGGTATGATTTGAGTCATCGGTGGCTTCGTGTACAAATCGTTCAAATTCCCTGGGGATTCTTCAGCGTTGTAGGGAAGAACGACCATCAGTGCCCTTTGGTACAACCTCCTAGCCTTTTCTAGCTTTTCCTTGTCCTTGTACGCGTTCAGGTCTTGCGACGTGATGTTTTGAAGGATACCGACTATTTCTTGCCTGGTTAAACGGGGCAACTTCGGGTTCTCGCGAACCTGTCGTTCGACTTCCTCGATCGTACGGTTGATCGAACTCTCGATCTCGTATCCCGATGGAAGATCATTGTCCTGGCAGTGACCTAGGGCAAGCAGCAGCAGCAGACAGAAAACCGCAAGCTGCGCAAACAATTATTGTACTAATTGAATTTCTTCGGTTGAACGACACTTGCAATTTAATTATTAATCAGTGATCGAAACTGTGGAATTGATTCTGAGTTACTGAAACACGTTTTATACTTGTAATAATCATACAAGTTTGACCTACATTCGGTTTCATGCACGTCACTCGCTCTTCGCCTATCACCTTCCAGTAAAAAATAAGATCATCTCTAGAATCATCAATTATTAATTTAGGACGAGACACTGTAGAGGTGTTTTTTCAACAATGTTAGCTTTTATCATTGAGATTTTTCTTTTGAATATCTAGGAAAGATCGTAATCAGCATAGTAACGTGTCTCTTTCATATTCATAAAGGAACTCTTGCAAAATATCCTTGACTAAACCGAACGTTTGAGAAAGTCTATCTGTTCACCTATTTTTAAATAGAAAATCTAAAAAAAAAGATTTGAGTGTTCTTTTAAAAAGAAAAACTAGCTGTAATCCACTGTAGAGCACTGGACTTCTTTATGCCCTCCTTTTAGGTTAAAAATGACCCATTTATGGAGTATTGAATAGGAAACACGAATGCAATTACACGATAACAAAATCACGTCTTCCTGTCACGCTTATTACACCACGGTGTAATAATCGAAAAAGGATATTACAACGCCTTGTCTGATAAATATGAAGTAATCAGGTGGTCAGCTATGAACCTCTTTGAAAAATATTCATTTTCGTGTTCTGTCATTTCCGGTTCGTTTAAAATAACTTTCTACTTGATACCATTTTCAGATTTATGCTCTCGTTTCTGGAATGACCATTATTTTCCGGTTGGATTAAAACGGAATTAGATACACGAAGGTGTATCGTGACCGAGGACTTCGTCTTCCTCGATTAAACTTGAGGAAAAACAGGAAGAATGTCTCATCAAGAATCAAATTTTATGATCGTTTCGTGTAACTGAAGATTGTGTTACGTGGGTCGTTACATTAAATAGCGAAATTAGACACGCTGAATGATTTTCGAAAACGAAAGTGACTCTCGACTTCGAACACTGGATCTGAATGCATTTACTACGAGTTCAGTGATTCTGTAATCTATACTTGCAACATCTTTCGAAATTCGTAAATTTTGACCAATTTTTCGAGCACCAGAACTGGTTTCTAGAAAGCTGAGATTCTATGAAATAAATTTCACGTTTATTCTTTTGAATGAACTAAAACATTATAAAATTACACTATGATATCCGAATTTCCTGCACTAATTCTCTGTGAAGCATTGCAAGCTTTGCAGAATTCCGTAAAAAATTAATCAGCAATTAAAATTCATTTACGACCATTAAGAACCGAATCCTTACTGCTTTCAAGCCCACAGAACCATGAACACTTGCAACCTTCCTGTTCCATTAAAAAAACAATCTCACTGAATCTTATAACACATAATGTCTTATTTAATCAGCGAAACACTTCAACTTCCCGCCTCATTAATTTTTTGTGTTAGTATTTTTCAATGGCAGAAAGGACAAAAAGAATTTTAATTTCTTTTTTTTTAAGTAATTGCTGTTTGGAAGAAATTTCGGGAACAGTGACACGAGAAGCACCGAGAAACTTACCATTATGACAACCAATCGTCTGAGAACGCAGTTGACTACTGACTGAACACCGACTAAAGGCCTACTTTCGAACTCTCTCTCTATCTCACCCGTTTATTTCACCTCGACCGTCCTCGTGCACGCAGCTCGGTTCATCTGTTCACCTGGTTGGTGCAGGTGAACCCATAGCTTGTCATTTTCCCGCCACTTTTTCGACCCCTTCGACCCAGCATCTAGCAATGCACACGCATTCGTCACGTCGCTGATACGAAATAGAAAGGTGGATTGTTGTTTCAAGTTCAAGGAGAAAGAAAGTAGCCAACGAAACCGGTTGCTTGGTCATCGATTCTTGATCAATGACGTATCTTCTTGACGGTGATTACTTCTATTTAATTATGAACAAAATTTTTAGTTAAAAAAAAAATTAAGGCTTCAATGGATTTCTGAATACTTAAATAAAAATATTAAGCATCACCATTTTATTTTATTCAGAAATAATTGAAGACTTTGTATTATTGTTAAATAATTGGATTACTAAATTTGAAAATTTAATTTAAAGTCTTTTACTGTGTTTTTAAATTTATATCGACGCGCAATTTGAAAATAGTATCAGTCCTGCCATCTAGTAATGAGCGGGAAAATTAACCAAGTAGAAAATTACATTTTTTTTTTAAATGAACGATTTTTAAACCTTGCTAGTGGAGGCAATGTATTCTATAAATAAAATAGAACAAAAATAATGCCCTCGTAATTTGTTAACAGCGTTTAAATTGAAGATTGAAAAATGGGTACTGGAATGAGTTGCGGCAAAATTAGTTCTGAGGCACTACCGATAGATGGCTATAGCACTTCAGTGTCAGTTGAGCGCAATTTTTTCTTATTTTCGATTTAAACACTTTTGGCAAACTGTGGTGTAATTAAATATATTGCATTATGTCCACAGAATAATTTGCAAGCATCATCGGTGTCCAAAAGTCGCTTATTTTTTCAAAAAACGTAATTTTCTGTTTGGCTAATTTTCCCGCTTAGCGTTAGATGACACCAGCAGTACCATTTTCAAATAGCACATAAATACAAAATTGAAGAACGTATAAAAAAGCCTAATATAACAGTTATCCAGCTTATTAAATTAATTACTTAATAATAATACAATTTTCTCTCTTAACACTGTGCAAATTAAGTTCCTTATATCATTTCAAATAATTGAAAATCACTAAAGAACAAATAAAATTGAATCAAATACCTTGAACACAAGAATTTCTTCGCAGAAGTTAAATATGATCATCTGGCTGTATTTATAACTGTTGGCTCGCAGCAACGAACATTGCAGAGAGATTGTCTAAAATAGAAAAATGAATTAGGCAATAGTTGTGTCATAGCGGAAATTAGAGAAGAAAAACAATCAAACGATAAGATACACAAACGTAATCGTGGCGCTATTGATTTGTCAGCCGATGGTTGCAATAACATCCAACGGTGGTAAAAGTGGGGACTCACTCTCACTGTTAACCGGCTAAGGTGCTGTAGCCTTTCTGTTCGTTTTTAAAACACCACCAGCTCGTTTCAGCCGTCGTCGAGGCTTGCAAGACGGAAATCAATCGTACATAAGGACCGTTTCGAAATTGCATCGCGAAGGGCTACAGTGAGTTCCAGGATGGAGATCGAAATCGAGAATTTAGTGAATTCCTTTAGGAATCTTAGCTGCAACCATCGTTACGTGCCTTCGGCGACGGAACAGATAGAAAGTAAGTCTTATAAATTTATAGTTAATTAAGAAATTCCATATGAATTACTTTCGACGTTCAATTTGTGCTACAAACATAACTTAATTATCGAGAATAAACAGAACATAAAATTTGGAGAATTATAAAATTTTTTCTGGGAGAAATTTTATTTAAATAAATCTTTACGCAGAATTTGGTGAAAGGGTCTGTCGTAACGTCTTGTTACGTACCGAAACTACCGTTACCACTATTAGAAAGTAAACTACGAAACATTCTAGAGTGCCATTTTCGTAACATTTTGCAACAGCACTCGGAGTAAAAATTTTTACCATTCTTCTTCCTTTCATATAGAGATAAATTTATACCATATTTTATAAATATTATAGCTTGTCCATTAATATGAATATTATATTTGACAAGTGCCTTTGTTTTAATCGAGTTAGCGTCAAAGCTTTCACGTGCGCCGATCTACGACGCATGCTCAGAACCGGGCAGCCCGGTGAAAGTCTCGTTCGAAGTTCGTAACAACTATAATCGTTACGTGTATACACATAAAATCCATGAAACTTCCTCGAAAGCAATTAGCCGGGGAATAATAATCGTGCCCAGGCGAATAATTTCACGTGAAGGGAGCAGGAACAATTATTTCAGCCTCGTTTCATAAAATGTGTTCACCTTACCAAAGTATACGGAAAGAATGTTAAATAACGCGCGTTACCGGAGGAAAGAACGAAAAACCGTGGTTTTTAACGTTAAACGAGAATTCCTGCGAGCCCCGGATGAACGGGCGGCAATCGAAACTGGTTCCGTATTTAACATCGGGGATGGCTCTGAATGCGGCACCGAGGGCTTTTACCGTACCGAGGAAATAAAACGTATCGTTAACATAGAATAAATGAATATAATCGTGCAACCAAGCGATCGATTTAATTCGCCGAATTAAATTGATCCTCGTTTTTTCGGCAACACGCTCGGTGAAAATGTAACGACGCGAGCAAATCGTCCGCGTAAATTGGCCGGCATCAAAGGAAAATTTCCATAGGGTCCGTTTTTGTTTCTCGTTCTTTCGGATATCGTCCTCGAGCCAAGTTGTACAAGGTAATCCTCTTTTGCAACGAGCTGCGCGATTGCGATGCGGAGAGAATGCAACTGCACCGAACGCGCGGATGCATAATATTGTCGGATGATTCGAGCCGAAATCTAAAATAAATATTAGCTCCGGTCATTCACCTTTCATCTTAATTCAATAACAATGACCGTAGCTTCCGCGAAGATGTCGTTATGTAATGAGTGTATTGATCCAATTGATATCAGTTGCAATCGTTATCAGACTTCGAGTAAACTGCACTGGAAAAATATTTTCGAAGCAATTTTTGCAGACATTGTAGACAACTTATTCCTTGACGATTCTTTGTTTAAGGTCGTATATTTTTAGCAATTATTTATCCCTTGATTTTGCTGTTTGTTTATTATTATTCTAAAATTTCAGTTGCAATTTTTATGCTATTCTCTTTTAGGTTTGGGAGCATTTGGCATAGGATTGGTAAGTTTCGGAGCGGTGCTTTCAACCCTGACACTCTACTTCGCAGTAGACGCCTGCTACAATGTTATTCAACAAAAGGAGGCGAGATTTTACAAAACCAACGCCATTATGATCCTTCTGGTATACCCGGTCGCCAGTGTCTGCAGTTTAACAGCGATTGGAATACCAAGGTAAACGGCAAAATTTATTTGAAAATATCCCGAGGGACATGGTGAAAAATTGACTGAGGACCTTTAACAAGGGCTAAGAGTCCTTTGTCCAGATTTTCTGTGAAACAAACCAGAAAATCCACTTAAGAGACACGGGAAAAGGAGCGGAAACGCGATCGAATGTCCTGCGAGAAACGGAGGACAGACCTTTGAGACACTTTTTAACGATGAAACGAATAAAGGGTCTCGGTTCTGTGCGACTAATGATTTTGATTTTCCGAGATAACGCTGTCCTGCTGACCGTGTCGCACCTGAGCCGTCGATGTCGAAAATTTGATGGGTTCTTTTGATAGCAAACAGGGCGACACGAAAATTCCATTGATATTTCCCTGTCTCCAGCATTCGTTATGAAAAGATATTCAAGCCCTTCTTTATTTTCCTATCGAAAAGGCTCGAATTTTAATTTAAAATGATTTTAAATGATTTTCAGGACCCAGTTGCTATCGGAAGCCCTGACTCAAATTTTCCTCACGATAGCCCTGTACAGGCTTTATCTGCTGCTCGTTTACGTCGGCTTCAAAATCGTCACGAATTCACCGCCGTTGATGCTGAAAGTCGGCCCTTGTTGCTGCTGGCCCTGTCTGCCCTTTCCAAATCTTCAAATGACTGACACCAATTTGTCCTGGCTGCGGTTGGTAGTCCTGCAGCTTCCTATTATCCAGGTTATTTCTTCTTCTCTGCCTTCACTTTTTTCGTATCCGACGCCTTTTTTCCGAGCCAACTATCGCCTTGCCACTGGTGATTTGAACGTATCTTTTCTTGGTATCGTTGAAGGTTCCTAGCGAACATAATGGTTTGATTGCGTTAGATAATCTTTTTTATAGCGTTTTACTTATTGCCTTTGTGATGGTATAAGACAGACTAATACAATGTATTTTCTTTCTAATATAAGCAATTCATTTTTTGGAGTTTTTAAAATTTTAATGTCAAAGCACTCGATTGATGCACTTAACTTTGAATATTTTATTAATTTCCTTACTATTTATTTTTAATTTTGAAGTTAATCGATTTGGCAAATAGGCGGTTCGTATGATAATATAATAAAAAATGGAAATCTTCTTATGTGTATTAATTTAAAAACTTTATTATCGACTTTAGGGATTGATCTACTGCATATTCCTCTTCATGTCGATCGAGGAGCCAAGCCTGATAAACCAATACAGCGTCTGTTTCCAACCACTCACCGTAGCGAGTATACTTGTCGGAATATACGGGTTGACGATAACCATGAAGAGTCTTCACGAAGTCGCTCCAGGTAAAAATCATCCATGCGTAATTGAGAAGAAGGACCTCGCATAATCTCTTCTTCCTGTCTCTAACAAATTATTCGAACATGCAAGCGTGAGGTAGTTTTCAACACTGTTGCTCGGGGATGTCGAACTTGAAAAATCAAATTTGAACGTTCAATTTTCTCTCAACCGTGAGGGAAGCATGAAATTGAAGGCAGAACATAAGAGAGGAAACCCAGTCTACCGTAACTGGCAATTATCCAAGGGAGGACCACACAAGTAACGCGCGACAGGAAGCGATTTCCGAGGTTCTGGAAAGACCCATTGTCCGTTGACCCATGGCGTTAATGGATGTACACGGTGGGCCACGCAACTGTTTCAGCTTATAACTCAATTATTAGCGCATTCATGAAAAAATGCCAGAGAAGAAGGACTAATTATTTTTATGCCATACAACCCTTATACTTTTTTACGTAGAATCAACATTTAAAAAATGTTACAATAGTTTGCAATTTAAAAAATCGAAGGTCCTACGGATGTAGCGCTCTTCGAACCATTTATCTTTCTCCTCTGACATTTTTTCGTGAATGCGCTAATAACTAAGTTTTTACCTGAAACAGTTGCATGGCCCAGCCTGTATACGCTCCTGACCTGTGTTCATTTTCACAGAGGCAAAACTCCATCGAAACACCGCCGTTTCCCAGATGGTACTGCTGTTTTCCAAGCTGCAGGCGTTCATCATTAAGAGTCTACCTCGGACCGGACTGTTCCCGTGCAATCCGCCAATTACACCGGAAATCTATGCTAATGGTATAATTTTGAAAGCTTCCTAAAACATATTTTCAAAAAAATGAGTAAATACTGATATAAGTAGCACCCTCTCTAAATAGTAACTCTTGTATTCGAGCTGAAACACTTGGAGAGGTAATGCTACAATCTTACGTCACAGATTCCATAAAATATTCAGCCATCAAAGGGTTAATGACAAGTCATTACGTTTGGGATACGAGATATTTGCATATAACCCTGTGATTATCTTTCAACGAACCTCCGAATAAATTGGAAGACAATCTTATAAAAAATTCTCTCTTCCACTCGAATTTTTGAATACGAATTTGAATGCCTTCGCTTTCGATCGAGGTAACAGTTTTCGTGTTCCACTTAAGATTCCAAGAAGTCGAGCTTACGAATTTGAATGTCCCAGTAAACTGGTTCGTGAACAGGCCCGGCTCCCATAACATTTCCATACGCGAGATGAGATAAACGGACAAGCACTGTTACTTTCCTCTGTCCGATTTCAGTTACCCAAAACGCGCTGATGTTAATCGAGATGCTGTTGCTCTGCTACGCGGCCAGGTACGTTTATTACGTGGACGTGGACAAGGAGGAAGAGCCGAGCGAGGCGACAGATCGGTCGAAAGACAAGACTACGGAGCAAGTGAACCCGACGAATAACAACGAGGCTAACAAACAAACTTCAACGTTCACCGCGTGAGATCTACTCTCCATTTTCGACTACCTTAAAAGATATCATTTTTTTTAAACAAATACTAGAGACCTAGTGAGCTACATTTCCCGAGTCATCGATCGCGCTTGTGTATTATAGTAGATACTTGTACCTATAAGTATTAAGGAACATTGCAAAATTTCATTTTGCAACTTTAATATAGTGTTCACGAGTGAATGAGATGAATGAAGTGAGTGAAAATTAGTTGAGAAACTTTTACTCGAAACGAGTACATTTTGATATAGTACACCCTTTGAGGGTTTGTTAATGAATAAAGTGTTGTTAAGAATGTAATTATGCAATCCAATTTGAAGAAACCCTGTAATTTTTAGAGGAAATTGCAAGAAACTGAAATTAGTGGAGGAGAAAGTACAAATATGAAATATGGGATATCGAGTATTATAAGTAAAATAAAAAAGTAACACAGTCTCATATTACTTCCTGAATTTCTATTAGCCCAAATTTGCCATCATTTAAAAAAAAATGAAAAATATTTGCATTTATAGAGCACATTCAGTATGAAATTCCCCAAATTTCTATAATGGATCCCGAACCTAGAAATTCAAAAAATTATGAAACTTTGCGAATATGTTGGAGATTTTAAGAAGATAAAAATGGAATAACAAACGAATTTACATTCCTTACATATTCACAAAATTTCATAATTTTTTAAATTTCCCCGTTCTGGATACAGAGAAATATCTCATATTCGTACCCTTTCCTCTAAACTTTGTTATAGAATATCAGGTAATAATATTTAATCGGAGTTTCTTACCGCGCATCGAAGTCTCCGGCGCGGAAGGAACTGTCGGTGAAACTATGAGAGGGACCATACGTTGTCTCCGTGGATTCGGCAGCCATCAGAACGCATTATCGCGTGTCACGGCCGGCTGACAAATCGCAGTGGATGCTCGTCCAAATGACTTGCAGGCTGGATGCTCTGACGAAACGTGAAGGGTACTCCAGAGTTATCCAAAGGGCGATGAAGAGGTTGTACCGGCGATCTAAATGCGACTCCACGAAGAAGATCATTAGGAAAAGTGTGGGTCGTGTCTTCTTAACGAAACGCTCGCACGAAGACGCGTAATTATATATCGCTGTTGGAGGTTGTTCCTTTTTTTTCCCATTTAGTTTTTCAGAGACACCACGAAGAGGAAAGTAGAACGCCGAAGAATGATTCGACGATGAACGAGCTGTTCTCTCGAGCAAAAACAAACTATCGCTTTGTGAAGATTCAAATTCCTGGATACACGCAAACAGGTCTGTTTTTCAAAGTCTCGTTCTACTGTATCGATAGAATTTCTGTTTATAGATAATGTATTGTTCCCAGCGTGGATATAGCCTACATAAGATGTTGACACACGTGCAGCTGGGGGGAAATTTCTCGTCAGGATGCAAAGGAGAACGGTAGCCGGGAAGACACGGCCGCGTTAAGTCAAAAAATCAACATTTAACCGAAGGGTCGTGCATGCCGGGAGTTGTACGCTTAAAAAGCCCTTTACAGAGCCAATGAATTCTTTGACGCAGATGCCTCGATCCACGCTGTACACCCAACCACGTCGAACTCGAATAGCCGCACGAGGTTGCATGACTTCACCTTTTCATGGCTGTCGGTAAAAATCGTCTCACGGTTCCAGGAATTCACCGAAAGATAAGATGCACACTGGAGCGGAACGGAATAAACTGTAACAAGTTAAAATTCAAAATTAACTGATAAATTTAATAAATCTGCATAGTGTTAGAGTGAAATGTTTGTAAAAAGGATCGACCAGTTTTAAATTATGGAGGCAAAATAAAAGGACTTAAATGCGAGAGAAGTGGTGAGACAAAGTTTGAAATTCGAAGACGTCCTCGAGGTTGGGCCGACGACGTCCAGAAGAATTATCACCGACGAGCATCAGGAAGTGTCTCCTTACGTTCGAAGGGACGTGGCGATTTTTCTCGTTCCGTGTTTTCACGTTGGACGATCGATCGTCACCAGGGTGGCTTCCACGGCGCTGGTATCCTGCACAAAACGAAGGGAAGGATATTAATATTCCGATAACGTGTCCAGACGTATTAACCGTCTTTGTTTTGCTGACCCCGCCACGACCGAGATGAACGTTCGCCAGATAACAGAATTCCACGAAAACTTCCCTTCTGCTTTATTATTCCTCATCGTCCTCTGCCTCCCTTCTGCGGCTTCGCTTTGACCTTGCATCTATTACTATAAAACGTGCCCGGCTTTACGATGCAGCTGAACCGCCTTTTTACTTGCCGAATCCTAATTATATCAATTCTTTTGAAAGGTAAATAATCTTTGATATTTTGCCAAATTTTTTAAATTAAAAAGCGCCTCTTAAGTGGATAACGCGATAATATCATGAAATTAATCTTTTTCGATCGGGCTTCGCTAAACAATTTATTTCCAATGGGTCAATAATACCAATAATACTGGAAGTTTAAATTGACAAATTATATGATCGTATTCTCAATAATCATTATTATAATGGTGCATTATGCATGTGCAATTTTCACAATGCCAGTCAACGTGTTAATAGGAATGAAGCTGCAATCCTGTTATGAGATCTTCAGAAAGTCCATGCAAGAGTCTGATTTAATTAAGATCGCCCGAGTTACTCGACGAACCGACACTCGAAACCTGTTTGCAGCTTTCTGCCTGTTGTGCACCCTTGAATGTCGATGACTGCTCGTTCACATTGTAGCTGACGATGGTGTCAATTAAGATTAACTTTATCTAAAGTGCATCGGTTCGAGTAGATTGAGTTGGATGTTTCATCGTGTCTCTGGCTTCTCTGTCGAATTGAAAACCCTTTGCCATAGATCATGGAGAAAGAAAATATCGGTCATTTAATTGGATCGTTGAAACGGAAATTTGCGAATTCGTTTCGTGTCAGCATAGAGCAAGAGGACATCGCAAAACGGTCCTGCGAGCACGATAGGACCTGGTATATTGCCTGGCCCTTCATTTTTTCAACGATTTCAGGGCCCGTTGCCTACCTGCAACCTGGCCCAACGAGACTACAAAACCTTCTCTATCCCTTTCTCCAACCTCGCCTCCCTTTCCTTCCTCCGCTTGTATCCACCACGGCTCTCCTTTCTTCCATTTCCTTTCATCGTAGATCTTTTGCCTTGGAACCGTGATCACGATCGAGCTTCGAACGCGTAATAGATTTAACAGTTTCTTTCGGGCCACGGCGGTTTCGGGGTCGGTTCAAGGGGTGAAAAATTCGTGAACCGTACGAAATCATCTTTAGGGTGTAGCTTACCCTTCACCATTGTTACGTGTTTCGGTATTTTATAAAATATTCCGTTTTACTCCCCTTATTATCTTAATATCAACCAACGGAGTGTATTATTAAATTCGCATCACTGATGAATTTCACTATGGTCTATGCTTTTATAATGCTTCAGAAGAACGAAGATTTTTGTAAAAAAAACGTGAACAGACTCTATATAATAAGGTGAATTCTAAAGGCTACCTTGTTTTCGCATAAAACAAGCGAATTACCCTTAAATTGGGGACACCGAGGATCAATTTGGGAATCACGGCGTCGTAATTCCCGAATAGTTGATTGGTAATCTTCGATGGAACTAATTAAGGCAGCCGACTCGTATCCAACGTCCAAATTGTTTTCTATGCCGGCCTTTTCCCTTCGGTCCCGACTAGATAGCCTTGGGGATCCTTTTTACCAGGGGAGGATGGCCAAAAAAAACTACGCGAAAAGATATTTCGCGAGCTAATGAGCCGGTTTAGCGACTCTTAACGTAATTATCTTTATGATTTAGAAGGAACGTTCACTCGTTATCCGAACATATTCTGTAATTAACGATTCTTCGAAAAATTATTAATATTCCTATGTAACAAAATATTCTTATCTTGAGTCAATTATCAAAGGGTCGAGTTTTCTTTTAATTCATAGAAATAAAATAATTTTAGTCATCCGTTGTTCATTCTGAGCGCCTAATTCCTTGAATAAACCAAGTCCCCCTAATTTCCCAAGAATAATTCCCAAGGGATCCGACAGGTCTAATTTAACTTATTATTGTGGGTCTAAGCAACAATACGGTATTGTTTGCCGAGGGTGTAAAGAAGTCCGAAGGAGAACCTGAGAATCATTAGAAAGAAGGGCCGTTTGTTTTCTTACCTCTGTCTAAGCCGACTTGTAGCGACCGTCGAGCACTAAAACTCCCATAAACACTTGCAGTAAAAAGGGCTACCCTTCGAATATAGAGACGAGTCCGTTGCGTCGAAAATTTGACGCTTTCTCCGGGTCGCCGCGCTGTGATCACTTTAATGACCCATAATCGCCGCTTCTAAGCCAAAAAAAATTGTCGCAAAGAGGCACTTGTTCGAAACAGCCTAGGGCTCTTCTCGCTTCCTGGCGGCTGAAAATAAAACAAAATAAAAAAATAAAAAATTGTGGAGTTTAGTACTGGAGGAAGGACGTAAAAATGATTTTGCTCCGGTCGATTCAGCTGCAGGAAATTCGACGTAGAGGATTTCCAGGTTCTCGAAGAGGACGCGTGGCCATCTGTGGCGTGCGCAAGAAATCGGAAAACGCTTTTCGAGATCGTCGACATATGGCACGCGGGGCCAGACTTTATCTCGAGGAAAAAATACCCCTGGAAGGCGCGGCAGTGTCTGCTGAAAATGTTGCGGAGGTGGAGACGAACGAGGCGGCTGCCTTGTCGGCCCGTGCAGCGATGGATTTGACCGGCTTTCAAGCGGAAACTTAAGTGTTTCATCATTCGGTTATACCTGCATCCGCTTGTTTCACGAAAATGCTATACATCAAGGAATCGTGGCAGATGGTGTACCATTTATCTCAAGCATCAGGAAATTTACAAAATTAATACTAAAACTACCGGCACAGCGTTCAATGTACACTGAATTTTAACCCTTTCGAGACGGAGCATTCTTAAGTCAGCATGGAGTATTATTAATTTAAAGTTAAAGAAGTAATAATATTATAAACCCTTACTGTCTACACTTATATCTGTGTTTTGTATCAAAAATATAATGCAAAAATGAATTATTATGGCAATTATGTTTGTACATATACATATGCGTCCATCGTCTGCAAAGGGTTAAATGGAAAATAAAATGGACTGAAATTTAAACTAGCGTATACTATAATTCTTTATCTCAATAAAAGTTAATGTATATTTCAACGAAAACTCTTTGATAAATTTTATGATTTAAAATAAGAAACTTGAAACCTCTCGTTTTGACTCCTTTGGTAATTAAACAGGGCCTATGATTAGATATGTGGTAGAAAAAAAATAGAATTGTAGGAGTATTCGAACGCGTTTCTAGAATTGGAGAAATTGAAAAGACCAGATCACCGACGATCTATCATCCGGAAGAGAGAAGCGTCAGTGTGGGTCAAAGTGGCCGTGAATTTTCGCCATTCGGCCTCTGTTCGTCGGTCCATTCTACCACGCGACCATATGGTCGCCGACGGCATGGTCCATTATTTCCTACAGGATTCATGGCACAAAAATGGAAGGCAGGGGGCAGGGATAGTTGGCCCACCACGAAATTACCCGAAAATTGGCCCCGAGGCTCGGCTCGCCTCATTTTTTCCCGGATAATCTAGCAATTTTAATTTGAATTTCAATGAAATCCTCGTCAATTAACTATCGAATTTAAACTTATGGATACTTCAAATATTTAACAATTCGTAATTGAAAATGAAGAACACCGTAGAAAGAATTTGTGTCCATAAATCTTTTTTGCATGAAAATAACTCAAGCATTTTATGTTTCATCCCCGAATAAAACTATTAGAGGTTTTCGATCGAACCTCGATGCTCACAGCTGTCTTCCAGCCGTTGGTCTATTTAAGTGTTCTTTTTAGCTTCGTTCTCCGCTGCCTTTCCCTTCATCGTCTATAAAATATGCTAAACGCCCGCGGAGGCCTGGCGCCCCCACAGAGCCCTCTTTCTATCTCTCTTCGTCCCTCTGAACGCTGTTATTTACGAATTATGAATGTTGTAAGACAGAGCATAATGATCGCGACGAGAGCCGTCCAATTTTCGCCGGTTTAACCACCGTATCCTTAATGTGGCCGAGACCGACACGGCCCTCGGCATGGACGTTCCCTAAGAATTCTTAGGATCACTCGTCACTCCTGTCTAAAAGAAATGACTTTTCACTAGTCATCTAGCTAACAGCGAACGAATGCCGTTCCTTTTAACTGAAATCGTATATTTAAGAAGATTCGCGTACATTTGAAAATTTTCTGCTGAACCATCGTCGGGGTAGCCATTGATTACCCGGTGAAAAAAGCGCCGGTCCATCGCTTAATACGCGGGCCCATGGACCAGCAAATCGACAGCGTGATCCAAACGGCGTCGTTTTTGCAGCTTTCGCGTGCTTTTTACGAGGCTCGCCTTAGCGAAACGCTCCTTTCGATGGCAATTACCGGGGCCCGGGACGAACACACGCTTGCGGTCGCTTTCGCAGCGACGCGAAACCGAACGACGACGGGGCCCCGACCGACCGGCAGACCGTGGGGCCCCCATTGAAAAGCGAACGAGCCACGAACACGCGTGGAACCACGTGCATGCGAGATTATCGGACGATATTCTCCGTGGGCCATTGTATCCGGCAAAAAGTGACCGCGGCGGTACGAGATGCACCGGCCACGCGGCAAAAAAAGAATTAATGACGGCGGAAGAGGTAGAGAACCGGGTGGACGCAAGAAAGAAGCTCGGAATTTCGTGCCATTTGCGCCGTGAAATCTCTTCCACCAGCTGAATTTCGCTCGATCGACCGGGCCTGATTCGACGCTTTGAAAATCGAGTATCTTTGATGAAGATACTCGGCACGTTCTGTTTTTATCTTCCCTTGAAAATCGTAGGAAGCCTACGGAGAATTTTCTGTAAACGCGAAGCAGAAACCACAGGGAGGCGAAAGTTTCCTACTGCTTAAGGTTTCGGAGGTCGTCCTGGTAACAAAGACCCTCTCTCAGGGTGAGATTGCAAAAAGTAGCGGTGGGACCGCAATTTTCACTCCGACCGAAAGTCAGCCGCAGTAAATTAGGCGGTTGCTACCGTCAAGATGACGAGGAAAAGCCAAGAAGCAATTGGTGCGACCTTTACGAGGCCAGAAACTCTGGAACGTTTCAAAGCGTGAAGACTTTTGATTTACAATCAGAAATTGTGGAATCGTGGCGAGAGTCGATGGCGCCTTTCTCGCGCTTCCAACGGCCCTAAATCAGCCCTGGAAATTCCGATTCGACGTCACTGGGCTCGTAAAAGCGAACGACAACGTCGGGTTTCGTGTGATTTACGAAGACCGTGAGGGGAGAGGAAAAAAAAAAAGAGATTTTCGCCCGTGCCGGTCTGGAGGGCGTTTCGAAGCCCTTAATTGCTCGGATAGAACGAGCTTTTCACTGACTGCTTCACGATGGGAAGGGTGACGCTGTTAATTTGACAGGAGGGGAAACGAAGGACTGATACGTGGTGAGAGTGGGCCTTTAGCAGCCATCAATGAAACGATATTTTCAAAGCTTTCTTTTTTTAAGTAATACCTAAAAATGTAGAAAATATAATATAATGAACTATAATTCTAGTTGCTACAAAAAGTAATTAATATTTAAACAGCCGAGACTGGGTCAATCGCGACCCCCAATTACAAAACATATACGAGGATATTCCCTAAAGTTAAATGCATAATTTTTAAACAAAATAAAATAATATGAAATATTAAATTAAATTAAAATTGTAGCTCTTTATATGGTCCACCGTCCGAAAGTTGAAAAATGCATAATATATTTTCTACTTTTTTAGCAAAAAGATCAATCTACAACTATATACGTTATCCTATGTATAAGATTTAGTTGAGAAGGAAAAAATGCTCATCAGCAAAGATCTCTGTCCACAATGTTCGACCCGAAAGCCGGTGTCATAAAGCAAGAGCAAGTCCCAAGGGCCGGACACGACCCACCAGCAGTCGAGGGTTATAAATTTCGGTTTCGAGAATTTGTCAGGCTAACATATTGGCGGATACCTAGCGTCTGCTGAGGCAAGGTAGAAGGCTAAGTGCTCAATAGCGATTCAGAGATCCTCTGGTTACCACCTGTCCTCCCTGGGGACTCGTTTCGTGAAATCTCTTCTTCTTTTTCTTATCCCGCCTCGAGCGACCGAGGGAAAGCCAACGCTAATGCTTCTCGTTGACAATGAAAATTTGTCGCCGTCGTATTTGACGCGAAAACTGGCTTTTCAAAGCGTCTCCATATCCCCGCCGACGCTGTTTAGACCGGAGGAACCCTAAAGACCGAAATTTTCTGCTTTGTTGCGTTTCTTACTAGACCAAGGTGATTTTCGGAAGCTACAAAGGTGAAGGTCTCCCTTAGAGGTAATTTCTGACAATTTTCTGCTACGATAGAAATTAGGCGAGGCTTGTCAGTGAAATTTTGGGTATTTCGAATAATTTTCATTGATGGACCAAAATGTCATAGAATATTTTGAAAAAGAAAAACAGGGCACATGGATGGTTTGAAATAATATTTAAGAAAAATATTCCCTCGGGTTGTATACGGAGATTAAGGAAGCTGAGAGAATGGTAATATTTTTCTAGGACAGATAAGCTCGGGATTCAACTTTGCGCTCCCCAACGTTTGACAATCCGATCAGCAAACTCCTTTTGTTATGCGCCACGTTCTTTGGCTCTGGTTCGCGCCTCTGAAACCCAGTGTAAACTTTGAACAACACGTTTGAAAAACTTGCCCGCGTTTCCTCGTTAATTTTAATCCATCAAATATGTATTATATTCACACGTTCTCCTCGGAAATATCCAGAATGAATTGTACGCAATCCGCGACAAAAGGATAAAAAGAAACTCTATTCATCCCCGTTCCATTGAAACGACGGAAAAGCGGTTTTTTATGAAACTCGAGGACGGAAACGCGGATAAGATCTGAAATAAAATCTTGGCCCATCACGATCAACGTGTCCGCGGTTCCGATTCGAATTCTTTTCTCTCTAAACTGTTGAAGACCCGTGGTCGTCGGTCGTGTTCGAGCCCGGGGAACAGACGTACTTAATCTGACGGAAAATCGAGACTCACGTAATCCTTGGCGGCGAGGATTACGGTCGATAAACAATGCTGTTGCGAGGGCAACGCGTGGTCACAGGAATACAAGAACGCTTCGTGCGGGAGATGTTACACGGCGATAGTTGGTCGGTTGGAAAAGAAGGTCGGTTCGAGGACTGGAATGAGGGAAAAGGAATGTCGAAAAGGAGACGGTCACGGATTACGGCTCCTACGAAAACATCCTCGCACCTACGGTGTCGGGAAATGTCTTCGGGGATGAAGGTAGTCGAGCATCGAGCCACCCTCCGAAACAAACCGAACGATGCTCGTTAATTTTACGAAAATTTTCGCAAATAGAATATTCGAAAATTAATATTGTATCCTGCAATATTTTTCTTTTTGCTTGCTTTGTGAAAATCTCGTTAACGATACTTTCACGACTGGAAGGTTCCGAATTTTCCAAGGGATCGGGGCTCGCGATGGCAAGAATGTCAAAGAAAAGAGCGTCACCCTATTAAAAGCAATTTCACGTTCGACGAGAGATCGTCAGCGTAAGTCGGTGAAACAGAACTGGTAAAATCGCGGTGGATCGTCACGCGTCGAGCGTGGATCGGCTATGGACCAGGTGTGAGAAAAGCCCTGGGGCACAATAAAATGTCACTCTCTATTGAAGGAACGATCCGTCGTCGGAGCGCCACCCCTAAACGGTGCCTAGATGAATGGTTCTTCTATTCGTGGGCTTCTTTTCTATTGCCAACGGGCACAAACGAGCGAGCGAGCGGGCGCGGATCAAGCGTGTTTCACACAGCTCGGCGCTAGGGATGCAACTCGGTCCCGTGAGTTTCAACGTCATCGTATATTTCACCCCACAATCGGACTGCCAGACAAATACCCTTATTTGTACACATCCTGTGCATTGTGAGGGGGTATCGCGGGGCACCCAGGGAGCACGAACGACTTCCGGTGAATACGTTTCGTCTACTCCTCCTACTTCTCTTTTCTCCGCTCGCGTTCTTTATCGGTCCAAGGGCCGTGTCTCTCCGCCTCTTCCTTCGCGTTCAGTTTCATGCCTCTTTGATTTCATTTTTTTTTCCCCCTTTCATCGAGTGGAGGTGGTGGGTGGGACCAAATCGCGTACCTGCGCCCTGAAAACCGTATATTGGATCGTGCTACGAGACCTTTTGATAATGCGGATCCTTCGAATCGCGATCATTCGAAACCGATTCTCCTGTTTCCTCTTCTCCTCCATTGTCGAAGACCCAGGAAGAGCTGTTTGCAACGGAGCCCTGGGCGGATGCTGGCTAATTGCGGCCAAATTTTCCTGGACACCCTGAGGGCCTTCCCGAAGGCCCTGCGGTCTTTTCCTCGTCACTGCGAGGGTCGATTGATCATCCGTTTCCTCCTAGTTACGCCCAAAACTTCTTTTATCTTCTCGACCATTAATAATAAATGTAAATGAAAATTTTCAATGAAACAAAAATTTATTACAAAACCATGAATGATTCAGATTACCTAAAATTCTTCAAAGAACACTGGCAAGAGGGTTTCCGAGAAGGAACATCATCGAGGAACTTGAAGGTACTTTTCAAAGCGACGCGATTCCACGATCAACCGAAGACGAAATTTAATTTCTCCCGAGAACAAGTCAATTTTGGAACAATCTTTCTTCCTTCTTTCCTCCCGCATCGGGGAAGGTTTCTTCGCGGCAGAATGCCGTTTTGGACCATATGCCGGCGACCATACGGCACGTGGATAATTACAGTGAAACGCTAGGAGGTAGTAATGCGAGGGTGGTGCACTACCAGATAATATTCGCGACGACAGATTGTACGCAGAGCATACCAGGGAAACTTGAATCTACGTTAAGCGAGTCGTTTATGGAAGAATAATGCTTCGGTAATTTCGTTGCATCAACGATCCTCCATTTCCTTAAATTGAAAACTTTCATACATCCACGAAAAATCCTACAATACAGTTACGATTGAAAATGAATCGCTCTATTCAAAAATAAATCGTTCTATTCAAAATGTTATAATAATAACAGAACGAAAGGGATCTTCTCAAAGGGTTGATCTTCAGTGAAATTATCCTGATCGGTTTCGTGGAATCAAGATTAGTCGCCGAATGGCGAATTACAAAAAGGAGAAAGGCCAACTCTTTTCGCAGTTTGGCCTACTTCTTTGGCCGGCGAAATAATTCGGCCAGAAGGACGATGATGCAGCGTGGTCGACCATATGCCGAGGGAGATGGTTCCAGCCCACGGATAATTACAAGGGATGCTACGCTTGCCTTAAGGGGGTAGGGACGAGCTGAAATTCAATGGTGGGGCGCGTGGCTACATAAGGAAGGTACCGACCACCGAAGGGTCGCAGTCGGCTCGAAATTTCGGAGGTACCCGCGTCTCTATTCCTCGTCCACCTCTTCGGCCAACACTTTCGATCGTTCCATTCGATAACCAACAGTTATTGTTTCTGTTATAACAGTGTTATTAATACAGACAATAGTGAAGAATTGAGAAAGTGAACGAGTGAGTGAATACACGGTTGAGATAAGAAATCGAACATGGAAACATTGTGGTTCTTGTTCATCGTCTGGTGTACGACGATGGTTACCAGCTTCGATCTTGGACCAATTATCAGAATTGCTCAGTGCAGATCGCAGTGTTTAAGGAAGCATACCACGGATGGAGTTTGCGATTGGTATTCGGGTCAACAGCAAACCAGTTGCAGCATGGTAATTGAAATTCTAAGTCTTTTTGTTAAATCTCAGTCCCTTGGAAAGAAATGTGTTTAAAAATATCTATTTTCTCTTCTCTCGTTATTTGAACGCACACGAACTCTCCTCGTCTCAAATAGACTCACAAGTTGGAACTCGTCACGAAATTTCGAAGCACCCAACGCGACCCTTCCATGCCACACGCTTTCTCTCAAGAATTCCCTCGAAAAACCAACAATCCCAATTTTATTCTCGTCTACCAAACGATAAACGATCTCCTACGGAATCAAAATACCCTGCGAAAAAGTAACTCCGGATCACGTTCGTTTCGATTCGATCATCTGAAAATCGAAATAGGACCCTACCGTAGCCGACTCGTGGCGATAAATCTCGCGTGTCGGTTTTATGGGGCGCCGAGGAAAATCATGGTGGTCGTCCCCACCCTTGGCAGCCACCCCTGGTGGGTCGGACGCGTCGCAGATGGACAGATGGGAATCACGATTAACTCACGCACAATGGCTCGTACCACGTGTGTGTACTCGTAGGGCGTTGCTCATTTGGTGTACAGGGGGTGTCCATTAATTTCGGGGAAATCGATGCCATCTTGCTCGCGTGTACACCCACGGGCAACAAGAAAAAGAATGTCTCTGCGTGTGTGTGTGTATGTGTGAATAGGAGACACGTACACGGTTCGAACATTATCGTGGTTGAATCGAGAAGAGTTGAACGAGGGAACAGGGCGACGATGATCCATTCAAATTTATTCCCGAAAGGAGAAAGGAGAGGTCCTCGAGGCTCATTTCCCTGGGACACATTAGAATAACGATTCTCGGAGGAGGCGGACGCGCGGAGGTGGCTTAACGAAGGTCGTACTGGAGGGGAACCCCCTCGGTGAAAGAACGTCCAAGTTACGGTCGTCTAATGACGATTATTCGTTGATAGGGGAATCCTTTTGCGCTCGCTTTGAACCGACCTCCTTTCTTTTCCTGTACACGATAATTGTTTCAACTTGGGATCTCGAGGGAGACCGGTCGGTGTTCGACCGATTGGAAACGAGGGGAACATGCCTGAGATCGTTGGCAGGTTCCTCGTTCCATTGTTACTTTTCTGAAAGAATTGCAATTCTTCCTATTCGATCGATTAATCCATCTTGGACTCGTACCGATAATTTTGGTAATTTAATAGAGAAATAAAAATTCGCACCAGCAGGCAATTTAATCGGCCGATGGTAATCGAAGAGCCGTGGATTAGAGGCGTCGATCGCTCCATCAGATTTCATCCAGATGAAATGATCGTACCGTTATCGAGTTACGATCGCTGGAGGGTCGTAAAAACGAGTCCCCTCGTTCGGGAAATCAATGACCGGGGTCGCAGTAAAGTGAAATAAACGGGATGAAAGGGCGCCGCGAACGTCTACACCGAATCATTCGTGGCTTTTAATTTACTGGAATAGTAATCAACCCTGAACGATCCAATTTTCTATACAGTCATCAAACTTTTAATTAATCTCCTTTGACAATCGATCGTTTCGTCATTTCTTTTTCGCGTGTCCATTTCTCGTCACCGATGATATAATCAGCTGTTTCTGACTAATCCACCAGAAGCACTCGAGGCCCTTCTTCGAATCTCGTTTACGCATAGCAGCTAAAAGCCGACTGGAAAAATGTTACGGTCCTAAGAAATTATCGCGAGACCGAGTTTTTAGATGGCTGCGAGGTCGCTTCTTCTTTTTTCCGAGGCGTCATTAGCGCGAAAGAGGGAACCTATGTGTGGCTGTTTCTACGAAGCAGCCAGACTTAGAAGGAACATCGTGATGAAGGATAATTCAGGGAGTGAGGGTAGAGGAAAGGGGTCTGTCTCTAAGAGAACAGAATAAAAAAAAAAAGAAAAAAGAATCTGAAAACAGGGCTCCACGAGAGACGGTACCCCAATAAATATGAAGACAACAACGACGGTGCCTGTTATGCCTGAAACAGGTTGGAGCTAATTCGGACCCCCTCCTCAATTCTCTCTTTCTCTTTCTTTCATCTCTTTTTTTTTCTCCTCTTTCTGACTGCACCCTCTTCCTTCCCCTGGTCCTCTCTATAGCCGCTTAAATCGCTCGATTCAACGGTCCCAGCCGATGCTTTCTTATACTCCCTTTCCTTCTTTGCGTTCCTCAGCCGTTCCTCTCCCTCTTCATCCCCCTCCTGTACCGTCGTCCTTTTTACCCGTGCGTGCAAGAGCTTTTTGTTCGACGTTCAAACCTCCCTCTTCCCTCCGTGCTCGCTTCTTTCACTGTGTGTATGTGATTTTATTTTATTTTTTTTCTTCTTCTTCTGTGTTACAGTGCTGGCAATACTGCGAGGGCCTGGAGAATCGATGGGAGAAAACGAGAACCATTTGCGAGGGCGACCAGTATCTACATGTAAGTAAATTTAGGGACGAGACGGTCTTTTGGATTAGGGGATGCTGCGAGGGGGAAATTTTTGGTCGTTTCCTTTGACAAGGGGAAATTGCGTCGAGGGTTGTTTGCAGTTTGTTTCTGGGGCTAGTTCTAATCATTTTCCAGCAATTATTAGTGATACAAATATGTGCAGAAAATTTCGAATTATTTTGAATCTTTGTGCTCAGTTTATGTTAAATTCTTCGAGCGTATCGAACTAGCGGAAAATTCGAATCGATCGACCGTTGGAAACTTTTTTCGCGGGGGTTAACTTGAAACGTTTCGAAACCGTGGTAGAAATAATCGATGAGCATCGGTCCGTAGCCCTGGGACCAGAATAAAGAGAATCCTCGATAAAGGGACGCGAAGATCTACGGGCTGGGAAAATCCTTAGAAACGGCTACCTGTCGATTTTCACGGAAGATCGAGCCCCTTTGCCCTGTAACGCTCGAGTTTAAACAGTCGATGTATCGACCTCTAGAGATAGGAATCTTTTTCAAATATTTGGGCAACGTCTGACTACCAGGTTACGATGAACCTTCAGATCAGGATCCTTTGATGTTTCTTCAGATAAATAGAATGTCTCTTTTTAGGGGATGGTTAATTTCGCTTTCTGGTTAAAAATTGGCGAAATTAATTAACAGTTGATATTAATTATGTTTCCAGTGTCCAGCATGCCAAACGGCCTGCAACTACCGGAAGACAAGGGTAGAAGAAAAGTACCTTCCATCTATGTTACCAGCGCCCAAGAAGGCACCCATAGATCTAGACAGATTCGACGTGGCAG
Organism: Osmia bicornis bicornis; assembly: GCF_907164935.1. NCBI lineage: Eukaryota > Metazoa > Arthropoda > Insecta > Hymenoptera > Megachilidae > Osmia > Osmia bicornis. The sequence goes on from NC_060222.1 coordinate 4,696,809, forward strand.
TGGTGATGCGTAAGGTGTACAAACAGTGGCGTGTGACCGGTTACTACTCGGGTGGGCACAGTCCAAACCTGAGACCGGACACTTGGATCATCGTCGCTATGGAGGACGGCGTGAAGCACTACAGCTGGCAAGAGTGGGTGCCGAAGCTGGAATCCCTGAAAGAAGGCCCATTGTACGAGGCGACCATCTCCTGGAAGGACGTCCAGACTCAACTCCAGAAACAAAGATCCCTGGAACAGGTCCGGTTCAACAACCGAGTCAGACAGTTCTTCCTGGAAAAATACGGCGAGAAGGTGCTCGCCGAGTGGAGAAGCCAGGAGGATTCTCAAATATCCGACGAGGTATTCCGAAGGTTCTTCTTCAGGAGGAAGGACGATCGTAAGGAGGATTCTATGGAAACTGACAACACACCGTCTACTAGCAATGATTACGAGAAATTGGACAAGGATCAAGGGAATAGGGAGTCTTACGTGGTGTCCTGGGAGCCAGAGACTGGAGGACTGATGGGCAACCAAGTGGCCGACTCGAATTCTGCCCAGATTTCTTTGGTACCCGGCACGAAATACTTCGTCAGAATCGCTTCGAACGACGGCCCAGGTAGCTTCCCCATCGAAGTGGACACCAGGCCTAATTTCGTCCAGGCTAAGAGGATAGAGAGGACCCTCGAGTACCTGTATCCTTGGGACGTCTACGCTGCCTGCGGTTGTGCTGTACTTTCGCTGATCATCCTTGCACTGGCTAAAATCTGCATGAAGAATAAAAATGCTGAGGTTGAAGAAGTTTGAAGCTGATTTTCAGGAATAAAAGGATCACCTTAAATATCGAAACAAGGTCTTATGGACTCTGTTAAAGTTGTCTACTGTTATGAAACAGTGGGAACAGATGATACATAAACGTTTAGTTTTTAATTGAAAATGATTTTAAATTTAAAAGTGTTGTATTATATGTGTATGTAGAAGTAAGTACCGTGAGTCTCAGGAGATTCACCCTTCTCTTAGGGTTAACACATTGACTGCCTCTCGAACATCTCATATTTTCTTTCCTTTTTTGGTTAATAAATTGTTAATAAAGTCGATGTGTTAATGAATCGTCGATGACAATGACAAACTCAGGGACACGTTTGCCCTCAAGTGGCAAATTTTATCGTCGAACGAAGATTAAGAAAGAGACTGCTAGATTATTGCCATCACTAGACTGCGAATGTTTATGCACTTATAAAATAAATTCTTCCAAAATCATTGCAAAAAAATAATATTTACATGGACATTCACGATCTAGATACTACTATTATGTATAACAGTTGAATCGATTACTTGGATCAACATTTTTGCAGAATAAAAATCGTTCAAGCGACCGATTCAATTTCACTTGACACTGTAAATTTGATGTTCGATAGATAAGAAAATAGCCTGTAAAACGTGTAAATGTGCTAGTGTAGTATGTACAAATCGTTGGATGATATTTTTGTACGTAATGGATGGTTAACTGAAAATCACTGCTTGCTCAACGCGCAACGAACAGACTGTTAAAAAGAGTTCCTATATCATCAGAGAAAGTAGAACAGCGCTTTTCGAGGCGCTAACCTGTGTATTTATTTGTAAATAGTAGTACGAAAGCTTGTACATAGTTCTTAAAATATAAATAAATCACTTGTGAACAAGCAAACGTTTGCGAACGTGACACGAACACATTTTTATCCTCCTGGAAACTTTGAATTTTAATCCCTTCTTTGGCAGAGTATCCTTGGCAGAGGATCAAAATTGAATGACGAGGGTTCCCTAGGTTCTTTCATCGAATTTCGGAAGGGTCGACTGTCCTCCCATATCGAATGGATTTAAACCAGATTACAGAGGGAATCGAACGTTTCAGAGAAATCCTTTGGAAGCCATAGAAAAGAGGATTTCCTCGAATAAACGTAAGATCGACCATGGGAAAACAGGATTTTACTTTCCAATATATCTTTTGCTTTGGACAAATTTTGAAATTAAAGGAATAGTAACCGCGTGAGTAGAAGATGAATATAAGTGGTGGGGATTAACCCTCGGACGGCGGACCATGAAGAGAACCCTAATTTCAATGCAACAACTAAATTTGGTGGAAGTGGAACCTTTACAATTGAAGATTCTTCAAGCCTGAATTTTAATTAAATTTTCATTTTCTAAATTTTACACCCTTCCTTTGAAAATTATTCTTCCAATAAACTCTTTCGTTAAAAAAATTATATCCTTGTACGTGTCGCGATTGATCCAATCTCCTCTGTTCATGGGTTAACGAATAAATTTCCCAATGAACGTTCTCGAAAGACCGTCAAGCGAAATAACTGTTACACGTCCGAAAGAAATGGCAGAGCTCTCGAGTCGGCTCGATTCGCCCCGGGGACTTTAGCTTACGAATCCTCCCGAGAAAGTCCCAAGAACGTCCATTTCCTTTCGAACGGGGCCGCTAGCAGCGGGAGAGATACGTTTGCTTCGGTAGTCGAAGAGGTACATTGAACTTTCCCGAGCGGCGAATAATAAACTTGTCGTGAGCCGAGGAAGTAAGAATAAAAAAGAATAAAAAAAGAAACGAACAGTCCAGTCCGTGGGGGAAGTCCAGATGTGTAAGCCTGTCACACACATGCGGACACACTGAGCAACCATGAAAAAGTGTGCCATGACCTCGAACAAGGTCCCGTTATCCAAGGCGAAGCCTTGGACGCGGTCGTCCTCAGTCTTGACTCGGAAGTCAAGCAAAGATGATACTGCTGCTCGCTTGTCTCAGCCTCCTGATCGGCCCCGGCGAACTGGGCACCCTGAACAATGGACCTTCCGTTGGTGTGACAACTATTTTTGGTCTTGGTGCACTGCCATTTGGATTTGCAGCTGGCCCGAGGTATTATCCATCGATTATCATTTTTTTAAATTTCATTATTTTCATTGGGGAAGCTGTGACCTCTTAAAAATCAAAAGACTCCTTGGATTCTGGCATACTCTGTATCATATTATAATAAAAAAGAAGTTATGATTATTATAAGGGGATATTGATATGTGTTAGTTTAGGTAATTGTTTCCAAACGGAAGTCATACGCGGTATTTGTTACTAGAATTAGTAGAATGGAGTAGTATCTTGTTATCGATGATCAGATTGTTACAAGGTTCCTGGTGTCACATGTATAGTACACCGTTGCTTTAATTACCGAGTCGTAGTCGATGTTATCTTGAACAGTGTTCCCCATGCTCGGTTATGTCTCGTTCCACTATTCTATATACGAATGGTTTCTCTTTTGAAAGTGGCGTGGAACCAATTTCGAAGGCAATGAGTCAAAACTGATTTCTATTTGTAACACATCCATCGGAGTATTAATTATAGAGTGTATTGTAATTCAATTTTCTAATTGAAGATAACAGTGTCTCATTCTATTTCGTAGCGATAGAATATAAATTTCTATTCCATTTAGATACGTTCCAAAATGGAAGAAGCAAGCATGCGAGATACCAGCATCTCAGCATCCAAACTCGCATTACGTCTGCGACGAAGCCGGGGAGGTCAAGTGTTTGCCAGGTAAAAAGAGAAAGAATAAGAAGGGATTAGTAGAACTCGTCCTTAGCAATAAGAAGCTAATGACATAGAAATTCCAGTTTGTATAACCGGTGTTCCTTTCATTTTTCTTTTTTCTCCTTGCTGTTAGGATGGACCGGAGATTTGTGCGACGTGCCAATCTGTCGGAAGGGATGCGACCCTCTTCAGGGTTACTGCCGTCGACCCAGCGAGTGTCGTTGCAAATTAGGCTTCTACGGTGAGCTATGCGACAAGTGTGTCGCTCTACCAGGATGCCAACACGGCAGGTAAATTTTCCTGAAAATTTATTACATAAATATTTAAAATGAAACTCTGTAAACCGAACCGCTAAAATAAATCCTCGACAAACGAAAACCGCAATCCACTTACTGCCGGTTTTAATTTCTCTAGAAACGTAATATTCCAGAAGAGATACGGTTACCACCCGATGCTAAAATTAACCGCGAATTTCAAACGAACGCTTTTATCTAACACGTCTACTTGGTTCATTTAACCCGGATCCAACCGTGAAAGTTTTCACCCATGACCAACCCAAAGATCTTGATTTCCATGTAACGCGAAACGTTCCTTTTCGAACACCACGTATCCATCTCGCGGCGCACCGTGACGCAATTGATTTTCACTTTCAGCTGTAACGTGAGCTTCGAGTGTTCCTGCGATCCTGGATGGAAGGGGATGTTCTGCTCGGAACCGATCTGCGCTGCCGATTGTCTGCCTAACCAGGGATACTGCGAGAAGCCAGGCGAATGCAGGTAACGCGCTAAGGCGTAATGGCGGAGTAATGAACGGTTATCAGTACCGGTAGCGGCGGATCGAAGCAACGAAACCGACAGGTTTTACCCGGCCCTTGTTCCATTAACGTTCATTGCTGCTTTAAAGCAATGCTGATCGATATAAGATTATCCTGATCGCCGGAAAATTTGCTATTCGAAGATTTGAATTTAATTCTAAGAACAAAGACTTGCAAATTACTTACATTAAAAAATTTAATTGATTTTCATCATCTTTTTGAATTACCATTTATGTAGATGTCGACTAGGTTGGCAAGGATCAAAATGCAAACAGTGCGCCGTTTTACCAATCGATATAAGATTATCCTGATGGCCGGAAAATTTGCTATTCGAAGATTTGAATTTAATTCTAAGAACAAAGACTTGCAAATTACTTACATTACAAAATTAAAATTGATTTTTATCATCTTTTTGAATTACCATTTATCTAGATGTCGACTAGGTTGGCAAGGACCAAAATGCAAACAGTGTGCCGTTTTACCAGGCTGCGTCCACGGAACGTGCCAAGGGCCACTGGAATGCCGCTGCGAACCCGGCTGGACCGGACTTCTATGTCAGACCCGTAAGTGACCCTCGAGTATCTCAATGTACATTTATCTAAATTTATTTATTCTGCCTGCAGCTATTTGCTCGCAAGGATGCAGCCGGGAGCACGGTAGTTGTCGTCGTCCAGGGACGTGTAGGTGTCGCGTAGGCTGGACTGGTCCCAATTGCACCGAATGTGTTCCTTACCCTGGATGCGTCCATGGATCCTGCAAACGTCCATGGGAATGTAGATGCGAACCTGGATGGGCGGGTGATCTATGCAACGAGAAGCTGACCTACTGCGACGAGCACCAAGGAATCTGTAAAAATAATGCAACTTGCATTAGTATGACGAAGGAAGATGGCAACTACAGGTGATGATACTTGACGATCGTCTTTGATAATTTGATTAATCAATGAATAATATAATCGTGAAATTTTATGTTACAATTAGATGCATCTGTCCTCTCGGTTACATGGGTCGTCAATGTCAAATCAGAACGATGGTACCATCCACGGAACTGGTACCACCCACGCCAGATTTAACTGAGTCAGAGGCGAAACCGCAAATGGTTCCAGTGAAACCGGAAGTAAACGAGAGCTCCCAGAGTCTCGAAGAAAAGGACAAAAACATGGTGAAAGAGGAGGAGCAAACGGTTGAACCATTAGGGCCAATTGTAATCACGGATCCTCCGTCCACGATTGACCCTGCCGCGACTGTTGGAAAATGGCCAACCGAACCACCCACGGAATCACCTGTTACAGAAAGGGACGACGAGAATGAAGCGTAAACAGGAACTCGACTGAGACTGCTTTCTGACTGTTATATATTTAATTAATTTATTTATTTATTGTCATTGCAATTAACGGTAAGAACTCATCGTTATTAAGTGAGATGTAGATTAATTTTTATAGCCCTTTGAAATAAACACTAATGCGTGTCTAAAGTTGTAATCAAAACTGAAATGAATATTGCAACTCGAAATGGAAGTCAAATTTAATACTCGATCAGATGCAAGCATCAGAAGCAAACAGGATGCAAGATTGCATTTCAGCAGGGCTCGATGGATTTTCGAGAAAGCGAACGTTCTGCTATCTCAAATCCAATTACTGCTTTCGATGGCTGGGTAGCAACGTAAATGGTACTCGTAGTAACTCTGCAGCCAGTACTTCCCTCGATATAAACGTACATATATAAACATTCCCGTGGAACGTTACGCTCGAATGGTCACGTATTCGATGTTACACGATGGATATTGCGCACGCTTACATGTGTCGTTTTCCATCGGCCCGATCGACTGCCCACGTAATCGACCGTCCAAGTCTCGTGTTCCTTACGTAATCCCTTGCATTTTTACCCTCCGTTCGTGCGTCATAGCTTGGACACTGGGGATATTCTACCACAAAGAAATTAATAATCGATATAATACACTAAAAACTGAAATATTTGAATTATACCAATTAACGTGAACTTCACTATAAAAATCAATTCATTTCAAGAATTTTGTAACATAAATGAGAAGAGTGTTAATTATCGAGGCACGCAAATGAATCTCTTCTTACATGTATATCTGAAGCAATGCGTATTACAGTTGCCTTACCAGAATTACGGAATAACGTTTACGTTTTGCTCGACCGCATTGCTGATCGAGGTCTGTCGATCCTGCTGTATGACTTAATCGACGATTTAGTTATGCTTTTAATTACGGTTGCATCGCCTTTCACCGTTCAAAACTAATTGATACTGAACCTTGTGCGATCGGGAATGATTTAGCAATCGCAAATACCTTCTGGAAAATTTCAACTGTTTTGTAATTATTTTTCTACTGGAATCATAGACACCTTGGTTATCTAACTGACGATGCAAATCAAGGGGGCAATGATTGATTTTATTTTCTAATGATAATTGATGGGTATGAAAGGGAGCTGAAGGTTTGATTGCAGGATCGAAAGTCTCTGAAAATTTCGGATAGTTTTATAGGCGAGATGGTTCGTTAGCGTCGACTAATTTTACGACTGACTCAGCATCGTTGGATTGCAGGTACGATCCTTGTTTGATCGTGGCTAATGAAGCACGTCCAGAGATCGACCTGTCTTTTAGCATGCTCTGATAATCGTCCTTCCAAGAACGTTGGTATGCATCGTCACCGCTCGATCTACGCCTTTTCTGAAACTTATTCTATCATTAACACGTTCGCCATGGAGCGAAAAACATGAGCATTCCTTTAGTAAATAAAATGAATCAAAATGATATCAATCAAGTGTGACAAATCGGTTGCATCGTTAATATTACTTAGATGTATCACGATTAAAACAGGTCTGATTCAATGCTCTCCTAATTTATCGAATCGAAGGAGACAATTACTTCCAATTACAATCATCTCCAGAAGGAGTCTAATGATGCTGTTAATCAAGGTCGAGCGATAAACCAACACGTTCGCGATTTTTTCTCGCACCGAGTCGATGTAGAATGAAATTAAATCGCGTAATTTACGCAAGTATAACGGTGTGGAAACGAGGCTAAGAATAATGACGGACGGTCATCAGCGAAAAAATGTCACAACGAGCAGTTCTCTCCTTCAACTTGCCTCTTTAATTGCATCCTTAATTCGAGCTTGCCTTCCATATCGAGCCTTAACCCTTTCATTAACGCGTCCGTTGTATAATCACGCTAAATGATTTATTTCGAACAACTGAGAAGTAATTTGGAAATGGAAGGGCTACAAAACCGGAAACCGATCGACCGATCTTTCTCGAAAAATAAAACGAGCCTATCGAACGGTGCGTTACGCATCGATCGATTAGTGTGTCTCGACGTGGAAACCGGTCGATCGATGTAGCTTCATAATCTAGTTATACGGAGACCCGTGCGTGTCATGCAAATGAACTGAAACATAACGGGGTCATAGTCCAAATTGCTTAGAATATATTCTAACAATCTAACAGGCAAAAGTTAATCACCGTATCGAATAAAAATAAAATTCTTCTTTCTGTATAGAAGAATATTTTAATCGAGATGACATAAGACGAATGGATTTTTCGATGACGCCTTTCTATTTTCGTCGATGGACCTCGATAAAATTTGGAAATAAAATGTCGTTTGAAAGTTATAGCTGACGGAGTTAACGAATAGACGACCCAGATTATGTATCGCGATACCTATTATGTCGCTGGTGATCGTGTAAAAATGGCAGGAAACACGCGATCGGGCTTAGAGCTGGGGGGATAGAAGAGGAAAAGTCGCAAGATCGTTCGGGCGGAAGGGAGGGGCAGCATCACGAGCGATTTCCCTTTCAATCGGTTCGCCCTTCGCCGTTCCCGCGATCCGAGAATTCCAGATCCGCAATTGCACAAATGTTGGCCGGCCTGTCTGTACGCGGTCCGCTTTCGAACGGTTAGCCGAATGGAAATCTACCGGTTCGAGCGGTCAGGCCGGAAGGGAAAGGGCGAGCTTCCCCTTTGCTCTCGCTGCTCCGGGGGTCCGTTCAAACGTTCCCCGATAAATAGAGGGCATCCGTTGAACGATCAAAGCGCAGCGTGTAATTACGTTTCAGCATCGCGACGTAGGTGTGCGATTCCGCGCGCGCACACGGGGGGAGAGAAACGTTCGCCTGCCTTTGACGCACGCTTGAATTTTAAGTTTCACCTCGACCGACTGATTTACGCTCGTACGCTCTTGCGATAGCGCGATGGAATGGCAAATATTCTAATGATCACCTGTCGGTTAAGCTATCCTTGCCGATAAGTAACAGGATCGATCAGCTCCACGCATTACGCACGCATCTTAAATGAAAGGTTTCGCGAATATATTTCTGAAATTTTTTTAATTAACTTTTCAACCCTTCAAAGACGGTGTCTGGAATATATTGGAAAAATAATTTTAAAGAGAATGTAAAATTTAGAAAATTAGAGAAAATTAGTTTGTAGTACCAATTCTATTAATGAATTTTAAAATAAATAAAGAAAATTGAAATATCGTGCAACTTCTCGATCCTTGATTAGGCAAATTATAATTGGTATAAAATTTTTAATTTCACTGAAAATATCAATCAAATTTGATACATTGAAAGTGTAAGTTACGTCACGAATGTGGCTCGATATTATATGGCGAATGATTAATAATGCATTCGATCCTAGCCGGTAATAATCGGCAGATCTGATTTTCCCATTGTCAGCGCGGGTCGTAGAACTGGTACCGTAATGATTCTTACGTAATCCCGAGTGACTATCGGGTCCAAGCATCTGTATTATGCCACACCGTCGTTAACTTAGCGGTTGCAATCTATTAGGCACATCGTGTGTACATGCACCGATACCCTCGGATGTAATGCACTTTTCAAAGTAGCACGATTGCGTTTCGTCCAGGGTCGTACGAAGGAAAAGCTTCGCGTGAGAATCGTTTCCTTTTTCTTTTTTGCAATTTCGAATTTTTGCAATCATGCGTGAAAATTACAACGATTTTCCCTTGTCTCGATGAAAGTTGACACTCGCCTTTACTCGATTTCGTTCGAAACTCGTCAGACTCGAATCCTGTGCCTTTTTCCTGGAGACAGGAAAAGGAATCAGATGAAGTTTCACCTTCTGTGTCATTCGTTCGGCTGATTCAAGGACACCAAAGAAAAGGTGTGAAATTGTCGACTCAGTGTCTCACACCTGTGTCCTTTTTTTCACCAAATTGAAATCATGCTGAATTACGTTCTTGATTTCTAAAATTGTATATCCTTAATGTTCTTATTTGTCTTCAGAATAAAACTGAAGTTTGTTTATCGAAACGTCTGAAGATTGTTTTTACAGTTTTTCGTGGCCTCCAATTAGTCCTCGCCTCTCCACTTTTCCTCCACAATTTCGCAATGTTTTCGAATCAATAAAAAGATCTTGAAACATCGTCGAACGTATAATTTCGTGTAAAATATCTGAATCGTTGATAAAAGTAACGGGCGTTCGAGAGACAGTTTTACCACTCTTTAGACATCGTTTACCCGGCGAGTGGCTCATTGCGGATAGTCGGTCGCACGGTTTTGCATATGCACTTCTGCAACGGGCGCATGCATGCCACACGTATCGTTTACCAGCGGGTTGCAACGTTCAACGTGAATGGTCGCTTCTGTTCTGCTGCGGTCGCCGGTACCCTTCACTGAATTCCGATCGGATGCAGTTCGTGAGGGATATCGTTCCGTGGGATCACGATCGTTTCGCCGAGATATCGGAACCAATAATGATCTTAAAAGGAAAAAGAACGTAATTGGCTTCCGTTGAACGGCTCTCGATATCCGACCGTTACGGTTAACTTTGTTGCTCTATAGTTTGCTTCTTCTTCAAGAAAGAAGAATAAATTGTTTAAAATTTATGTTAACATTGATCTTGAAGAGACATATTCTTTTCTGACCTTTTCCATCGACTAACTCTGGCAAGTCGAGATCGTGCAATTCAGCGAGACAAGAATTAGCAGCGGCTGGAAATCGCCCGAGGCGCTTCTTCGTCGCTTGTATAACTAATCTTCATGGTCTGCGACCTACCGCAAGAAGGTCTCTGCCATGGTCGATTTGAATTAACGCTTGCCACGCTCGTAGTTAGCCTTGCTATTGTTCCTTGTTCCTTGTGACCCCTCCCCTTTAACCAACCAACCAGTCGACAGGTTTCAATTTACCGCGGACTCTGATAAAAGTCGCGTGCCGCATGATCGATCGACAAGCTCAGACACTGGTCATATTTAATTTCTGTCATTGCTTTGATCTATGCACGTTCGGAGAAATTATCTTTACTTTTGGCTACGGTTTCTTATTCTTGACACCTTGCGTATCGCTTCCTTGTATCTATAGGATCCTTACTTTATATAATTTATAGGAGACTTCAACTTGACAAGAACTGCAGTGATACACCTCGGCGCATAGGTGTCCAAACATAGTTATCATAGTAATTTATAATTCCTCACACACTGCGTTATATTCATAACGTCAGAACTACCAAATCCCTTCTAAAAAATCTTCCATTTTTTATTTTAAATTACAGAAATTATTGAAGTGCGATTTTTGTCATGATAGAGAATAATTTTGTACGATACTTTATGTTTCATCCCTTATTTATTTATCTTAAGTAAATGCTCATCGAATGTTCCTTTAATTTAAATTAATAATAATCTGTGCTAACTTAAAAATGCTTGTCTCCAAAGAGTTAATTAGACTCAACAGCGTTGATACGTTTCTCAAAGGGAGAATCATTAGTGTTAATAAAAAGGTCAGTGCAATCGTTCGTCGATGAATAATGATCGATGGTATCTATAAGTTATGGCGTTTGTAATTGCTTGTAAGCTCGTTAATTCTCTGACGTAAGTATGAGCAATTTCAACAATACTATGGCTTATGTATAACATTGTCCGAATGTGTCGACGGCCTATTGAAATGGGTGTGTTTCGCTTGCAGCGAAATTTCTCACGTATCCTGTATCACGTACCTTATTTCATCCACCTTATCTATCGCGTGTCCAGGATTTTGCTCACACGATATTTCATTCCTTTCAAAAATCCTTCCTTCACGCTAAGTGGCTTTAACATATGAAATTTCTTATCGATACACTATTCTAACGGAAAGTGTTTTGTATTCTGCTTTGCAACATTGTTCTAAACCTAATCACAGGAAAGATCGTTATAATCAACCCTGGATAGTTTTTAATTTTTATTTAAAAAAAAAAGATTGTGACGTTAAGGATTTCGAAACGATCATAATGCATTAGTCATTGACTATTCCTTAATTTTTAGGTACAACTTTCACCGGTTTTAGCCATCGATCATGACGTGGCTAAAACCAGTTCCATGGAATTTTTAATACAATCTCTGACTCAACAAAGTAATGCACAAAGGAACAACTTGTTTATCGTACGGACGTTTCGTTGGAAAAATTTTCACTCCTGGATAAGGACTAGCCACCCTGAATATTCTTATAGATAAACGACCCAGAAGCTTTCCTCGTGCGTTAGCTTGACTTACGTAAGAAAGATCTTGATAGCAACGAGGCAGTCACTGTTTTCACCGACACTATTAGCAAATAGTCAGAGGAATTTGTATTTTTATCCCTTTGTTCGGGGGTGAACTAGAATTTAAATTTTTACTGGAGGAATAGTGACCTGACTGGCCCTAATTTTAACTCTTAGCAGAAAGGGTTGTTTTTCTTTATCTTTCTCAATTTTCGGGAATTTTTAGAACATAAATTTACATTAAGTGTTAATTAATTAATTCCCAAATCTCTATCTGTCCTCTAGGAATCAACCCCAATCTCTTCCTAATCGCTCCCTTGTATCTATAGGATCCTTACTTTATATAATTTATAGAAGACTTCAATTCAACTTGACAAGAATTGCAGTAATAAATCCTGATCGAGTCAATGAAATCGCTTGTGCAAATCAAGAGATCGTGACTGATAAGACATCAAACGACCCGTTTCGTTCTTAATCAACCAGTCAGCTGTTTGAAACTCTATATTACGTCACGCTTTCTAAGTTTCGGGTCACTAATGACGAACTTGCAGTTTTTGTTTTCTCGCCGTTTTGAAATACACCCACTAAGGCAATAACAAAGAAACTAGCAAACGATAAGCCTGATTATTTTCCAACGCCAGATGTGAATAATAAAACTGTCGTGTTTCTGGACTGAACATGATTGGATCGATCTGAATGGCTTTGTCGGACTCGATTTAAGAGGGAATGTTAAACTGAACTGATTGCTGAACTAAGTAATACAAATCGGGATAAAGATCGATAGAACGATGCAAATAGATCGATATCGATTGTAAAATAGGGATTCTTTTACTGGTATTGCCAGTATTCTGGTAATGAGTCTTGAAATTGCAAAGCGCATTCTACAATGAAGCTATTACGAATGTACAGTCTTAAAAAAGTAAGAACTTGTATCCATAAAATAAAAGTTTATGACGTTGACAAGATCTTTCCAGTTCGCTTGCATTTCAAAGCAAAATGTAAATTGCAACATTCAATTATACTAAACTGTAAGAAAATGGATGTAAGTTAAATTTCAGATTGTATCAAGTGTTTGAATAAAAAATTTGTTCAGAGAATTGAAAATTCAGATTAATCAGACTGCAGACACATTAAATTAGAAAAATATGCAGAAACTGGAAAATGAAACCAGGAAATGTCTCTCCTGGGTCATAAATACTTCTGAATATAAAGTTTCCTACTTTTCCAGATCTATTAATTTCTACTCGTTACACTGTACGGTATTGCATAATTTCTAAGTGATTTTGCTACATACGCCTCTGACTTCGTGCAATTAATTACGGTGTCAATTATAGCTGCACGATTAACTAAAAACTCTTGTCTTATATTTTTCATTTTGCAATTAACAGCAATATTTCCTAGGCAATATTTCAAATTAAGAGAAACAAACCCTTGCAGGTCTAACGCAACTTTAATTAATAAGTATTCTTTTTTTGCAATTTTACCACTGACCAATTACTACTTCCCAATAAAAAGAAAAGGAAAAAACAGCTTTGCTACCCTTCAGCATTTCAAGCAATCCTCAGCAAACATTTCACACTTTCTCTCAGAAAATTCTTTTCCAATTTATTACAGAATTACGGTCTGTCGTCATTTCCAGCGATGTTAAGTATCCTCGTTAAAGAGTCCGCCTAAGCTCGAAATGCACACTCGCTTATATATGTATGCATCTGCATAAACTGCTCGCGTTCCATGTACCCGGCACTAGTGCACGTACAACGTGTTATACAATCGCTGGTGTACATTATATATTATAATGTGTAAAGCTGTGTGACCGTATCTTGGGTAAACAGTACATATACGCGGTAGGTGTGGCGATAGAACACCGATCGGGCATTGGCTTTCGATTGGCGGGGTGCACGCACAAAATGAAAGTGAATTCCCTATATAAAGGGTGGTTTTCTAGCTACGCGACAGAAGCCATTTAATTTTCCATACAGGACACTCTAGCCAAAGTATTAGCCGGTCAACATGAGGGCCCTGGTACGTTACGTTTTCATCCGAACGAATCGTCTCGTGGCTTCGAAATAAACTTTTCTCAAATCCCTCTGTGATTTTCTTACGAGTGTTCAAGTTTTCGTGAACGTTCCTAGTGAAAAGTCTTCTCTTTTATAAACCAATCATTTGACATTCTTCTTTTTCCATCAAGGTATGTGTGATGCTGATCGCCGTGGCGTTCGCCGCCGAAGAAAAAACCGTCCAGAAGCGTGGACTGCTGGGTTTGGGAGGTTATGGCGATCTGGGCCTCGGAGGTCATGGTCTCCTCGGTGGTGGTCTGGGACACGGAAGTGTGGCGATCGCCGTTCACGATAGGCCCGTCGCCGTACCAGTTCCGGTCCCGAAACCGTACCCGGTCGCCGTCGACCGACCAATCCCGGTAAAGGTAAGAATAACGTCTGCACTTCCTGCTTGCTCTTACAAAACTCGACACGCTCTATTAATCCTGAATTTTTCCACGCGAACGTTCCTATAATTCCTACGAATTTGTGCGTTTTCTTCTGTTTCTTCAGGTACCAGTCGCGGTCCCGCACCCAGTTCCAGTGGCAGTTCCGGTCCCCCAGCCTTACCCTGTGGTTCAAACCAAAACCATCACGGTTCCAGTCGACAGACCCTACCCAGTGTCGGTTCCAGTTAAGGTGCCCGTACCTGTACCGGCCCCATACCCCGTCAAGGTGAGTCGAAATCGATGTTTTTGATTTTTTCCCTGATTTTATTAATTACATCATTTTTAATTGCATTTTCAGGTCGCGGTGCCCCATGCAGTTCCAGTCGCTGTTCCCCAGCCCGTCCTCGTCAAGGAAACTGTTCCCGTTCTCGTTCATGGACACGGTTTGGGACACGGTTTGGGACACGGTTTGGGACACGGTTTGGGACACTACTAGATGAATTTTTCACCCACCTCCCCTTAAAATCTTGCCACCAACCCCTTTCGCGTCTAACCCCCACGCAGCATCGCAAGAGACATCATGACGAGCGCAATACCAAAACACGTTCTCCTTCCGCCGTAGTGGTTACGAATCATGCAATAAATTGATTTTATAAATGTTTTTTAAAGAAACGTCTGCTATTTTCTTCCACAAATTACCCATCTTACTTTTTTAAAACGTCAACAACTTTCGAGGGTAGTTTTAAAGAACCTCGGCGTTGAATTAATTATTAATTGACCGATCCTTCTCGTTAAGTCGTCATTAAGGTATTAATTATACGCAAATGATAATGTTTCGACACTTCCTCGCGCGACAAGCGATCGGCACCTTTTATCTGATCCTCTTATTGTGTAGAATTCTCAACCCGAACCTTGGCTGCGATTTCGCGCGATCTGGGAACCTCGACGAATCCCGATTCTCGAAATCACACGGAGTTCATAGAATGCGGGTCACGTTGAATTTTCCTTTAGGCTTTCCTTAATCTGTGTCTATATTTAGTAAGCCCCTTTTTGCGGTATCAAACAAAAGGCCGTTAAGAATTATCCATGAAATCCTCTTGCCAAACTAGCAACTCTGTGAAATGAATACGCCTGACCATTTATGGTGGCTTTTCCATTTAATTGTTCAGGATAAATCTTACAAGACAGTGGTTTTTTGATTAATGATGGGAATTATATAATTTGTTACAAAAGGTTTTGTACACTCTCATTAAGAGCTCGATGGTGCAGGTTAAAAACTGTAACACTCGTGAAGTAATTATGTAAGGACCATCCGAACCTTCACATATGAAAGTAAACGTAGAAAACAGGAACAGCTCAAAACGAGTTTTTTTTTTTTTACGTTGATGTCGCTTGAATTTCAGGTCGAATTCTTTTCGTTGCTTTAATTTTGTTTGCTTTGCAAGAGAAAACGACATTCACCTCATAAAGCGACTGAGACATGATCTTTTACCTTTGCTGGTATAAAGATCCATTTTTTGCACCGGCCTCTATGCAAATTCTCTTTGGCAGAAATAAACCTGTCGATGGTTTTATTCATTTCAACGATTCTTCGGATCGTGCTTCGGTTCCTTTCTCGGATAGCAATCAAATTTCGACAATGATTAATAAAAAGTTATATATATTTGTTTATAAATCAAGCTTCGATTCACTTAGCCGTTTCTCGACATATTTCACGTATCGTTTCTTCATCATCCGTATTTCTTTCCTGTCGATAATCTTTGCGCAATTTTTCTACAAGAACGTTAATTATATTCTAGTCGTAAAATTTAGCGAAATATCTCGCGTCTGTGGAAACTGTGTATTACGAAACACCCTTAGAACACGTCTGTTTTCCCAGCCTGTATTTCGCTTACTAATTAGGAATTTGCAGAAGAATTACGATCCGAGGCGTTTCTATCAAAACTTTTAGTTTCTGAAAGTAGACGTATCATTTCTTTCATTTAAATCTTTCCGCTTAAAACCTAAAAGGTTTCGTATTCAAAACACCGTCGAAGGAAAACATCCACATTCTTCAAAAATTCATTACAAAAGAATTCATTGAATTCGAATCAAGAATAAAAATAGCTGGATAACTTGTTCCTCGAAATTTCTCGTTGATTGCTCAATCGATGAATCCTCTTGTAAGTAGTTTTCAATGTCGCGATTTAATGCATCGATCACGAGACAAAGTCAACTTTCCTTTTGTGAATAGACCACACGTTCGGGAAAGTTGAGAGCTGGGGCCATTTTGGATCGTATTCATTTTCATGACAATAAAGAGACATGCACGGTGTCGTAGATCAGGATGATAGCCCGACAACGTAATTCCTGCACGAGTGAAATTTTCGTACGTTTAAATGGCACCGCTCGAGAATGGCTCTGCGGGCCATTTTGCTCGACTGAAACGGAGCAAATTGCTCCGTTTACGAGGTGTGACGTAAAGATATACTATTCGATAATAACACGTTTGGACCTTGTTATATGGTAACAAACCTGTATCTTTAATTAGAGCGATGGGTGATTGATAGGTGTCGTTAGAGCGATAGTTTAAAATTATTTATAAACTATTTGAAATTCCTTATATAAATAATGCACAAAGAAACACACTGGTTGCCTTAAAAAGCATCACCCGTTACGCTTACCTCACCGCTCCCGAAAAAAGGCAGCCTTCAATGAACAATTCAGCTCTTTCCATCACCGATATGTCCTATTCCGCGGAGCTATAACGACCGTGCAAACGGACCTGCCATAAACGTAACAACCAGTTAGGGTAAACACGAAATTCGGGCATGGTATTTTCGTCGATTTCGCTGCAACCCGCTTCGCGATGGTTGCGCAACCCGCGAGGAACGGACCCATCTCGAGCGCGTAACAAACGGACCGTGGCTGGTGTGTGCGTTTGAAAGAAGGGAAAAGGACAAAGCCAGTTTCCGGTGTCGAAATCGGCCGAGAAACGATTTATGCAACCCGCTACGCGCATAACCGCCGTATACTTGATAATATTAAAGAATTATTTTTTAATCGAATTTACCTGGATGACCCGCGCAGCTGTCGAGCTTCCTTCTCCGCGCAAAACGTACGTGCACACTGATTTTTTCCAGGTGAAGGTACGCTAGAATCGCGGCTGGCGAGAGAAATAATCCAGCTACGATGATCAATTAACATTGCCGTGATCGACCTTGTAACACTAAACGTTATCTGCGTACAGCTTCCAAGGGGTTAGGAAAATCGGTGTATCCCGATCAAGGTAATGAATCATCGACGTTAACAGTACAAAATAACAATCGTTCTAATAAGAACAAGGTGAACAAGAGGGACTATTAGAAAGAATCTTACAAGGGAAGTACACGACCTTCGTAACACTGATTGGGTCGGAATTTTGCATAATTAGAGGGGGGACACCAGAAATATGAATTCTGCAAAATCATAAAATGCATCTCAACTTTAACGAGAGCTAACAAGGGATTCTTCCCTTTTTTCTTCTTTTATTTAATTTATTCCACCTGGTATCGTTTTACGATTTGTAACCAGTCCAATGTTCTTAGAGAATCCGCAACCTTGCTCGAAATGTCAGACGCGAAAATTTGAAATTCTAAACCGAGAACGTTATTAATTGTCACGGATCTACGAAACTAGTTGTTCGTCCGCCAATTCGGCCGGTGCAGGGGCGTAGATCGAGGTCGATCAAAGAAGGAAAAACCGAAAATTTTTAATGGAAGAAAGAGGGAGGCTGCGATACTAGACACTCCAATTAAATTAAACACTTTTTATCTACTGTAAGAAAAGGGAATTTTTGACTGAAACGATGTAACCTGTTTCGGCTAATTAAATTCGCATTTTTATGGAAATTCGATGATGGTGATTGGAAAAAGAAATAGTTGTTAAACTGCTCTAGGAAATCCTAATGACTGATGATAAAATTTTGTGCGAATAATTGAATGTAACAAAATTGCTCTTGAAATTATTAAAGCATTTTTGATCCACCTTGATTTTTCACACTTCCTTCCTTGTCTTGGCATAATTATAGATGTTTTCCTACTACACTACGTCACCCAATTAGCAAAACAATTTATTTGTCAAAAAAAAAAGACTAAATTGGCTAAAAAACAGCCTTGAAAATTGTTATTCTTTATTTACGAAAGAAAGGGTGAGATGAATATTATTGGCCCAGTAAATTTCACTTATGACACTTTGATCGTGTATAATGATGTTAAAATGACGGGTGCTGGACAGTGGGTTTTTTAAAGGAATCATTTCAGACAGGTGTCTGCATAACGACCGAAATTGCATGGAATTGCAAAATATTCGCTCGATTTCAGTAATGGCAAAACCTCCCGCCCAGCAGGAAAGAGAAATGAGTTTCGAACTCTTCAACGAACCACATATCCATCAATTTTAATTGAAAAAACAGTGAATGTGTCGGGCAATTCAATTTGAAAAAATTGATCTTCGAAGTCTAAATCTTATGTGTCAAACGTGATTAATCGAAAGATTGTATATTGTAATCAAAATGCAAATTCAATTTCAGCTTCATTATTTATACAACTACTCGATAACCGTTTGATAATGAATGCAGGGGGTAGATGCACCCTGGCGCGTATCAGAATGCGTTTCTAAACAACAAACAATAAGGCGAGGAGGTAAAGTATTAATCAAGAAGGTGGGGCATATATAATCTTTCGCAAGAAAAAGGAGCGGAAAGAGCTTTGCCTTGGATCGCTTTTCGAGGACCCCTGCTCGCTCCCCACGCCCAATTTCTTTTCACCGTTTCTGTAGCCCGCCACATGCCCACCACCGTCGATCCGTTCAAGGGTTCGTCGTGGACGTCTCAACGTATAAAAGCAGAGGATCTTCTTGGTATCTCATCAGTCGCAAAACAACGACCAGCCAAGTCCGATAGCAGCACCATGAACGCTAAGGTGAGCACCACAGCCTCTGCGAACACTTGCAGTCAGTCTTTCCTACTGATCAGATCTTTCAATTGTCTGTCAGTTCGATGACTATAAAAAAGTTTATATAAAATCGAGAAATTTAAGAAATGAAAAATCAAAGTCCAGTAAAATTTGTTGAAAGTTGCAATCTTTCAATTTTTTAATTTTTCAATTCTTAAATACTTTGATTTTTCAATTTTTCAATTTTTCTAATCAGAAAAATTTTCAATAAATTGTATCGTACTTGCCTAACCATACACCTCCTAATTCACTGTTCCAGCTCTTCATCGCCTTCGCCTTAGTGGCGGTGGCATTCGCCGAGGAACAAAGCGAAGATACAGTGACAGTAACGAAGAAGGAGAAACGAGGAATCTATGGAATAGGATACGGAGGACACGGAGGACACGGAGGAGGATACGGTGGAGGATACGGCGGAGGATACGGTGGAGGATACGGTGGAGGATATGGTGGAGGTGGTTATGCCGTGCCAGTAGCTGTTCCTGTTCCGCAACCTGTCGCTGTTCCCGTTGACAGACACGTTCCCTACCCGGTTAAGGTAAAATTCTTCTCCATTTACTAGACCACTTGGTGAATACCGCAAAAGTACGTGCCTCGAGGAATGTGCCGGGAAACCTGAAAGTAAAACGTTGCGTGTCATTCGGGTGTTAGTTATACATTTGAACCTCGTTTTGAAAAAAAAGAAAAAAAAAATGAAATCGTGCATCGAGTAGAAGGCGACCAACGTGTGGAAATAAGAGGACCTCGGGCTCCTAACCACGCTCTGTTTATCGCGGAATATCTGCTCCTGAGATTGGCAGTCAGATACTTCATCATCGGACGTTAATTAACGTTTCAATGCGAACGAGTGCGTGGATTTCGTAAGGCTGGAACGCTGGAAATCCCAAGCTTGCGAGCCGGATTTCTTTGAAAATTTCGTAAATCTTGCGATAGTCAATTTCGTTTAATCAGGTGTGATCTAGAATTGCAAACCTCGTTAGGTGCAAAGTCTGTCTTACCACAAATTACAAATTTTCGATTTCTCAAAACGTTACAAATTTTCCTGTACAGGTACCAGTCGCAGTGCCAGTGGACCGTCCATATCCCGTCCACGTGCCGAGACCTTATCCAGTGGAGGTGACCAGGCACGTTCCAGTCCCTGTTGACAGGCCAGTCCCAGTTCCAGTCAGCGTTCCTGTCAAGGTTCCAGTGCCAGCCCCGTATGCCGTCAGAGTACCTCAACCCTATGCCGTGCCGGTCGTCAAACCCGTTGCAGTGCCAGTGGGACAACCCACGGTGATCGTTGAGAAATCCAACAACGGATGGAATGTCGGTGGTGGTGGTGGTGGTTACTCCTCCTGGTAAACAACGAGCCAAACTCTTCGTGGATTTTAGGGAGCTAGCTTCGCTCGTCTCAGCATCGTTGCATCGATTCTCAGCTGATCGTTCGAACGATCGCAACCAACGATGTTTCTCGAAACGATTTTCTATCGAGGATAAGGACACTCCTGAAAGCAACCGTTGGACAATGATTTCATCCTCTGGATTTTTCTTTTTTTCAATCACCTATTTTTTCATCAACGACGCGAAGATTGGCTCCCATGACTGGATCTGGCCCCCTGTCGGCCCGTTCTTGACGTCCACCGACCATCCGGTTCGATGGATCTCTTCGTGGGATGGATAGAAGGAGCAGATCGAACGTGTTTCGCCTCTGTGACTTTAGGCATAATTTTGTATCTCGTTTAACTGTCTCTTCTTTTGTACATGTAAATCGACGTCCATTTTGCATCGTAGAAATAAAGGATTTTTTTTCGTATGAAACATCTTTCTTGTTCTTTGTACAATTTACTGTGGGAAAATTTAGTCGTGTTAGATATGGAAGAAATTAGAGGAACGTTTAATGATAATTAAGTAAATTAAAAGCGGATATGGAGCAAACATTTTTGGGTGGAAATAACTGTGTAACTACCGTCTCGTTGTCTCTCCTTATATCACCGTTACGCAATACACAAAACATGTAACTTGAAAAAAGCGAAACAAGATTTTCGAATGAAATCAGAAGAATAATTTTATTTTAGTAATAGATTGATTTCATCGTATTTTTTTAGAAAGTTCTAGTAAAAATGTTCAAATAATAATTAATACTGACATTGATGAACTACAAAATCATTTTAAAAAGTTCTAATCTCAGTCGTCCGGAACTACTCGTTTCACTATTTAGATTACATATTTAAAACCTGTAGTCCACTTTCATGGCACGAGGAACGGGAAGTGAGTTTTCAACTGGTTAGACGATTCCTATTACAGATACCTGTTGCTGATACCATTCGATCTCTTGTTCTACCTGATCACGATCATTTGTTGCAATTTTTCACGCCTTGGGTAGATCAAGAATAGACCCAGTTACAGGATATATAGATCGCGCAGACATTGAACCAGCTACGTGAATCACCAAACCGTGACAGGACAACTCACTTTCCATTTCGTTGGAGCATGAAAGGTGGACGTGATACCCGACACCTTTTTCTCGGTGTCATTGTTTAATTACCACTTTCGATAATTGTTCAATCTCACCTGTTACACGCGAAGGAGCGATAACGAGGACAAGGCACGTACAAATATAAACATTTATTAAAAAGTATATCAAAGTCTAAACGAGTTAACAAAAAGAACAAATGACAAACAGAAACTTAACAAGACCAACTTGCTGATATACATAGTATATACAACTTGAACCCCTCGTTCGTTAATGATGGTCGGAGTAATCAGGCTGAGATGGTTGGAAATTTCCTCCTTGGTCGTGTCCCTGTTGGTTCACCGTGTAAGTGCTATAGCTTTCCGATTCGTGACCACCGTGGTCACCGGAATCATAACCACCCACGCCACCGACGGTTTCCTCCGACTGGCTGTGCGCCTGATAAGGGATCGGGTGTGGTACCGGGTAAAATACAGGCTTGTTCAACGTCACAGGCTGAGGAACGGGTACCGGCTGAGGTATCGGCACCGCCTTCGGCACCACCACAGGTACTTGCTGATGAATCTCGATCGGGTATGGCTTGGACACCTCCACCGGCACGTGTTCCTGGACTTTCACTAGCTTCGTGTACGGAATCGCGATCGGATGGTTCACCGGCACAGGGACGGGTATGTGATGGGGCACCTACAAAAGAGAAAGGAATTCTAGATCAAGAGAACGTCCGGAACCGCCCGACAGAGGAGCGACTATCTTGTTTCGTGGTCTGACGAGAAATCAGATCGTTCGGCTTGCGGTTTGAAGAAAAAGGTGGACATGGGTTCGGTTGTACCGGACGGCTCATAAACGGCTCATAAAGTTATATTTGTAGAGAAATTATAAAATTAACGATGAATTGAGTACCTTGACTGGATACGGCACTGGAACCTTGACAACAGCCGTCTTCGTGACCTTAATGATTTTCGTCGGTATTTCTTTCAGATGAACCGATTGCGAGATGAGCTTCGGTTCACTGCCGTAACCATGGCCTTCCAGGGAGAAATGAGAGGCCTTCACGGCGGCCACGGCCAGGACGAACAAAAACTGCAAACGTTCGATCACGGTATTGAAAAGTTCCTGAACTTTACCCAAATCAAAAGGCAAAAATTGAAAATTTGTAAAATATCTTAAACTGTAATGGTACATCGTTGCTTTTAACCCTTTCGCTATGAAGAGCGTATATTGAATACTAATTAATTTCCGATAAAAAAATATCATAGCGAAAGGGTTAACATAAATGAGTATTAAAATGAACTTTCACTCGAAATTTCACAAAAATCTGCATCTAAAATACTTTCTCCAAAAAGTGCCCCTCTCTGCTCTTAATTATCACTTTCTAATACACTTCATGATCCTAATTTGCAAATCCTCGAAACCCTTTGTTTCACTCTGATTACACGTTCACAGATGTACAATTAAAAAATAAGACGATTCCTTGGTCACAAGTGCTTCCGGTTTAATCAAATGATGAACTTACTATTCGTATCATCTTTAATCAGGTTCGTGGGTGTAAGTAGATAGTTGCTTCGAATAGAGACGAATCACACTGACAATTGCAGTACAGGCTGTTCCTTATATACGAGGGGACCTTCACCGTCACCGATTCACGAAGAAAGCACTCTCTTTCCGACTGGCATACGTTCTCTTGATCTTGTCTCCGCTTCTCTCCTTTTTTTCCTTGCTCTTCTCAGGGCGGCCGAAGTTCAACGACCGCGGCAACTTCCGGCCTCCCGCGTCCGTTCCGGAGCACCACGCTCGATTTCAACCGTAATCAAGTCAACTCGGTTCTACTTGCAGCAGCATCCTTGCTTTGAGATCCGCTGAATGCTCGTGTTTACCATTTCGTAACTGACCCCGTCGCGCAGCATCACTTCATTATTCAATGATCCTTTTGTCACTGCATTTTGTTTCATATTTTCGACGTTTAAATTGTCTCCAGTGCCGTAAACATTACGCGTGATGTATGCGATCTTGCGCAACCGAGATGTCCAAGCAATTACTCACGATGACACTTTGTATCGTGGATTACCGTTCCTCGAGAAGATTAAAGAGAACGCGTCGACGTTTCAATTGAAACGTTTCAGCTATCGTAATTTACAAGAGATCGTCCTGAAATCACGACAACTTTCACCAATAACCATATTGATTTTATTCTCCTCCAGTGAGTGCTTGTATAAATATGTTAAAATGTTTCTTATCCGAAAAGAAAGAGTGTTTTGGAATATTTATCTCGAATGTACATAAAATAAGCGTATTTAGTTCGAAAGCAACGATGATTCGATCCAAAGATGATTGTTTTATTTTTAGAAACCTTTTCACCGTTTGCGCGCTCATGGAATCCTCGTTATCGGAGGGGTGCCACGTTAAATCGCACTTCCCCTTTCGATTTTCAACAGTCAAGAAAATCCAATTACTTCCTGCGACTCAATTTCCGGCCGGTAAAAGAATGGTGAGAGCAATTCCGTGCGCACAAAACGCGCAGGACGATTCACGGTCGAAGCGGAGAACGGTGAAAGGATTACCGTTGTCGAACACTGAAAGAACCGTCCAAAGTAAAAGGATTAATCTGGATCATCTGGCTCTTTCGTTCGTACGTACTCGCGCGAGGAAATGGTTCACCTTTCCGCTTCTAAACAAAGCTTTTTCAACAAGGGGACACGTTAACCCTGTATATCCGGGGTGAGTAACCCTTCCATCGATCACAAGTAGCGAAATGGCCCTAGAATTGTGACTTTGTGTTTCACAGCTGCCCGATAAGTCGACACAGAGAATCAAAATGACAGAACTCTGCACTTGATGCAAACTTTCACGATCAAAGTATTAAGAAGGTACCAGACGGTTATCAGCTGCGTGGGTGTGCCGGTCAGGTAAGCGTAATGGAACGTTTATCCATCCGATCGAAGCGTACAAGCTTTGGGTTTAATCGGTGACGGTAAAGCGGTCCTCTCGTAAGGGCGGTAAAAACCGGTTCGATACAAAAGCAAAAGTGAAATCATTATTCGCCCAGCCCTCTTTCTCCTCTCACTTTCAATGAAAGCTAGTAATACCGTGCCGAAACGATTCGTTTCCATTCGAAACCAATCAGCTTGTCTAATGAAATAATTGGACTACCGGTGGCTGTCCTAAATTATCTTAGAAAATTAAGATTCTTAAGAAAAGGTTTTTCACTTTGGACTACCTAAATTTTATTTATCAATCTTGGTTGACAAGAAAAGTTTTTTCAAAACTTGAGTCAACTTAGAGTCTAAGAAACTTATTTTGTTTATTATACAATACAAATTTCCTATCTATTCATTGCGATTGTACATTAGGCAAAAGCCGATAAACGATAGTAAAAGTTGGCTAGTATTATTTTTGTTTTGTCTATTTGCCTGGAGAAAGGCGGACAGTTGAAAAAGGTAGAAATGAAGAACGAAAGAATGCCTCGTGAGAGGTTCTAAACTTGAACAAATCAGAAAGTGTGAATTTTCATTAGAATCTAATGAAATTTTAGCAGGGTCGTGTACTAAATATTTGAGACCTGCACGCAGGATCTAATTTCAACCTGCAAAACCACCAACTTTCTGTTTAAACTTAGAGAAAGATCAAACTTCCCGTCGTATTATACTTTAGTGGAAAGTCGAAAGATAAAATAATTAGAACAGGAACACCTTTCCTTCCGCAACATTCTATACAAGTGATGTTCATAAAGAAACGTAATGTAATATGCACATGTCTAATGATCCCATAAGTTCAGCAGTGATTTGCACGACATTGACTCTCACTGCAATTTATTACCTTCAATAGTACAAAAATTTTTATTTAAAAGATCCATAGATCTGGCCCCTGACTAGTAGCTTTTCTCTGTCTCAAAAGTACGAGAAGAAATCTATCTACAGGCTGTTCTTGAAATCTATTTACTTTCAACGCGCTGTTAACAGATAGAGCCACTGCGCTATTCGAATTTAAAAAGAGCGTAAATTCAAATTATGTGATAAATATCTCCACCTAATGTGCAAATAAATATTCTCAACACAAAAATCTATTTTATGCATATTGTTTCAATCACCTCTCTTAATTATCTCTTTATAAATTCAACGGTACATAACAGCTTCATAATTTATTAACTTTTTTCTCATCGATCAACTTAATCAGACGTTTATACAGTTCCTTTCGTAACAAAGGTTTTATTAGTCTTTTATAATTAATGGAATATCAGTGTTTTTAGTGACTTTGAACTGGCATCGTTCGTCATGCAAAGACAGGATCCAGCCAGACGATGGTTGAAATGTTACGAGTTTCGAGTGGAATCTTTGTTGTTCAAGGTTACTAATCTAGCTAGAAGACATTCAAGAAAGAGTACTGAACCTTGAGCATCCTAATCCTCAAAGAATTCGTCGTTTCAAAGATGATTTCAAAAGTAACACCTGTTCTAACAATGGAAACAATCTGCTAACAAGGATTAAATTATCCACAAAAGAAAGCAAATAACATTCGTTAATCACATAAATAATTAACAAGCTATGTCTCGAGAATTTCGAAATCCCATTGAAAACAGAGAGAAAAGAATCTAAGCACAGATATTCCTTAGAACTTGAATTATCAATCTTGTACCCTTCATCTGAACCCTTGAAAGTAATATTGAAAACGAAGTTTCCACCTTATTTTAATTATTCACGAACGTTAATCTAATTAACATTTAGCTATGGAGGAATATTCATTTCATGGAAAGGAGAATTTAAAGTTCGTTTTCAGAAAAAGAAACATGGGACAATTTCTTAATAATTAAATATTTATTATAGGTCAAGGATGAAGGATTCGTAGATTTACAATTTAAATGAAATCGCAGGGTTATTTCTTAATGTTGGTAGGTAGATCTGCATTTTATATGCATATTCGTAACCTAATATCAATATTCTTAATATAATAATTAGAAATCATACCGTAGCTCATTCACATTCTTCTACTGAAATCTCTATCGTTCTTTCAATTTCCTGCTTTCCCAACAGTTAAAAACCTATGAGACACCAGTGACGCAACGTAGCTCTCAAGGAAATATATCAAAGGACACAGTTACCATCGATTAAACTTACGATTGAGTCATACGGATTACACGGAGTGGTCAGCTGTCCATTAAACCTCAGAAAAATCTGTCGTACGTTATCAAAGTCCTTTAAAAGCTTCTTCTTTTCCTTTCGACGAACCGCGATAATGGGCGTACACGAGCCCGGCGGAACAGAGAAAGAGAAGAAAAGATGGAACGAGGCGAATTTGCATAAATCATCCTCGTTGCTACACAGTCTGTTCAAGCATCGGACGTAAAAGGTGCCAGAGCGAAAAAAGGAACGAACGTATGAACACTAATACGAAAACGAAGGAAAGAATTCTGTACGAACGACACCAACACGACAGAGGGTTCAGGAAATATTTCATCCACGACGCTGGAGCATCTCGATGTCTCAGGCCTTCGAGAAGTTAATTAAAAAATCTAGTTCTGCCAATGCCACTGGATTGGGAAATAAACTGGAGGGAGCATCGGCCGAGTATAAAAACTCGACATATCTTTGGGATGGTACTCGATTCTTCATCGAAACATCACACGGCTAACATGAAACTACTACTCGTCATTCTGGTAAGGACCCTCCTCCTCCACGATCACTTAAAAAATTTTAAATAAATATTAAAATAATTTTCTTACTCCCCTATGGACGTTGCGCCACTTCCTTAGTTAATATTTCAATCCCAAATTACAATTATCTGGAAAAAAAAGCCTGGTCCTCCAGGAGTCCTCTGCAAATTTAAATTTAATTTTTTTTAATTTTCACAAGTTCTCAAATAAAAATATTTTTGGGTACTGTAATTTTTATTATTTTTATAAATCTTTTATACGATTTTGAAAAATATTTCAGGCCTGCCTGGCAGCCTCCTCGGCCGTGCCTGTGGAGAAGAAAAAGAGGGACATCCTGCCAGGCGATCCCCGTTATGGAACTGATCAACATCATCATCATCACCACCACGAAAACGTGGTCGAAAATGCACGAGGGTCCAGTGATTACTCCTACTCCTTCCCGGAAACAGAGAACCAAGGAGCCCATGCCCATCTGCCCTCCAACAGCTACGGACCTCCAGGATATCAACCGGGTACTCCTTTGAACAACGAATTCGTGACACCAACCTCTGACGTAATTCAGTATTCAACTCCGGTACCGAATTTCCAAGTCTCCGACTCGGTTCAGGTAATTACGACAGACCTCTGTGTGTTTACCTGATTCGTTCAAACAAGTTCAATGACCTGTTGATGATATTTTCGTACAGCGAACTTCTTTCCAACAGCATCATTTTTTCCTCATGGTATTTATTGTGTTTTTCTTCAGTCTCCTCAATTGACCAACACGTACATACCGGTAAATGCGGAAGTGAAGAAGACGGTGACGACTGCGACAATTTCTGTCCCTGTTGAGAAGACCAATGTACGATAAATTTATTAAATTTTTAGTAGTATCATTGTTAATCCTTGATTGGTGGAACGTTAAGACAGTGACGATTGAAGTATAATTTTAAAATTGAATTTTCATGTTGCAGTTTGTGAAAGCTGCACCGCCTGCAACTTCTTATGGAACTCCAGTGGTCCATCACACCGCGGTAATTTGATATATTCCAAGGTAATTCTGAAGAATGGATAAATAAATTTTTATTTGTAACTGTACAGAACACGCTTGATACATCCGGCGATTCTCGCGTTGAAACCACGCTGAAGACAGTAAAAACCCAACTCCAAGATCACCAGTTCTTGAATGTCCCATCTCCGCAAGTGAAGATCGCCCAACAAGCGCCCGTCAGTAAAGGTAAGAACACCTGAGCTTTATTTAAAAATCTTTTAATAATCGAATGGCAAATGTCAGGGAACATTGATAAAAATATCGTACCTGTTACGTAACGCATGAATTTTTAAATCTTGTCGGTGGCATGACGAACGGCAACATTTTGAATAATTTACACACCAAAAAATACTGGTCATCTTGCTTATTTTTTGTGGAAATAAATTAACACGCGATAAGGATCTTGAAATAAAAATGTAATTTTTTTGAATAATGTAATTTTTATTTCAGGAGTCGCACATTATGCCACCGGAGTGAAGAGCTTACAGGCGGATACCCTGTTCACTGATAACTTACCCACCTTCCAATCGTCGATTGGAGGATTCTACAACGCGCCTAGTTACAGTCTTCCAACCACCGTTTACACGAGCCTCCAACCATCTTACAGTACCTTTCACACTGGATTCACTGGTCTGGGAGTGGATTACCCTCTGAGAACCCTGAGCCACCAGGTCCAGTTCCAACAACCTCTAACTGCTCATTTCAGTAACGCGATTCCAACCAGCTACTCTTTCCCACAAACCAGCTACCAATTGCCTCAGACTCTCACACAGCAGTTCGTGCAACATTCTGAACCATCCGTGAGCACGGTGCAGAATTATTCACCAGTGCAGACACAGACCAAGGTTCAACCAGTGCAGCAGAATCTGGAGACCGTGACCCATGTGGAGCCAGCACACCACAAGGTGGAAACTCTGGCTCCAGTTCACAAAGTGCAATCGGTGGAAGTGTTGCCTCAACGCACGGTGGTCGAATCAGTGAAGACCAACGCGGCACCATTGACCCACACCCAAGTCCAGAAAGGTCCTATCGGTGATTTCTTCCAGAATTTCTCGGAGAACTTCCCTTCTTTGCCCTCGTTTCCCTCGCTACCTTCTTTACCTTCTTTACCTTCGTTCCCCTCGTTACCTAGTTTACCTACATTTCCGTCAACCCCGGCACCACAGATAGAATCAGCTTCGCCAGTCACCACTCAGGTGTTCGAGAGCAAAGATTCCATCGCCATCGAGAACCCCTTATTGCCCTCCGACAACAACCTGAAGGGTACCGTTGTACAACACGTCACCCCAGCTAACGAGTACGTTCAGCCGACGGCCGCGAACGGGGGATACGTTTATTGAAAAGTATTCAGAGAGTCGAAAGTCTTTTAATTGGAGATGGTGAGACTTAGAAGATGATAAGGTACTTTGTAGTGAACTGTATGATGTGTGAACTATGACCTGTGTATTATGGAAGTCTCAGGTGGCAAATGTTTTCTAGCAATAGAAACAGATGTAACATTATAAGTAAATAAATTCTTTTATTACAAACATTGTCGTATTTTCATTTTAGAATTAAGGAAATCGCAGGACTCGCTGTGATTATTGAGTTTATATTAAAATTTCGTAACGATCGATTAATGCAAGGATCGTAACGTAATTGTAGAAAATGTATAAAAGCTCGATTGTTTGTTGGGTTTTAATTAGCGAGTTCTGTAATTATGTTTGCAGAAGTTTAGAGTACTTTAAGGAGGAAGATGTGGCAAGTGCTGAAAGAAACGTATAGATTCTTATTAATTGAAGAAACACCATTACCACACATGGCACTTATTCAGAGGATTCATTTTCGATCCAACAGGACATTTCCATGCTTCGCTGAATTCCTTGGAATTCTTCAGGACTCCCTGGAGTCTCACGTGGCCAGGACAATGAGAATCTAAGAGGATCCATTTTAGAGACTTTGGAGTGTACGACTCGCACCATACCTGAAATTTTAATAAAAAATATCACGCACGATTTCTGCGCAAGCCTTAATTATAAGGCAAGCGAGAGAAAAAAAGTGTAACCGGATAAAACTGATGAAACTGGATGAAATATTCATGAAGTATCAGAAAGTAAAAATTTTTATAATTGCAATTCCAGTCGCTTGACACCTCACAAATTGCCCACAAAATTGCATAAAACTTCTTCTGACAAGTGTAATCTGAATCACATGACAGCAAAGTGATCAATATTCATAAAAGATTGGTTATTTCAAAATGTTGAAGAAAATATATGCAACGATGTTTCCTCGTGTTTTTTAATCTCGAATCATTATCAAATTTAATTAATACAATTTTGGACAGCGTTTCGTAATAGTACTCTTCATCGTGTATTTATTAGCCATAAATATTCTTCTAGGAAAATAAAATAAATTTTCATGAAGGTGATTTGTTTATTCAATTCTTACGTGGGCGAAACCGAGAAAAACGAGCTGCTCTTGAGTGAGATGAGTGAATCCCGGAAGTAGAGGTTCTTGGCCGTGTCTGGCCTTCCATCTTTCGTAAGCGATGACAGCCTCTCTGAGGCCCCCATTATCGGCTATATTTTCGCCCAGCGTACGTTCACCGTCGATGTAATCGTCTACCTGTTCGAACAGACTCACGATTAACCCATCCGCATTCTTCTTAATCGAACAACCAAACTCTGGCAAGGTCGAGATTATAAGACTCAAGTATCACGAAGAAGAACCTTTCAAAAGTCAGGAATTCGATCATAAAACTTAGACGACCCTGAGATCGTTCACATTGAGTAAATAAAAATGAAGACATTTATCTTCTATTAGAAGATAAAATATTTACCTCAACCTCGTAATAATTGTTATAGTGATTAACAAAGCAGTCGGTTTTCTCGTTATACCGTAAAATAGTTTCATTCGTCCACCATTGTCTAACATTTCCATCGCTATCATAGTGTCTACCACTGTTATCAAATCCATGAGTCAATTCGTGACCCAAAACCGTGCCTATAGCTCCGTAATTCAATGATCTAAAACAGAAACCACATTTTATATATTAATAAAAGCTCGAATATTTAATTATTCAATTTCAATCTTACTCCAAACCCAATTCGTAAAATGGAAACTGGAGGATTCCTGCTGGTATCGCTGCATGCGTGTTAGAAAGACAATAGATGGTCAGCTTGGGTTAGTTTCAAGGTGCAACGAATGTGGAAATCTACTGTGATTTGTTTTGGAATTTAGTAATTAATTGTTACGTACTTATATGATTAAATTGATAGGTGTGAAACGCATTTACGTCTGTTGGATCAGTCGCCCAGCTGAAGAACAGAATATTCAATGAAAAATCTTATATTTGCATTGTTCTTTTCAAAAAATGATAACTTACTATGATTCGTTGTTATAATTAATTTCATGGATGCATTCCAATTCAGAAATAGACATCAAGCGAATAATTTGGATCATGTTGCTCAAATATTCCGTCTCCGAGAGATCTATCTAAAAATATAGAGGATGATTCAAAATAAATTCGTTTATATTAACACTTTGATCTGTAAATTAAAATATAGCAATCATCTCTTACACCTTCGTAATATTCATTAAGGATTCGTTCATCGAACAACCAATCAGGAAAACCAATCTGAGATTCCATTTTTCTATTTTTCTCTAAAGTGGCAGCTTTCGTCTGCTTGTCCATCCAGTCGGTTCGCAGAACCAGCGATGCGAAAGCCTCTTTTATGTCGCCCATCATTTCAAACACCTTCTTTCCTTTGTCCTCGTGAAACTGAGGATCCACGAACAGCCATGAAACCGCCATTCCTAAATTATAGCACAGCTGGATGAGAAACCTTCGAATTTTGTAATAGTTTTTAGAAACGCTAACCCATCAAATCGTTCACAGCCGAAGCACAAAGCAGAGATTTTGCTTCTCCAATTTCGATGCTGGTCATTTCAATCACGTAGTTTATCCAAATTTTTCTCAACGTGCTAGACGAATGGGGCACCACGATGTCAACGATCACCCACCAAATATATGTTTCTAGAATATTTAAATAATTATTTAAAAATATTAGAAATTATTCCGTTTGAGAAAAGGTACATTTTGTATAAGGTGTTTCAAAAATGATTTACTCAATGAAAACTGACAGAAAATTAGAATTTCGAATTTTTCATGGACTTTCCAATTTCTTATCCCTTAATAATGATTTACAATTTTCAGGATTCCTTTTTGAAACGATCTGTAGAATTTTACCTAGTTCCTCCTCGTCGCTAGCAGCCAAAAGGAGAGCAACCTCCTTCAAGTATTCCAAATCCCCGATCAATACCTTATCTTTCCTGTTCAAGTCCAAAGTATCGATGTCCTTGAACACTGACTCGATAAATGGTTTCCACAGCGGTTTCGGAGCAAGGGTCGAATTCACTTCCGTCACGTATTCGTCGGTTAACTTCTGAAGATCATCCACCAACATGTAATCACCGTCTGTCGGGTCTACGTCCCATATGCTTTGATTATTTTCCAGACGAGATAACTGCAAGCATGCAACACTTGTAATTTATCTTACTTGTAATTAGTGTTCCTTCGATTTGTACCACTTACGTAATAAAAAGTGCTACTCAACTCGTAGAGAGTCTCGACAACTTCCTCCAGATCTTCCTCTTCAGGAAACGAAGACTGGTTCATGGAACAAGCGTCCAGGGTACCATTATTGACAACCTGTTTAATAATTTCGGTCATGTATTTTAATTCTGCACTCTTCAGTTCGCTCGTCAGTTCATCTTCAATTTCGTCGTCTTCCAGTTTCCGGAAACGCGATCTGATCGAGTGCAGTCGTCTTTCTAGCTCCTTGTCACTGTTAATAATTTAATTATTTTATGAAGAAGCTTGTTTCCTGATAGAATTCTAAGAAGTTCTAAGAAGAATGAATTTTTGAAGAAATTATACTTGGGTAATGGGCTGCTAGTGATCGGCGTGTCCAGCACCATGATGTTATTGCTGGTGTTTCGTGGATCAGGGATTATGTCGAAACCGAAGAAGATATCCCTTCCTAGAACTTTCTTCACCCTGGCCATCTGTTCGATGTAATCAGTGGTCTTCTTGGTAAATGCCGCAGGAATCGAGGGTAAATTGAGCTCTTCCAATAAGTCGAACAGTGGTGCCACTCCCAACTCGTCCATCGAATCTGAACGAGTTAGATAGAATTTATACTTCTCTTCGCACCTGATTAAAATCTCATTTTGGAAATTTAATTTGCGACCTTTTTCATTTTAAAGTTACTCGCCTTCTATTGCAATATGACATAGCAAATTTACCATTAATACTTAAAATATAATGAAAGGGTCATTTAATAAAATACCAACGTACGCACGTCCATGCAGCTGGAGTACAATATCTTCGCCTGTGTCACTGCCCAGGGTACATTGTTTCTGGTAACATTCTCTCGTAACGATTCCCTGATTTTTCTGTACACGCGTTCTCTACGTTCCTCGAACCATGAATTTGTCAAACTGTTATCTGGTATAGGATGCTCATCTGGCCATTTTCCACAGACATACCTGAAATGCACGAACGTTTGTCAAATACTTTTCAAAGTGTTTGAAATACTTTGTAAGTTTGCAGGGTGGCTCACTTATAAAAATCGTCGCAAGGATCAACAGACGTGTCCATAGATTCTTTCAAACTAGCCGCTAAAGTAACAAAATTCTAATTATTTTAAATAATCGTGCGGAAGTAGAATCTTTGATTTTTGCTCACCTATGCGAACGCACTTTTCCGTTTCGCACAACTGTCTCTCTTTTCTTATTGCGTCTAAAACAAAAAGAAGAGAAAATGATGTAGCCAAAGGTAAATATTCAACGTTTTATCTATTATCAAATATTTACTCACAAAGTATAGAAAACACCAGCGTCATCGTTAACAAAAGAGCAATCAGAATAAACAACATAATCATCAAAAAGTTCGGTACTTGTCTCCGTTTCTTTAAGCTGGAACAAGAGAACGATAGGACGGATCTAATTATCGCGTGGGGAAAAATTAGCGGCTTCCTCGCCGCTCGTTTAATCTATGTAATAATACGATCTAATGGCACAGAAGACCGGTAGACATCAATCTCCCGTTCACTTACTAGGCATTTCTGGATTTGATCGCTACCAAGTTCTTGTGGCTGGAGACAGTATAAATCGACTGGGTTTCATCCTCTGTGAAAAACGAGAACATGAATAAAACTAAGGGAAACCGCAGTACTGAGGATACTGTAACTATCCACTTGAAAAACAAGATTTTATTTCAGTAATGATACTATCAATTTCATTACAAAACACTTGTGCTGAGTCATGAATAGGGTAAGACGCATATGGTGCGTCATAGATAGGGTAAGACGCATATGGTGCGTCGTCTACTACAAGCTATAGATAGGGCAAGACGCATAAGGTGTGTCATCAGGTGTGATCTTGTTAAACAAACTAGAAACGAATGAAACGAAGTTCGAATGGGTTATAGAGAGTTAGCGGAAGTGTTTGAATAAAAATTATAACTATACTCACTGCGTCGGTTCATGCTGAATGGCCCAGTGACCGTATCGAACTGACGACACTGAACAACCTCGAGGGACAACGGGTCTATCCATACGTTCACATTTTCCTGCTTAGCCAGTGGTTCTCGTTACGTCTATTTTCACCTGTGCCTGTCGTTACATTCACCCCAGCCACGTGTTTTTCCGCCCTAGCTGTGCGCTTCGCGCACACCGTCTCCTCCCCTACTTAGAGCATCGTGAAGAATTAATGAAGTTCCTGGTGTTGTCGTTAGATCTTGCGGACAATTGGCCATCGCGGAATGGTCTTCTTACTTCCGGTGGTAACACGGTTATGTATAGCATTAAGGACGCGAACTTGAACTGAAAATATATATCATTTCTGACGTTCTTTTTACACTTTAATCTTGTTTCGGATTTTAACATATCGACTTCTATAATTCCGCGAATTTAATTTCAGCAGATAATTAACAATCAAGTAATTATTTTTATTGCTATAACAGTTAAGATGTGGAAAACTTCATTAAAAAAGAAATATTCATTTTTTAATGATGCAGTTTTAAAGACGATTAATGGATAGTATCATTCGACCTTTTTCATAATTGAAGTATGCAGAGTTTATCACTAAATCATGTACTTCCTTGAAACCGTCTGGTCGATATCATTTATGTTCATGTTTGACGAAACGGAAGGGAACGTTACTTGCTTTAAAAACAATTAATTATAAGATGACTGTAACTAGAATTCATCCATTTTTTACTGTCACTGTTTAATGATTAGAATCATTATAGCTACATTATGTTCATGGCATTTGCATGCTGAATGTACTTGATTACTCTGTGCTTATTAGTGATATAAGAATTTCTTTAGTCAGCCTAGCAGATGTTGCTTTAAACAGGAGAAAGTAGGAACTATACAAGACAAATCTCCCTTCATTCGCATTATTTGTCGATCGAATAGTCAAAATGACTGACTTGAAATTTCTCATTTTAAATTATTAATTTTATCAAGCTATTTTCGTTAAAATTTACATTAGCTATTGTTGAGATAAAGAATGAATATATAAATCAAATTATATTGGCTCCGGCATTAAAGACCCCAAAATCACTTGACATTTTTATAAAAATCCATTTTAAATATAACACGTCTCCTCGTACGACAATACATAATAATTTAGTATGCGTGACAAATAAAAAAAACTAGGTTATCAAATCAATCGCAATAGAAAGCTATTCTAGCGATCAATATTGTTCCTGGATGTCTCCTAGTGATAGTGGGTGACATTGTTCATACACGTGTCAGAATGAAGAACACGTGTGTCGTTGAACTTTCTCAGCCCAACTGTTAATTAACTAAATTCCAAAGTGAAGTTGAATGCAATTCTGATTCCTAATGCTTAATAGAAAATCAGAACAACTTTTCCAATCACTGAAATGATAATTATACTTAACGGGTGTGTCAGGTGCCATTCGATCGGACGTATGAAACTCAACGGTAAAACATTGCAGAGAATTCTAGTTCTCAAGGAAACTACTCCGAGCTGTACCCTCAGGCGTTCATTGCAATTCACTGCAAATCTTTTATTTTTTGTCTCTGCTCCAGTCCTCGATTTCTTCGCTAACCAGCCCGAAGGCGTACTCGACTCGGTCGGTGTCGTTGAAAGGGCGTTTGCAAATTAAGTACCCGCGGCTAACTGAAACTTTCCAGTCAGAAATGTAAATGAACGCAGGCCTGAGAGAACAGCTGAGTATTATTAATCTCGCGATCCAGAAGAAATATGTTCGACGAAACCTACTAAATAACGTCTCTTTTATCGCGACGATAAATCAAGTATTTTGCATTTTGCAACATTCGCAAAATCCTTGTACCTTCTTTTTTTTAAACAGAGTCCTCAGAAATCGTTGATCGAGTTTCATAAAGCGAAAGTACAGAAGAAATCGAACAATAAAATTTCTCTCCACGCTAACTGTAACAGTTCTGCGTAGCAGATGATTACGTAAGGATCATTAAAATGCATCGGTAACGTAATTAGACGCTAGACGATGCCCTTCCGTAGTGTTCCGATCGTTTTGTACAACATTCTCTCTCTCCAACTTGAAAAATACCAGCTACGAAATGAAAAAAAAAAAAACGAGCACAATTTATTATGCTAGATTACGAGTGTCAAAGCGATTACGCAAGCGGGTGAAATGCAGAATAGAAGCGGACGATCGATGGAATATACGGAAGTGCCGGTCTATCTCGGCTCGATCGCCACGCGATTCGACCATTTTCCGGTTCGTCGTGCGGAAATAGGCGTAATTGCAGAAACGTATTTACGCATTGAAGAAAAGGAGGATTTTTGCGTGGAATTTCATTGCACGCACCAGTAAATTGAATTCCATTATAAAACGATTCGACTAATTGATAGATACGGCTTGCTTCTAATTATCCTCACGCGATATTTTTATTTTGTAAGACCATGATGGGTGCAACAATTTTCTATACAATCTTTCAGATATATCAAGTAAAATAAGAAGACTCAGTTTCAAGTTTAATGGTGTTGGTAAAAGAATTCCTTGGAACTCAAAATGAATCATTTGATGATCTCACATAAGTTTTTTCTCCACTTCTTTTATCGAATGATTACTGCATCGAATCTCACCGTTAGACTTACGATTCCTTCCACTTTCCCATTACGTAATTTGTACGTTGTAGCCTCCTGGGAATTATGTTTAAAATAAAAAATTGCGTAACCAGGAGTTTAGAATGGAAAATTGGAACGAAGAATGGTGTTACAAATCGTGTGCAAGGAATACTCTCACTTATTCTAGACAGAACTTGATCAAAACTCTGTTTCTTTTTATAGAAAAGTAACGTTCACGGTTCGATACTCTTGCTATCTATAAGAGTACTTATACCTTCTTTCAAGGTTCCCACAAATGATTGAAAAAAACATTGCGACACTTCAATAATTGCATCCAACAGCTACGAAAGGTGACATTTCGATATTCGATGGAGATCGATCGATTTTCGTGCAAAGAAAACTTCTCGAATCGCTCGCCTTCCGGCACGATGCACTACGAAAACAACGACAAAGGGGTTGAACGTTTTTGTTTGGACGATTCGTTACCCTGGCGACATTAGATTGATTTGTATCGTGCAACTTCCACGCTGTATACCTATACAACCATTAAAACGATGTACGAAAATGATGAAGAAAGTCTTGAAAATAATTATTTAAACGTAGAATTGAAAATGAGGAACGAACGAACGAAATGATTACAAGCCATTTATCACAAGACATAAAAATTAACTTTTATTAGAAAATAAATAAAAGTGTTGTTGCAGAAGTATGGTAGGGGTGGGTAAGGTAGGGGTTGGAACTAGGCGGAAAGAAGAAAAGAGAATATACAATGAAGGCACCGATGTCATGGTTGTTGTCACATACCGCACAATAATTTCAAATTTCATCGAGGAACAGGATAGGAATGGTGTAAATTATCAAATAAAAGTCGCTGCGCTCGTGTAAACGTGTATCGTGTGTATAAAAAAAAAAAACAAGGAAAATAAGTAAACTTTTTTTTTTGTTTTCTTAAAGATTGGCTGCCTGGTCTGAGGTCTTCGGGTGGTCCAAAAATACTCGCCGATCCTGAGGCTGTTGTTTTCTCATTTTCCAAAGCAAATTACCCGACGTTCCATCGTTCATGGTTTTTCTTTCCTTCGTTGGATAATACTGATTTCCCTCTGGTCCCTAAAGAATACTGTTTTTCCACCTGAAACGAACGAACTCGAGCAACGCTGGGTTAAAGTTGACCCGGATGCTTCTTCAACTGTATTTCCTCTGTTTCTTTCCTGCCAAGAGAATTTCGATGTTGGCCATGCTGGTTAGCGGTTGTTCGTAAAGCGTCGTCGCTACTTCCGGATGGATGCACCTCAGGACGGCTCGTCCAGGATGGATCACCCTGGACCAGCGAGTTCAACGGGTGACGTGGTTTACCTTAGTCCCAGGGCTGGTGGTGAACGGGAGCCTTGACGATCTTCACGGGTTCCACGTATTGTTCAACGCCGATCAAATGAGGGGTGATCACCTTGGCTCCGTGGTACGGGATTTTCACGATCGGTATATGGGGGATCTTAATGTTCAGGGGTTGAGGGTGTGGCGGTGGAACAGACTGCTGTTGCGGGATCTGGATCGCGTGATGCACTTCCGGAGCATGGACCTGAAGAAGCACACGTTTCACACGTTAATTTAATCTGATATGCTGGGCGATGACACATTCGCTGCGGTATGAGACATAGACCCGATATATTCAACTAGACATTTTATCGTTTAAAGAATATTACCACAGCGATGGTGTCAGCGCTACCATTTTGTAATTGAATAACACTTTTCTATGGTCCCATGGTTCCCTTAAAAGAATTTCTTGCAGAAATGTTTGAAATCCCAATGGACTATGGTGGTTTAGAAACATGGACATCGTGTAGTGTGTGTAAGGCTAGAAACCAGAATGATTGGAAAATCAACGACGTTTGGAGAATTAGAGCAACTTGTTGCAAAACGAAATTGCACAAGGAACTCGAAATCGCCTGCAGTTTTAGAAGGTTCCTGCGTTCCCTTGATTAACGAAGAATTCAATTAAGAGTTCGATTTCCCCTTTCGAGCAGCTGGAAAGTTGCGTTACGTGACACGTAACTACCCGTTCGGTATTAGACGAATCATTGAACATAGAAAATGAGTACTTGTCCAAGGAATCATCGAGTATGTTTGATGTATTACGATGATGGAGGAAGTAACTTGATTGAGTAGTATACTGTCGAAAGTCTGAGGTGTTTGAAAATGTGACGAGGAAAATATCGATGACTGTTTCTGTAGTTTCGGTTACCTGATGGCACGATATTAAGTTGAAATCATATTTTTTGTTACCTGAGGTGCCGCCACCTTCACGATTGGAGGTGCAGCGACCTTAACGTAAGAAGGCGCTTGCCAAGGTGCAGCAGCTTGCCAAGGATCAGGC
Source organism: Osmia bicornis bicornis (assembly GCF_907164935.1). NCBI lineage: Eukaryota > Metazoa > Arthropoda > Insecta > Hymenoptera > Megachilidae > Osmia > Osmia bicornis. The sequence goes on from NC_060222.1 coordinate 4,736,676, forward strand.
GCTTGCCATGGTTGCGCTACCTAAGTATCCCAAAATCACGAAATTTCAATGTATCTATGATTCTATAAACTGTGAACGAGAAACTTGGTTACGGTTTTCTTAGTTATTTCCCACCGAGTGCGTCCAGTTACTCGGTTGTCGAGGAACGACGTCGAAGAACGAGCAGTTTCCAGAATATTAAAATGAATGACAGAAGAAAAATGTTGAAATGATTAGATTAGACGATATTATCGAAGGATTTCTCTTCCTGTCGAATCCTTGAGGTCCAAGTCTTTCGTCGAATCAGACTTTGGATCTCAGAACAGAGTTATAGTAAAATAAATTAACATCGAAGATTGTTAGAGTAAATCAGAATTCTACTGAAACTAAGAGAAATGTTAAATTTAAGTTGGTTAATTGACGTTGTTTTTCTTCAGATTCAACAACGCAGAGAAAATGAAATTATTTTACCTCACAAAACCATGTTACATTTTAGCCTTTCGTTCGATTAAATACAAGAAATTATTGAAGATTGTTATGGAACGTGCACTAGTTAACTGAAATTGTTTCACATAATCAAAAATCAGTATAAATACTTTGCTTTATGGTTTTTGGTTTCACTTACCGGTTCGGAATACCCGTAGATTCCGGGATAGGCATGGGCGACAGCCAGAAGGGCGAACAGAGCAATCTGCAAATAAACAAAAATTCATTTATTAGTACAAATAATGTAATATCAAATACTATTCGATCCGAATGAAATATATTAAGTTGATATTATTTTAAAATATCGATTCAAGTTAAAAATTTTCTATCAGAAATCACAGAAAACCCTTCGGTGTTTCAAGAGTTTTTCTAAGTTCAAACTCAGCTGGTTTCAGTTAGGACTAAGTCCACGATCCTAGCGATAGAATCGTTCGAAGTGGATTGAAACTTACGACGAACTTCATTGTGGGCGATTTTTCTAGTGCAGTACACGGGAAAACACTACGTATCTGAGGGGCGACGCGGTATGCTTTTATAGCGGTGCCCTGCCCAGGCCCAGGGAACCAACATGAGGCGGGGGTACAACGATTGCATTGCATACAGACCCCTTTCACCAATAGCGATCGACCCTTTCGGACCCCTTATTCGGCGCTCTATCAATCGTAATATCGTCCATACTTCCGGTAACCACGATGACACCGAGGAAAATTCAAATTTTCAAACCAATTAAAGGAAAATGGGAAAAATTGCAAAAGATTGACCTGGTTTATCACGGAACGCCTTATGGTCGACGGAAAATACAGAGAACTCGAATCATGCGAAAAATTCATCGGCCATTCGCGCACCTCTCCTTCCAATGATTAATAATGTTCTTTAGATTGCAAGACGATATCCTGTCGATCATCTCGAAACAGCGATGGCAACAGAAACAATTACACAACGGAAAATTAAGCACGACTTCCGGCTAAATTGACGTAACGCAACTCGCTGCCAGGTTTCGTCCGAACATTTTATGAAATTTTACGTATTTCCTTTTCAATTTCCTGTATTGAAAAATTCAAGTCTGCTATGAGAATTAACCAAACAGAATGTTATTCTTTTCGATCATACATGGAGTTGCACCAATTTCATAATAAACGATCCATTTCTCGTTGCTTCATTTATAAGTTGCAAAATTTTACACGAAGACCTCGATTCATTAGGGCAACATATGTTCATCAGCGACGAAAAGATATAATTGTGTAAAAAAAGTGAGCTGTACAGCCGGCTTATTGTTCTCCGTTTACGGTGGGTATTGTGCGAAACGTGAAATTAGAACGCGACCACGCGTTTTTTAACGCATCACGTTGAATTAAATTCGGCTATTAAAAAAGAACAGAATCGAATCATTGTAAATGAATGTGTCGTTAATGAAATTTATCGGCAATTAGTCGTTCGTCGTTTAAGGCCACGAGTATTAAACTTGGATTCTATTTTTATAAGCATCATAAAATATGATTTATTTATGATTTCTCCACATGGAGGAACGAAATTTAAACAATATAAATACACGACCCAGAACTAGATGCATTTACGACTTCGCTTGTAGTCGGTCAGCTCGTTAAGTTTACAACGCTTACGAAATTGGCGAGTCGTAAACCGTGCCTATTAGCGACGCGAGGGATAATTGGGATAAATAGGGCGGGATAGATGAAGATTGAAGCTGAATTTTGCCGTGTTACCATAACGATGGAAATACACTTCTTTCGATCAGGATCGCGCAATGTTCGATAGATCAAAAAAACACGTAGGAAGAATTTTAGTCTGACCAATTTGGCAATACCAATTACTTTCTTACTTCGATATCATTAATCTAAAATTTAGACAAGAAACTATAATTATTACACAGGGGATGGAAAGTTGAAAAAGAGAACCGATACGTTCTACATGATCTTCAGCCACGAAGGTTGCAAGAATTCGCGAAGTTTCCACCTTGGCACGGATTCTGTAAAACGACTTCTCTCGCTACCTTTGGCCTGTTAGATCTCCTTTCCGAGAAAACTGGCCGCCCTTTACATGGGAGTGCAACTAGTTGGCTAATCTTCGTGATGTGGGCAAACAGTTTGACCCGCTGTTTTGCGAAGATTCGTTATTCAATCGAAACCACGTGCATTCGATTACGGTGGCAGGGAACGCGCGAAGGAAAGAGAATTATCTAACGTTGCAGTGAACGTCTTTGAGATCCCAGGTAATATCGGACCTCAGAATGCAAATCATAGATAATGCTAGGAAGTAGTTTTCCATCTTAATCCCATGCCGTGAAACATTGTGTCGCACTCGTAACGCAATTTACAGATCAAATGTGTCAAAATTGGTACCTATAGTACACGATTGAATTTTATGTTTAATTCCAATTATAATTTGCTATTTTTCTTTATTTGATTTAAAATTGAAGCAATCAATAGTTACCTCTGTCAGGCGTAATTATAAAAAGAATCATAAGTGAAGGGGTTAATACTTAAGTGCTAACATAAGGCGAGTTTTTCTCGCGAATCTTTTAGGATTTCTTTCAGCGACCCTATCTAAGAACGCTTTTTTTGACTGATTGGCAATTATACCGGAACGGTCAACCGTCTTACCAGTCACCACTTGGACTTTGCGCAATTCCGAGCGTGTTAGACTCGTTGTTTCTGAACTCGTACAACCGAGAAACAAGCAACCCTGCACGGATGTTAACGTGGTCGTGAGACTTCTTGCAAAACCTGGAAAGTTTAACGATCCCGATTATTCGTACAGTGTTTCGGCACAGTGGTAACTAAAAATGGAATATTTGGCGGTTTATGGTTCCGTGAACATTTTATGCTCTGTAATCATTTTGCAATATAGTACCTTATTGGTTACTACCCTCCTTTCATTTCTGAACAATTTACTCTGTTTCTTATCCCGCTCCGCTATCTGTCAAATTAATTAACTGGCTATCAGAAGGGATGCGACTATAATATATCTGATTCGATTAGATTGCAACACGTTACATTGCACCTCGTGAAATCTAGGATAAATGCATCGATCCCCTGATAAATTATCCGTTTAACGATCCGAGACGTCGTTATTTCCCACTTCCTGATCCCGGCAGAGGGAAACATTAACCATCGATCTTTACCCATTTGTAAACGCCGCGGAACGAACAAAGTAACTTGAAAATGAATTCACCGTCGGTACAGTTTGAATCGAGTTCAATCGGTTGCTAATGAGCCCGACTAACGTAACGCGCTTTACCCGACCAGTCTCGTTTCCTTTATTCAGAGAAAAATCGTATGGAATCCTGAAATCTTCCGCAACCATGTCAACTACCATCCTCGTCGATGATTGTATGTCAATCAGCCGGTGAAAACCATCTGTCATTCGATTGACGTTTAAATGTATTGAGTAATAGCTGTCGGCGTTTGAAAATATGAAAAATAGAAAAGCTGGAAGCGAACTCTGATCTCTCGTCCGAGACAACAAAAGGGCTAATTTATGCTCGGCTGAGCGAGCAGAAATTCGAAACCTGGCCAGGGTTTCCCATGGTGAAAATCGCGAAAAAACGATCTAACTTGGCGATTAGCAACTCCGGTGATCGTTGCACGAGGAAAGCGAAGCAAGGAAGCTCCGTGCACCACGAATGAAGCAACGTTCGCGCAGATAAAATCGCGATCGTGAATCAAGGTAAGCAAAGCGAGTCAAAAGTTTGTTGGACGTCCAGATCTAATCCTGCCTGCAAAACGTTGTTTCACTCCTGTTCCGACTTTCTTACCTATCAATCTTTTCTGCTTTATCCGAATCCGGTACTCGAGAAAACTTTAGATTACCTATTACCGTTGACCACGAATGGCACGGTTACACAATTCATATCTTTTTCCTTTTAATTGTAGTACGTTCTTACCGATGCCAGAAAAACATATGAATCATAGTTCGATCGCTTCGTACACGTGAAATATCAATTTGCGAGGAAATTTCTTGCCAAAGTGAACGGTTCCTAAAACTCTCCGTAACAATTAAGGAACGCTGGTGAAATCGAACAATAAACGGCGATCAAGCCCGTGTAATAACGATCGAATAAAAAGGAAAAAAAATGGGGCAAGTTACATTGAAAGGTTACAACGTGTAAATTACTCGAACTGTATCTAATTTACATAGATTAATCGAGCTACTAGTAAACGCAGGTGTCGTAAATAAGGATTTTTGCAATAATTCTTGTGCAATTAACTCAAATCCATCGTACATTAATATTAACTGATTTTTATTGAATGGAGTTTCTTTTCAATCATTTTTATTGGAACCTTTCTATGGTTATTAGACACGTTTCGATCGTAATGGCAGAAGTTAAGGTGGTCGTTTCAATGCATTCCTCGAGTATTTTTCAGCTGGTTAGATTGCTGAATTTGTCCTCGCGGACCTCGATCGTTCCCGATCGGCAGAATGTGATTTCTTGTCGCAGCGGTGATCGCGTTTCTTGACGGTGGGCATTGCTGAAGGGGTAATATACCGTGTGACCGGATTATATTTTAAACTGTACCTAATTTTTTCCTTCATTTTCCTAGAAAATTTTTCTCTCCTTACTTAAGCTAATAAAAATGCATTCGAAGAATAGCAAAGTTCGACTGGTAATACAGGATGAAGCAATAATTAACGAAGAGAAAAATGATTAAAAATTTCTTTAAGAGGCAATCGGATTAAATGACCCGAAGCTGAAGAAGGCAAGTGATGATCGCGAAATTAAGCTCGTCATGGACGGTGATTTTCTGTGTCCAACGCGAGCCAAGTGCTCCAGATACGTTTAACCAAGGATGGCGATTGCAACAATCTCGGTGCCGATGCCCGGAGGGCAACACGGATTCCCATATCTGCGGGCGCTGGCCACGCCAACGAGCTTAGAAAGTAAAGTTCCATGCGTCGGGGCTACGCCATCGGATCGTTTAATTATTTAATTATACGTATCGCGGTAGCGGTAACCGAGTTACGGAACACAGCGGAGATCGAACAACCCTTGTTCAACACTTTCCTACAAATCATTGAATGTATACATTAGCCTGAACGACAGTCGCGCATTGGAAATCAATTTCTTTCACTACCTAACAGTAATTTTCTAATCTACTTACTGTGGCAATCAGCATATTAACGATATGGATCGTTAATTTTCAGATTTATCCTTTCAATCTGCTACCTCGCATCATTAACACAATTCTTTGACTAATTACTCGATTACATTACACTTGAGGTGTCGATAGATTGGAAAGAATTTGCTTGCACGCGATGCACGCGTTACCCAGAAACGAGAAAGTTAAAAACGGTGGAAAAATGTTAGGGAAACAGAAGAAGGCGAAAGTTATATTGTAATGAAGTTTCATGTACGCCCCGATTGAAGTACAACCGGCAACAATAAAGTGATTAAACGGAGCGCGTTCGTTTATCTGATAAATTAGCACACTAATCTCGTTTCGTAATGCTCAGTGATTCTATTTTGTAATCTTGTTCGGTTGCACCTGTAGCCACGAAGCATTATGTTTGCCGATTGCGATTTCCAACCAGATCGAGGTCAAGTTAATCCTATGAATCGTTACTCATCCATGGGATTCTTTATCAACCGAAACATGTCGAAAAAAAAAAAAGAAGAAAAGAAACCATGACCAACGGTGGAATAAACGTGGAACGTTGTGGAAGGAATTGCGGTAACGTTATTTCATCTGGTTCTAGAAGAGCCGCGGGCAATGACTTTGAGAACGACAAACTTGGAATCGAGGCTTCCAACGAGCTTCGACACTTTTAGTTGAAAGATACTTCCATCTAACGTACCCTTCACTCTACCAGCTTGTTTTTATCCACTTTGCAACTAGCTCTCGTTTAATCTACTTAACAGGTTTATGCTTAACACGATGCTAGCCTGGGGGATCGATTCAGTTCGCTCAAACTTTCGATGAAAATCGAAAAGAAAATTATTTAAACGCGTATTTTTTCCTCGGAATAAGTAATGTTCAAGATTTCCAACAAACTGTGAATCAGCAGAAATAATACTCCACGAAGGAATAATGATGTAATAATAAGTTAGGTGAATCAGAATGATATTGAAACACGTCAGTGTACGACGATTTTAATTTCACAGCAACCGCGATTACGAAATAATAAGATGATGCGTTTGTTAACCTAATAGTTCAAGTAAGAAATTAGCTGATTTTCTAAGGAAATTCGTACTTAATCTATCGAGTGTTCCGGTAAGACGGGTAGACCGAATTACGAACCGATAGCAACCGCGTGCATGAACTTTCATCGCGAAAGCGTGGCGATGAAGGTGTATAGAAAAGTAGTATTGCATCCCGGAAGAAAATACGCGCCGATTACCGCAACCGGGAATCGGTGCCTCGTAAAATCTTGTATTAAACAGTTCATAACTGAATTGCATCGTAGCCGAAAGCATACCGTTTCCCTCTTTGTAGAACGGAAAAATCTCTCTGCGCTACGCAATTCAATCGGCAATACCCAGCTGTGTGCTACTTTTTGAATGATTTCCATGGAAATTTTATATGCTACCACAAAGTTACACGCGCCTATAGAGAGTTAATCATTTTTCTAATTGCAGCAGCTGAAAAGATTGATTTCAAAACAATATAAATTTTAATATTTATGCCTCTTTCATACATTCTTAACTTTCGCATAACGCGTACGATATCGTACTAGTATCTGAAAGTTATACTAATTTTGTTACGTAAGTCTCCTCCTCTAAAAACTACACATTTTCTTTTCGGTTCTGCTTCAGTGTAGCTATGTATCATTTTGCTTGAGCAAAGAGTAATTATTTTTAGATAGGACTGATAATTCATTCAATCTTTAATATTTAGTGAATGTTCCTTATTTTTATTTTGAATAATATTATTTTTTGTTTGAAAATTCATAATTTCAATTTGACTCATTCGCAATGCGCCAGGGAGCGCTTAGATCGCCTACCACAGCGCTGTATATCACAAATGGCCGCCACGTTAAAAAGCAATATTGTGACCGCGGGAAAAAAAATATTTTATTTTCTATATTTCCCTGTAAATTCGACGTTTTAACGAGTTTAGGCATACAAAATTAGTGTTATGCTATCACTAGACAGTAATGGAACTCAGCAGGATGAGGTACACGCGGTATAGTATTGATCTTAAGATGATGTAAAAACTGTATTCTTCAAATTTTAGGTTATATTATTTGTCGTTCGGATATACTTTTTTTCCTTTGTTTTGTAGGGATTCACTAATGTGCTTCCATATTTGCATCGATGCTTCCCACAAAGAAATCTGACAATTAATTGCATGATTTTTCATGTGTTCTAATGCCTTTTATTGTTTAAAATAAATTCTTTGTTGACGTTTACGTTCTGTCAAAAATAAATATTGATCAGCATTTACTTCTTTTTATTTACTAACGAAACCTATTCACTTATCATATGCAACTGAATATACCAGGCTAAAATAAAAATGTTCTACAGGAAACCGCTAGTGACAATGGATCTGATGATTATCCAAGGATACCTTCCTCTATGGATGGCCCAAAAGAATGGACTTACACAATGAGAAGACATATGCAGGTACATTGGATGTACATGGATTACCACATGATATTTAAAGAATATATATTTTTAACTAATAATTTCTTTGTTAGGAAGTGGTACCTGGATTATATCTTGGCCCGTATAGTGCAGCTAGCAGATCAAAACTTCAAACCCTACTGGACCATGGCATCACTCACATAGTGTGTGTTAGACAAGACATAGAAGCTAACTTTATAAAGCCCAATTTTCCTGATAAATTCAAGTACAAAATATCAATATTTTATAACAATCATTTTCTGTAGATTAGGATTTATATAAACTAAGAAATAATGTTACAGGTACCTCGTTCTGAATATTGCTGATACAGCCACAGAGAATATTATTCAGCACTTTCACAAAGTAAAAACATTTATCGACGAAGGTTTAAATTCTGGTGGTCAAGTTTTAGTACATGGTAATGCTGGCATATCAAGATCAGCAGCATTAGTTTTAGCGTATGTTATGGAAACATATGGACTTTCTCAGACGTAAATTTCTGTCTTACAGAAAATATATATTTTGTTTTGAAAAATGTATCCAATAAAATTGAATATATTTTTTCAGGCGTGCATATGCAATAGTACAACAAAGAAGGTTTTGTATAAATCCTAACGGTGGTTTCATGGCACAATTGAGAGAATATGAACCTATTTATCAAGCTCAAAAAACGTTAAAAATTGGGCAACAGAGCTCGCTAAGACAACGAAGCAAAAGAACTATTCATCAAATGGATACTGAAAGAATAGAAGACAAATATGATACAATGGACAGTTGATATTACTTGAAAGAATGCTAAACTTACCAAAAGACTTATCCTAGACCAGATACAGAAATGAAATCGACGGAAAGTAACGGTCTTTACGTCGTAATATTCTGAAAAATATCTAAATATAGAAGTATATTGTGAAATCAGATGTTATACGATTTAATTTTTAATATGGTACACGAAAATTTAAAATTTATTACATTTTATGATCTTATATGTATTGACTAAATTAATTGTTTAAGCAAACAAAATATTATAGCTTTCAAACTTTTGTTTCTATTTAGACTAAAACGTGCATTAATTTATAATAGTACGTAAATTATAAACAATTTTCACATGGTAAGCGAAAATAATAATCTTATGGTTTATTTATTCAGTATTTAATTTCGTTCGTAACTTAAAAAAGTATATATATTTTTAAGCTACTAATTATTTATTGCTGTATTATAATTTCCTATATTTTATTTTTGCAACTGTATTAACTTTAATAAAAATTGTACGAATTTCTTGTATATTTTGTATATTAAGATAATCTAAATTATAAAACGTGATAAGTAAACTTGTTTAATACCAAATTTTTGTATTTGTTTCATATACCTTTCGTAGAATACATAACTTCTTAAAAATGAAATTTCGACAAACTGTAAATTAATAGTGCCTATTTGATTTTTGCTGGAATCAGCACACAAACAATGTCCTCATTGTTTTCGTCTTTCAATTCCCACTTAACAGTAACGCTCATCTGTAATTAAATAATGGATACAAGGATTATAAGAAAATTTTCTAAATGGACACAGCTTCATATGTATATAATAACATAAACTACCTTCGGATAAGATTTATGTATTGGTAGCGTATTTTTGTACTGAAATGATCCACCTTTGGCTAAAGGGCATGTAAGTCCTGAATCAGCAGTATCACAAGCATTTGCATCAGCCAATGGAAAAGGTACCGGAATATCCATTATAATACCATGCACAACTGCGGTAACTTTTGAAACATCTTTGTCTACAAAAAAAAAAGATCATCCCTTATTTTCAATTGTTTTATAATTAAAACAAAATCCCATACCTACCAACTACAAAATTCAATACAATTGTTGCATTTGTGTCGTGTATTAACTCGCACGCAGCTTTGTTCATGTCACAGCCCAAAGATACGGATGTAAATTTTCCCACCTTCGAACCTGTATAAAAAAAAATTTTTAATAATTTCGTGTTCCATTAAGTTGCAATTACCCAACTTTGAAATTCATAAAATTCGAACTTTTTGTGGGAAACAAATATATTATTATCCGCATAAGTTATCTTATATCGTGGGCAAATTAAAATGTTTTATAAATATTTTTGGTTGTAAATTTATACTTAAATTTTATTCTTAAGACTTGTCAGTTGTTATCAATTGCGATTTCTGAGGCGTATATTTGTTTATGAGTCACGTTACTCGAATGCTTTAAGTATCCGACGCACACAAAAGGAATTCTCTCTGATTAACATAATCAGTTACTTTTAACATTTTTATAAACATAAAAGAAATTGAACTTTATTACTCGGAAAAAATTTAATAATATTACAAATGTTTTATTTTTTCATTTTAACGCTTAGGAATTAAAATTAATGTAGCGTCCCTTTGTCATTTCTATGTCTCTTCTTATGGCAATTATATTTTACATTATTGTATTATCAAAATAATATATTAATTAATTATACAATTAATAATAAATTAAAAAGTAGTGGCTAAACTTACCACAATCCTCAACGTCGAAGGCTCGACATATCAGTGTGGAGCTCAAGGAACATAAGAAAAGAATTGCAGCTATTGTTCGACACATGTTGTTTGGTCGGCGTCTACACGACTATTAAGGAATACGAAGCTCTACATCGAAATAAATATCGGTCAGCTACGCTCGGTATTCACAACCAGCAGTTAGGCCGCTTGTAAATTACGTATCTTAACACGTACACGTACGAAATTATTATCAACTTCCTCGCAGAGTGGCGTACCCTTTATTTAAGTACAATTTTACCTACAAACAAAGTATAATTTATATCTCAACTTGCAACTGATCTACCTGAGTAGAATTTAGCAGCAGAAGAATGAGTATAAAATTCTACATATACATATGATGCTTGTTATTCGATACAGAACACTACTTTGTCGAATGAAGAAAACTGTATATTTGTATATTTAACAAATGAATCAATTAGAATAATAAATAATTAACTAAAGGATAGGAGACAAATTTTTTAAGTACATTTGTTCTGTACATATTGCATTTCGGTTTGTTTTTAATGAATCAGTATAAATTTTCTTTGTCATGTAATAGTGGGTTTTGAAACAAGTATAATAATGGAGTACAACCACAGGCGAGGTGCAGAATATTTAGAGCTTCGTATCTGACGTTCTGAAATACCGATGTAGCTTGAAACCTCATTTATTATGTTGGTTGTTTTGTTGCAGTACGATTCAGAATGGTAATCTTAGGAACTAAGTAGGTAAGAGTACTTACTTACTTACACGAGGGTACTAGTACTCTCTTGTCGGTGACGAGGAGAAACGATCGACGATGGTAACTGCTATACCGATTTACCGATAGCGGCAAAGCCAGGAAAACCTAAGTATATTTTTCAGGCAGCTATTTTTCAGGGGCTGGCAATCTGTACATGTCGAAACTTGGCTAATAAACCTATGTATAACGAATAATAATATAAAAGTGTAATGAAAGTTCATTAAAGGTAATGCAAAAATTAGCGAAAAAATAAAGCGTAGATAAAATAGAGAAACAAACCACAAATCTCGCAGCCAATTCGCTCGTATTATTTGCTGTATAATTAATAAATGTACCATAGAAATAATAATCCAGTTATTAATTATCCATCAAATAATACCGATTGCCCAGGTCTCACCACGAGGAGGTTGCTGCGGTTTGGAGACCCGCCCTACCTCACCCATCCGCCCTCCATTTATGCAAATTTTTATTATTTTCATTCAATAAGAGCATCCCCTTGAAGCACGTTTGCAAAACGTCTTTGTTGTGCAAAAGTAACAACAAAAGGAGCATTATTTCTATTTACTACCTACCTATCTACTTATCTACTTATATTTTTGTTTTTCAATCCTACTTTAACATTTTTTTTATTTTAGTTACAGATCTGTAATTAATAATAATATGCAATTGCATATTTGTCCTATCTATTTATAAATACTAAGGATACTTATTTATACGAGCGCTCGTAATAATACTAAAAATTTACTTAAATCTAAAATTTCCTAATTAAACACTGCAGCGTTTGATGATTATATCTTTATGGTCATTAAGATATAATCATAAAAATTTAAGGAGATATAAACGAATACGTATATTAAATTGATTTGATTATTCTTACCAGAATAGTACCTGAAATGGACTAAAAAGAATTAGACATAATTTTCAATAGTAACAATTCCCTTTCTAATCATTTTCACCTCATCTTACTTAATTAGATACGTTGAATTCCATCCTCTGATCGTAGATTTTATACTAGATTTCCTTTGGTCCTTTGTTTATACATTCTATAAATCATACTTTCTATAAAAATATTTCTCTGAAACAGAAACTCATTAATTGAATTCATAAAAAGACAAAAAAAATTAAAATAGCTGGAAAGAAGATGGATTAGTACACATAAAATTTTATAAAAATCAGCGTGATTGTTAATAACTTGTTTCAAAATGAAAAGAGGAAACAGCAATTGAATATAAATACCAATTGAAAACAAATAGTACCAAAATAAAGAAAAAAAAGAGTTAGAAAAATATATTGTTATTTAGTATTTAGTATTTAAGTGAAAAATACTATTTCATTTTATTGTATTCGATATTCGTTCATTTATTGTTGAATATTATTTAATTTTTTAATTGAAACAATTGTTTTTCACTGCAATATATCCACACCCATGATTCTACTTAACTTTATTAGATTATAGTATACACCTTTAGGATACAAATTTGTTGGAATTTGTAAAATTTAAAAAAAATCGCGAATGGACTTTAACTTATATAAAAAGAATTTGGAAATTTATAAAGGTGCATTACTTTAATTAGCTTCCCCATAAGCTTAAAAATAAACAACACGAACAAAAATTAAAACTTAACAACCTCAACAACAATCATCCACTACTTTTGTTTAAATAAAGTACAATTAAAAATTAATGAGTAAGTTTAAATGAATAAATATTCCTTGAAATATTTTGTCTCCAATTATCATAAAATAAAATGAAGTTTCATTTCAAATAAAACTTTTAATGAAGTTCCGCTTAAAATTTTATCATATTTAATAATATTTTGAAAACATTTCGTCAGTTAAATTCATATAAATTTTAACAGTATTTCCAACAACCAACGCTCAAAATTTTCAAAATTAAAAAAAAAAGAAAAAAAAGGTTGGCGGCGGGGCAGGGGGGTGGGGGTACAGGGGAACCTGAAAAGAAAAGTTTGACTGCCCATAAGAGCAATCCCTAAGCAAACCCTATAAAACAAACCGAAATCACACGCAACACTAATTTCAAAATTGCAAACATTCTGAACTATGACAAAACACCGGCTGGCAACGAAGGGTTTCACGCCCCCTAGTCTTACGCCAGACGCTACATACCACCCACCCCGCCTGGACGTCGTAACGCCAGGACAGAATGCACCCCTTCGCTAAGAGCGCTACCCGCCCGTCCAACACGTTGCATCCAACGGTGTCAGATTGACGGACGCCCATAGTATAGACAAAAGGACTGCAGTTTAGAATATGGTAACATATTTTCATATGTTCCATATTCTAAAACTGCGCCTGCAAAGGCCTAGTAATGCATGGGTTTGTCTCCCATGAGATGGTGTTCACGGTCTCAGGCCGCGGAATCCTTAAAAGGACTCCCACCGAATGTGAGTCATAGTTACTTCCACTAATTAACAATCGCGAATTCATTCGCAACACTAATTTCATTAATTATATAATATGTACAAAAGCGTACGCGTGAAGGCTGCTCCATTATGCGCAACACTAAGCTGAAAAAAAGAAAAAAAGAGAAAACGCGAACTGTAACGCAACACTACTCAAATCTACCGAATTTTGTAAGACGCAACACTAATCTAAAAAAGGGGTACAGCCAATCCAAGGCTGTACCACGGCAGCTGGTCCATAGCTGCCTTATGGACCATGGCAACTCCACTGGATCGTTTTTGGGCATTTCTATTGCAAAACGCGAATATTCATTACCGCAACACTAATTAGGAGGGAACTCTACAAACTAATGCAAAGCAATCGCGTATTTATAAGTCGCAACACTGGGAAACAATCGCGTTAATGTCATTCGCAACACTATCTTTAACAGACATGCAATTAAAATGCAGAAAAGGGGGATTCTCAAACCGTGAATTTTTTACTTGCAACACTAATTTCATTAATTATATAATATGTACAAAAGCGTACGCGTGAAGGCTGCTTCATTATGCACAACACTAAGCTGAAAAAAAGAAAAAGAGAGAAAACGCGAACTGTATCGCAACACTACTCAAATCTACCGAATTTTGTAAGACGCAACACTAATCTAAAAAAGGGGTACAGCCAATCCAAGGCTGTACCACGGCAGCTGGTCCATAGCTGCCTTATGGACCATGGCAACTCCACTGGATCGTTTTTGGGCATTTCATCATATATCGCAACTCTAATGCAAAACGCGAATATTCATTACCGCAACACTAATTAGCAGGGAACTCTATAAACTAATGCAAAGCAATCGCGTATTTATAAGTCGCAACACTGGGAAACAATCGCGCTAATGTCATTCGCAACGCTATCTTTAAGAGACATGCAATTAAAATGCAAAAAATGGGGATTCTCAAACCGTGAATTTTTTATTTGCAACACTAAAGCAATCAACATTAAAAAGCAAAACTCTATCTTAAAGCAATCAATATTACAAAGCAAAACTGAAATAATCTTAAAGCAATGTAAAAAGGAAACGCGATATTTAAAATTCGCAACACTAATATATGTATAAATGAAAATCGCGATAATCATGCACACGCAACATTAAATTGACTCGTAATAAATATTCATTCGCAACACTAAATTGAACCGTGGTCAATATTCGCAACACTAAATTGAAAACGCGATTTGCCCAAAATCATGGGGGTCACGGGCCCCCTCTTGTCCTGAAATTACAAAACTACAACTACAGACGAGCACAGTGACAAAGTAGTAACGATAATGATTTCCCATCCTTTTTAGCAAAAGGATGCAAAATCATTAGTAGATCCCCTCTTGAAAGACAGTTTGTCGGGGCTCTTCGGCATATAGCCTTTTCTTTCTTCGGGCGGTCCACCCACCTGAAACTTATATCTAAAGCTCGAGACTTGCAAATTCGCAAAACCAAAAAAAAAACCAATCAACAAAAAAGAAGAATCGCGAAACTCTAATTGACACGTGGACGAAAAAGGACTTTATATAAGTCGTTGTTCGTGCACACATGCCGTGCTCGAGCAGAACTTGTGCGTTTCGGGCCATCGCGATCGCGTATGACGACTTATGAAGTCGCCAAGAATTTGAAAAATTGTACAGACAGAATCGAAAACGAACGACATACTCCGTTCGTCGATTGTATCGTCAATTCTTCAAATATATTCCAGGTACAGGTTGATCACGCGAAATCGCGCCTACCCGACCAAGAGACTGTGACAACCTGCCCCGGCCCTATACCTACTTACGATCTATCACACACACCAGAAGGTATACTACCTACCTACCTAACGCTATATTTAAAAAAGGCAAAATCACATTCTCACAAAAATTCATTCCACGACCCCCATACACTCCACCCGGGCGCAAGACCTACACTAGAGAGAACGTCCCGGGACGCCTCCGACACCCGAGTTTCATCTCACATCACACTCTACGGTACGTACCATTTTTCACTGAAATCGTCTGGCAAGGCTAGCAATCATTGCGTATAATGATAATTACAAAATTTAATTAACTACTTTGATATAGAATATTTCATAATAATGGTAATAATCATGGTAATAGTAATGGCAATATAGTAATAGTAATGGTAATAATATTATTTGGTTTGTACGTTCATCGTACATCTTGTTGAATAAAATATTATTTCAAATTAAAAGTTAAATGAAAAATTTATTAAACCGACGCAATTCCACAGCCTAAAAACACACACACACCATATGTGGAGATTACGTCGTGCACGATATACTAACACAATGCCAGCCGCTAATAATTTTTATTCTTATGAACTAGGTCATCGCGCCCATTGTCTCTACCCATCCAAGTAGCACCTGGGCACGTGAATGGGCTTTGACAATAAACACGGAAGGGGTTAAATCTGAAAATCCTGATCTAGAAACATGATTAGCACATAAACATCTAACGGGCTAATATTTCACTATTTTAATTTAATAATAAAAGTGACTCGACTTTGTAAATATAAAGCTTTAAGAACAAATATTGAAAAGCGAAATAGAGCAACTATGACATAAACATGGTGCACTGCTAATATCAGCTGGCAACGAAGGGTCTCACGCCCCCTAGTCTTACGCCAGACGCTACATACCACCCACCCCGCCTGGACGTCGTAACGCCAGGACAGAATGCACCCCTTCGCTAAGAGCGCTACCCGCCCGTCCAACACGTTGCATCCAACGGTGTCAGATTGACGGACGCCCATAGTATAGACAAAAGGACTGCAGTTTAGAATATGGTAACATATTTTCATATGTTCCGTATTCTAAAACTGCGCCTGCAAAGGCCTAGTAATGCATGGGTTTGTCTCCCATGAGATGGTGTTCACGGTCTCAGGCCGCGGAATCCTTGTAACTAATTTCATTAAATAAATAATACATTGGATTGAGTTTAAAAACCAAAAGGATTCCCACCGAATACTAGTCAGTGCATCGTCATATTTACTCTCGCGCAACACTAATTTAAGAAATGCAAAATTTTAATAAAAAAGAATTTAATGTGTCTAATTAAGAATTCTTTACAATGAAACAAGAATTTATTCTGAAAATTAATAAAACATCCTCGGGCGACTTCCTCCTCAGAGTGAATTTTCAAGAATACGCAACATGTGTTGAAATAGATCACTCTGGCTTGGAAATCTACCCGTCACGAATTGTCTTCTTGCACATAAATTGTTCATTTTTTTATGAACGAATAAATAAGTTAAACTTCGCTATAAAGGAATTGAACTTTACTACTCGGAAAAAATTCTCAAATTATATTTGAATTTACAATATATAAAATGTAATTAAATTAATGTAAAAGCATAATTAATATGTATATCTAGTATACATATTATAAAACCAATATTATATCGATTTGAATCTTTATGATAACTAAATCAGATGATATCTGACTTCTCCTTTAAAGAAAAACTAAATAAAATTGTTTCTGTATTTACTTAATTTGAAAATATTTCATATTCCACGTTTTATTATAAAATTGCATTTAAAAGCATTCAAATATTTCATAAATATCTATTGAATTATGTGGAATAGAAATAATATTTAAACGCGAAGTGCAAGAAGACCTGGCCTGAACTAAATGAAATAAAACACAATAAAAATGTTACTACATATGAGTATAAGCATACCCATGGTCACTGTGCTCGCTAACCACATATACAACCAGTAGCCCGTGTCGATTCGGACCATTCGTCCTACGACAGGATTGGGCACCGGAGGAACCATAAAACATGCGACTCACCGTTCGCAGATATACTCTTCTTCCGTCAGTCAAACACCAGGTAGGGGGCTGCCTTGTAGGAGAAGACGGACGTCATGAAGAAAGCCATCAAGGATGTCCAGAAATTCATCTGTAACAAAAAAAGAAGAATTACGGTTAATTTTGAAAATTATCAATTCTTATTGTAGTAAAATTATATATAAAATTGGATTTTATAAAATATTAGCAATTAAAAAGAAATCTCAATTATCAAGTGTTGAAATTGTAAATTATTCTATTTTAATAAAAAGTGATTAAGTGACGTACCAAGACGGAAGTCGTGAAGAAAGCCATCATCAGGATACCCAGGAACTCGGCAAAATCAAAAAATTCATCTGTAACAAACAAAAAAGAATTACGGTTAATTTTGAAAATTATCAATTCTTATTGTAATAAAATTATATATAAATTTAGATTTAATCAAATATTAACAATGAAAAATAACTCTCAACTATCAAGTGTTGAAATTGTAAATTATTCTACTTGAATTAAAATTGATTAAATAAAGTAATAAGATACTTACATTCTTTCCTTATGGAGCAACGCCCAAGACTCCTCTTCAGTGGTGCACTGACTCTACTACCGGATATATCGAGCAATTAAAAAAAAAAAATTAAAAATAAAAATAAAGATATAAAGTACTAGTAACGCGACCGTGAATAATTTCCGGCGAACAATTGTGAAGACTCTACTTCCGCGATGGAAAAAGAACAATCAGAGCCGCGATGCTCTAGAAAATATTTTATAATACGCAGCAAACACTGACTCTACTTTCGCGTGATTCCTAATTGTACAAACGCAACTCTATTCAGGGCCAGTTCACCCTTGAAAAAATCAAAACATTGGAACTATGTTCGTACACACACTGACTCTACCGACCGCCTTGCGCGCGGCCACAACAATTCCTGGAAGAAAAGATTAATGAGGAGGTTGGGGATGGGTGGAAATATGTATACAAAAACAACATTCTTCCTATTGAGCGTTTGGTAAGGAAATACTGTTATTGAAAATATCTGTGTTCGTGAAATATCTTCAACGAACACAAATGTTGTTAAAGCTGAATATTGATCCTAGATTGAAATGAAATGTTTTAAATAATTGTAGATAATTATTTCAATGAATATTACAAGAATAAAAATCATCTGTTAATAATAGACTATTTTATTAAAGTAGAGGATTGTCGTTGTTAAAGTTGTAAGCATACTAAAAATTGTTGGAAACTCTATTACGTCGTGATTTATAAATTGTCTAAATTCTTTTCATTAAGCAAAGTTCAGTAATTAATCATGCTTAAACAGCATATGACTTTATAACGCATTTTCTACTTTAATTTAAACTTGCACCGAAAACTGTACATTATAATATAAAATTGTTAAAAATAATGAAAATGTAATTAAATAATTGCAAAAGAGAAGCAATCATTTACAGTAGAATACAAGTTGTTTCAATTTTGTTTTAATTTAAAACATACGTATCAAATTACTAGTTGAAATTATTTAATAAAATGAAAAGTTAGTGGTTCTTTTTCCGTTAATTAATCAAAGAAAAACAATTTCTCTAATTTTTCCTTTCTTGACGTTGGTACTAATTAATTATCAAAAATTCTTACAATTAACAACGACTCCATAAGAAAAGTGATAATAAATATTCATAATTGATTGCAATAAATTAAAACGTTACCAATTCCTTACGAAATTTTAAACAATGTTAAGTGGCATGGCATCGTATTGCGTAGCGTCTTTTCAGTGGCAACAAAATATCTGTAACAAATAAGAAATATACATTGGTATAAATAAAATTTAACCAATAGCAATTAAAGTTGATTAACTAACGATCGAGGTCTATAATTTATGTAAAATATTGTAATAGGTAATACATATATGCGTACCTAATACTACTGCGTATACGGAAGAACGCTCTCAAATACGTCTTACCACCTCGCCGTTCGCGACAGGAATGTCGCCACCGTCCCCTATGGCGGACGTTCGAGAGAGCTCGGCATGGAACCGAAGCACGTAAACGAAGAGGTCTCATAACATAGCACGACTCTCCACGAAGAACGTTGTTGGATTCTCGCCTGAAAATCAAAACATCAACAGTGTTCAAGAAATTATCGACATAAAAGGGAAATAGTTCAGATCATGCTGTTCCAATCTCAAGTTCAATTCACGACAAGAGTAAAAAATTTCATCTCACGTATTTCTGAAGACTGTGTGAAATTGATGGCAGACATCATGCAGCTCGACTTCTCTCCAAGTTGTCTTTCTGTTTTTCGTACTTTTTATATCAGAAACACAATTTAATATAATATTTTAATGCAATTTATTCTAACTTTCCACGGACGCGTGCTCACAGGACGAAGTTACGAAGGGGAAGTGACGTGCGGAGCTAGTCCTGCGCACGTGACTAATACCGACGATTCTGATTGGTCGATTGGTGGTAAGTAACTGCCATTGGTGGAGATTATAAACTGTGTACTTCAAAACTTTAATACTCAAATAAACGTTTAAATAATAAATACAAAATAGAAAACTAACTGAATAATGAATAAGAAAAAAGAATATTAATTTAATATGTAAAATTACTTTCAATAAATGCAGCAAGATGCACCATAAAAGTTGGAAGGAATGACTACATAATCCGGTAAATTACCGACTGTCATTTGTTACTATATTCTTGGTTTTTTGTGAGTAGATGGCTCTAGCAGTTTAATGTTCAAAACGTAATCTAATGGTACTCCAAAGTTACATTTATATTCCATCTACAATAAAGTACAGACTGACAAAGCTGCAAAAATTACATCCAATGTAAAGAATGAAAGAAATATACTTAGATAACCTATTAAAAAACATGCATGAACTGTTCTTTCTTTGCCGACGAAGGCGGCAAAAGTGACCCCCTACAGCTTTTGCACGGACTTTAAATATGCCTGCATATCCCCTCTTCTGTTGAATAATTAATGGTGGGGTATACTCACTGTACTTGTTAATGGGACGTTGTCACGTGGAAAGGAAATGTAACAAATGTTTTGTACTTTGTTATTTACTATTATTATCATTACGTTTATATTGTTCCATTAAGTCAAAGTAATTAAAAATCAATTACAGTAACATTAGTAAAATAATTTATAGTTTCAGCTGCATAAAACCATTATACTATATGCATTACCTTTAGATATTAGATTAGTACTTTTATTTATTAATAATTAAGAGTTAGTGTTGATCAATTATTTACTTTACGTCATATATTTCCTACTTAATGTAATAACAATAGCTACATGGTATTTTTAATTACACACCTGTTCAACCATTAGGTACTTTCGGATAAGAAAACAGGTGATTTCTATACGCTTATCGCGTGGAGAATAAGAACTCCATTTTGCAGTGTGGTGATAATATTTTAAATGGAAGGAAGTCAAAAAAGACAGATGTTACATCTTAATAATGTATCGTCTAGTATTGTGTTCGTTAAAGAAACTCCAATTGAAAATCGTTTATTAACAACAACTGCCCTTGATAAAACAATTCAATTGCAAAAAATAATACTTAATGCAACTATTTCAAATAAAAAATATATAATATTATTGAAATAATGGTGGAGATAAAAATTCATCTGAATAACTGCTGAGTTCTGTTCGCAGTCGGTCGTGTGGTGGGGATGATGTTAGGGAGATTGCTGCCCGTGGCCGATACCAGATTTCTGTTCGCGTTCAGTCGGTGCGTGCTAGCGGCTCGGGTCGGTCGTTCCCAGTATCCTGTATCGTTCTCGCTCTCTTTACACAATTAGCCGCTTCGTGCTTTAAACGCGTGTTTCATTAATGGTTTTCTCTATAAAATTATTAAATTCTCTGTGAAAAATTCACGGTGCAACGTCTGGTAGTGAGACGAAAGCCACTCTATGATTCCGGCAGACGATACCAATCCTGGCTCCACGATCAGGAATTAACAAGGTAAGTTCAATACTTTATTAACTGTCATGGTTGTCGAGAAACACGTGGACCATTGTTTTATGAATGACAATGATAATTTTGTAAATTTATTACGAACAAAGTGCTCGTACCAATGCTCGTACCAGTGCTCGAATAATCTTCGAAATTATATTTTAGAATAATGCCCAATACTAATACTAATACTAATAGTATTTTGAAGTAATATTTTTTTTCGCATGAAATATCCCTGGATACAAACGAAAATTACTTGATATGGCCATGGGGTGGTTATGGTTATAAAAATTATAAACGATCTTTTTTGTCGACCGAGTTCGCGATACCTTTTCGCAGGATTACGCGGGAAGTGTTTTGATTGGTCGCCGGTAACGTGACAATGTTAATTCGTATATGACAGATTTCTTTGAACAATTTGAAAACTCATGAAACCATATTATACATTATGGAAAAATTTAACCAAACGAATTATATACTGTTTATTCTTGAATATTTTAAACGAGATTTAATTGGCGGGGTTTTTTCGTACGCATGTGCAAAGTATGTATTAGTTTAAGGAAAGCAGGGAAAGATGTCGGTAAACAGAAATATGAAAACAGTGTGTACGTATGGAAAGAAGGTTTTTTTTATCGTAAAAGATAATTGAGGTATTGTTTCTTATCTTGGACGTTTCTTATTCGTGCGAGCAGCACGAATTATGTATGCAGTCGTGTTAACGATTGTTGAGTACTTTGTTTAAAGAATACGCGCGAAAAACGAGGTTAGATTCGAAGCATCGTTATCGCACCGCCAACTTATGTAATATTTATATATTTTTTATTTTTAGTACACGATGCTAGAATCTGACGATCATTTTTCTTTCTACTATTGACATTAATAATCAAAGGTGGTTTAACTCGATATTGACGGAAATTAAAAAATTATTCCTGAACTCCTTGTTAGTTCTTACAGTTACTTTATTTAACAAATGACTGCCAGGAAATAGAAGGTAGCATCATTAATAAATGCTTCATTTTAACATTTATTATAATAATATTTAAATAGGGATTTAAATCACAAATTTACCATACGATCGATTCGGAAAGTTGATAGATTCTCTAAAAAGAACGATGACTACGTCCTTGATCAATTTTGGATCAATGATGTCTTTCTACACGTGTTCCTTGGCATCGCCAAGCTAATATTGCAAAATTGTTCACTCCGGTCAATCCATCTTATAAAATGAATGTTTCGTTTGACCATCAGACAGATTGTTTCTAACAAAAGTAACAAAACTAATTTAGTAGTACTTTGAGCATAACATTGTTTTGAAATTATTTACAAAAATATTTGTTAGTTGCTCGTAAAGTATATAGCTTGTAACAGATAAGATTATTTCAAAACTAACTTATTTTACAAACACTTCAATTATTATTTAAAAATTTGTAGAACAACATTTGATTATTTAAATTTTTTTAGAAGGAAATAAGATTTACATATTGAACAATTTTTTCCATTCTTTTGGAATTGCAAAAAGTTCGAAGAAACTACTCAACCTAGGGACCAAAAATGGAAGCCGGTTTGGATGTTCTTCGAACAGAGGCTTGTTTTACAAAAATCATTATTCCCTTCCTCGTTGCGTCCCCCTGGTCGTCGGCTCTTCCTTTTTTTTTTTTTTTTAAACGACTCCGCCTGTAAATTATTCGTATTCTCATGCATTAACTCTGAAGGCCGTAAATAAAGGTTAAACGAACTTCACGGCTTTTTATAATCAGACTTCACTTCGGGCTGAACTTAATTAAAAGTCCATAATAATCAAGCTGAAGTTTGGCGGCGTTACTTTCAAACAATACCGTGTTTGAATTTTTCCATTTTTCTTCTTGATAAAGAAATTAACGACATTGCTTTGATCTTTGGAGCAGCTGACGTACACTTACAGACTTTCGTCTTATTTGCATATTTAGTGTCGTTTGGAGTTTGGGGTTATCAGAAAACTAACGACATTCAATTTTTCATAATTCCATCTTCTCCTTATCCGTCTTTTTTATTACATAGAGTCGCATCGATGTGCGATTTTGAATCTTCTCGAGCGTTGTTTGCCGATGATCTCGAGGTTTCAACATTACAAGACGAGAGGAGCCTTCGTAAGCAACGAGACGAGCTGGTTCGTCGTCGATTTTGCATTCCGAAGCATTGCGAAGTAACGTGACACTCGTCGCCGATCTTAGATCTAAACGTGTCCGATCTGAATTCGTTAATATCTACCTTCCATTCGTTCATTTTTATTTTTTTCTCCGGTGATTAGGTGCAAGCTATTGCATCTCCACCAACGCATCCATTTTTATAAAAAAAATTATATTTTTTTCATCATCATTCAGACGTAATTTAATTTGTTAAGACTTCATATTTCAAGACGCTCGTTGTGTGTCATCGATTGTTTCAGATATTTAACGACGCACCTGGTGCGTCGTCTGCTTAGGGTACACAGATATCACTACAGATTGATTTTTTTCGAAGTTAGAATGACAATTTCGTGAAGACATCACGTTTAAATCCAATGAAGAGGGCAATGCACGATAAGAAGATAGCACGGTATCTATATGGGAGTTTTATATTAAAGTTTAGATCAGTTTTGGAGCTTCCGTTCTAAATGTATCCAAAAATTTGTACGATACGATTAAGTGCCGCATTATATTTCAATTTATCAATCTGTATTAAGAATGGAGAAGCTGGTTTATATTTAGAAATTTGAAAAATTCATCTTTAGTTTACGAAGCTTTCAGCTTAGAATCCTTGATTCGAAGATTAATAATTCTATTTTGAATTTCTTTCGAATTAACCATCAAGTGGTGTTCATTTTCGTAGCTTCGAATGTAGAACACTTTGCCTTGCAGATACTCGAGATTCTCTCTTTTTTTTTCTACATAATTATTCGTGAAAATGTTGAACGATGCCAGGTCAGAGTTTCTTCAAGGACAGACTATTGGGTGCTTCTTTCAATTGAGGATGATCAACAGTCTCAATGTCCATGGAAAATTTCGTACTCGATGCATTTGGATAAGCAGTGGGTCACTGCAAGTATTCTTCTGTCCTATGCATATTTAAAGCCCCGTGTACACTTGAATTTTAATCGTCTGAATTTGTATTTAATTTAAATTTAAATGTTACTTTTAGATTAACCTACATTATAGTAGGTAATTAGTAGAGTAGAACGAAATCGTAATAATTAGTGAAATAGTGGCTTTTGAAGAAAAAATAATCAGAATTCAATTTCATCCGAAATCTACGATGCACGAAAAAGATGCAGAGAAGTATTTTTCAAGGAAAAAATAGTTGTCAAAAGCTCGTCAGGAGGAGACGTTCCAAATGTTTCCCCGAATTTATCACTGGTTATATCTTTGTTTATGCCAGACGGTGGATCCGCAAACGGTCGGGGCACGTTCGAATTTTATTCGATTCGTTGGATCGTGGCGCCGGAATGCGAATTGAAATTTAATGAACGCCACTACTTTGAAGATCGTTAAATAATAATATTTGACTAGAACGTGTGTCGTCCACGCGTATTAATTAACACATTTCACGTAACACAGTATTTCAACTATTTAACAATTTTAATTTTTTTCCCTATTTTATACTCCGATAAAATTGAAAAAGAATTTGCTTCTAATAAACATCGACGGTTCGCGTGGAATGTAGTAAGATTTAGCATGTGCACGTGTTTGCGGTTTTCGAGCATTTATAACCCTCGCGAATTTGCCTAAACGATCTCTGCATGGTGGATTTAGAACGAGCTCACAACACGTTTGTGTAATTAAACATGCATTGCAATAGCATCTATTTTTTTCTTTCTAAATATTCTTTTTTTAACCAACCAATAATATTATAGAAAATATAGATGAAGCGGCAAATTTGAATAAATTTAATGACGGAATGAATTATTATATTAAAATCAATGAACCGAGTGATCGTACGAAAGGGAAAAGATCGTAGGAGCCAAAAAAAGCTCACTATTTGAAACGGTATTTCGCAAACGTCGATCGTTCACGGCGCGCGCGAAACTATGCGTCAGCACGTTAGAACCGGCAGACAGAAATTCACGGACAAAGATTGATCGATCGATGGATCGGGCTAGGAAAGGTACGCGACAAGAATAGTTTGACCCAGACCTTAAGTGACTCCGAGGTCAGCAGCCGACGTCGAGCGCCGCTTTTATATTTTGCCCGGCAACGTCGTCGTGGCCGCAGACTTAACACTGTGCCTCTATAACGCTTCTCTCCTCTAGCTTTCATTACCAGCCCGGTTATATTGCTCTCGTGATATCGCCATGAAGAATAGTAGCCACTATGTTGCACGCAAACCGCATCTGTGGTTTCTCTGTACCTTTTACTCCTTTTAATAAATCACGATTCTTTGATTTCGCGCACCGATTATGTTTGCAAGTATCTTCTGTAATGCACACTATCGTTTGTATACACTGCTGATCAGAAGTGGAGAGTATTTGATTAAAAATTATATTTTATTTTTAAGTAATTTTAAAGACACAGGGTG
The DNA here is from genome assembly GCF_907164935.1 of Osmia bicornis bicornis. Lineage (NCBI taxonomy): Eukaryota > Metazoa > Arthropoda > Insecta > Hymenoptera > Megachilidae > Osmia > Osmia bicornis. The sequence goes on from NC_060222.1 coordinate 4,762,726, forward strand.
GTTTGATTAATTTATTATTTGAAAGGGTTGTTTTGAGTATCCTTAATTATTCTTTTATTTGTGAAAATAGAAAATATATTTCATGATGAAGTCATTATATTTTGAGTCATCTCTCCTCTGTTTTTATTCAATCTATTTTTTACCCCAATTTTATTCTTCATCCTCCAGACTGATCATATTTATCCTCAAACAAATGCAAAGTTAAAAATTACCATGACTCATTTCATGATTGGTCTTTTTATAAATCGCACGTTATCGCTCAAAGGTCTGTGACCACTTACCTTTATGGATCCATAAATCATTCCATAGATCCTCGAAGAGTTCATCGCACATTGATCAGTGATAAAAAATTTTTTCAAACGATAGAGAAAGACACGAGATGAAAGGATCATTCGATAAAATACATGAAAGAAATCATTGAGTGTTATTTGCTTTAGAAGTTAGGCTAATTACCGATTCGGTTAAAGGTTAATTAAATTGCATCTTAGCTTCTGAAGCAACGCGAAAACTTAACCAGACTAATTCGTGCTGGTTCGATGTAATGCCTACTCGATTTATGAACAACCAGCACACACGCTGTGATTTCTTTTTTTTTTTTTTTCTTGCTCGCCTTTGCAATCCTCCTCGATGGCTGTCGTAAATTAGAGCTCAAGGGCTCCGCGCCGCAAAAGCGTTTCGTTTTCTTACTGCAAACGTGAAACGATATTTTAACGTTATTTTTATCTGAAATCTTGATTTTTCCTGATTTTTGAACGTACTATTTTTAAAAGTAGGATTCTATTTAAAATTGTAAATGATTTTAATCCTATATTAAGAAAAATCAAGACTATAATGGAATAATGTAAAGAAAACGATTCAATTTCAAATAAATTACCATCGCCATATTTAACAAGTTTATCCCTTAAGTTCATAAGAATGTTAATAACAGTTACCGACAGTTTAGGTGATTTTCAACGGAATTAATCGTAGACCGAGTCAATTATTTCCAAATTAACGTGAGCCTTGCTCGATCCAATCAGCGACGCGTCGATTAATCGCGAAACCTCGTCTCCAAGATACGATCGGAAATTTATTTGCACGGTGGTCTCTGTGTCGTTGCGATAAGAAAACGACGCACCGCGTCGTAAATGTTTAACGCGGCACGAATCGGTTTCACGGCGATTCGCACGGTTAAATTGCTCGACACGGAGAAATCATCTTTGGCCGATGGCCTCATCACGGAAATGATTTTCCTGCGAAGGAACACCCTTTCATCCTTTGTCCCACTCCTTTGCTTTTCCATTGTTCCTTCTCTGTTAGCAAAGATGGGGTTCGATCCAATTCACACTCACGAGACATCGATATTATGAAAATAATTTTTTAAAATAAATAAGAAATTAAAGATGCTTCATGGAACATCGATGATCCATTAAAATATCCTATTTATTTCTGTTTCCAGGATTCTATTTAACCATCGAACAACCCACGATCCCCCCCGAATGTCAGACCATCAAACACCACCATCGTCGAATCCATTTCATCGTGTACCTTAACAACTCCTCTGTCCAGGATAATTCAGCCTGGAGAATGACTACTTTTTAACGAAAGAATCTCACCGAATCAGATGTTGAGCGTGCTGATGGTGTAACAACAAGGACCAAGGTATCGGGCATCGGAGATAACGACATCTCGAAGTAGATATCTCGCGGTGCAAGGCGAATCGAAGATCGTACGTGCCTCTTAATGGGCATTCCGCGGATCCTGGTTGGATTTAGCTGGCTGGAAACAGGATTCAAAGAGGAGCCTTGAGATCTCAAGTTGAGGGGGTACTCTATGGGCGATCGAGGGTGGCGAATGACCCCCTGCTACCACGAACGGACGAAAATGATCGACTGACCGTTCGAGTGTAACCAGAAAGGTTCAATCTTCAGTGGTGGATATCGAATAAGAAGCGAGTAAATGTGTTCAGCCGGCAGAGGAGTCGTAGACATGTCGCGAATCTCCAATCGCGCCTCAACTATCGCTGCCATACTGAGTATCTTGCTGCTCGTTGTGTTCCTGGTGGTGTTGTGGACTGGTATACGCACCACCAACGGCCGAGCTTCCGGTATAGAGACTTTCGATGGATTCTGGAAGGAGATTTTGAACGAGACTACCACTGGACGGGCTGTCTTCGATGAGGAGAGCTTCAGCAATGAAGGTAGGATTTCTTTTTTATTTTCTATCGGAGGAGACAGTTTGAAAATCTGCAAATAATAGTACGTATGGCGTTCTGGAGCAGCCTTCCCTAGGGAAAATTTTATTTAACGATTAGTTCTAAATTACTCAAATTTGAGTTTCAAAGTTTTAACTTCATGGATAGATGATCAATTTCACAAAGTATATACACAGGTGAAGCAGTCGAAATGTATTCAATGATCGGAGAAGTAATTCGAGTATCATCAGACAGGAACAGAGGAGTTGTGAAAGATCCGTTAACGCGTTTAGTCTCTCAGTCAAGGTGTGCAACAGCTCTCAGGGAAAGCTAGAACTTCCAGACGTCCTTGTAAGGCCGCTGCTCCAAAGCACCCACACCTATACCAAACACCCACACCGACATATGCGAGCATGAACCTTTATTCACTGCCGACCATACTCATATTCCTACCCAACCTGTACATACGTTCTAAGTACTCGTATTGCCTGGACGAGACTCCTTCGTTGTACACCTGATGATGCTTCGGCGAATCGTAGTCAGCATTCCTCTGAGAATTGAAAAATTACCGTTGAATTCGTGATCCTTGCGATTCATACTCAGCCAGGGTTAAAATTGAATATTAATCGGTAAATTTTCTGTCGAGTTTGAGAAGGAAAATTTATATATTTGTATTTTTCCATGGCCAATGTTTCGGATATTTATGCAAAATTCCAAATAAATTCGATCGTCCCATAAATACAATATTATCGTTAGATTCTTCCGGATTTATCCAGAGAAATATTAAATTCGTGTAATCAGAGGATCGCCAGCGGTCTCGTAATAAACATACACGATACAACGACGACTTTATCCGTACATATGGACGCATAATTATTTCCATGGCTTCCCAGATAGCGGCACGCACCATAACGTTTGCCTACACCTTTCGTTGTCCCCTGCACCGCCACTAATTTCGCACAGTTTATTAGTTTCGCGATGGCCCGTTATCTCTGCTCATCTTTTCTCGCGAATCAGTGGCTTCGTGGCTCGATCAAGAATTCTCTTCTCGGTTAATCTCTAACGGGTACTAATTACACCCGACCGTTGATTATTCCTTGATCCCACGATTTGTTTCAACCGACTAGTCGTCTCCTTTCTTGTTGAAATGTCGTGCCGCTGATTTTTCGATTAAACAAATCGTAATTTATGTCTCTTGATTGGTATCGCCTTTAATTGAAACTAGAATTAATGAAGGGTAATTGCGTGGGGTCGAAATTGACTGAGAAATTCAGCTCTTTCTAAAATGTTATAAAATGAAAGAGACACTGTTTGTGACGAACAGTTTTCTGAATGAACGCTGGTAGCGATTACTATATATCTTAAGTTATTCATTCAAACAAAGATACGTGCACTTTGTATCAATGGAAAAAAGGAGTGAAGCAAATTCTAGTCAAGGGAACGAGGTCGTCAAGTCGCGAGATTGTGAAAGTTTTCTGTATAGATTTCCCTCGCAAATCCTCATTATTCTCAAGTAACACTTGCTTTTCAATGCAAGCGTTGATTTAAAAAAAAAAATCATATGATTGCACACACAATTAATTTGGAAAAATTATTATAGCAATAGCAATCGTAGATAATCCCCCATGATATTTTCATTCGAGATGCATTTAATATATTTCACGGATGTTCAGTAAATTTATCATTCATTTTACTTGTGCTGATGTATGCCTAGCTGGCAAGGAAGCGAAGAATCATCAAACCTCAGGTAAATTCGACACTGTAGTCGGGTCATGTTTAACTTGACGTCACAGAATAGACGAACTTACAATCGTAATGATAAGTCGACGAGATAAGAACATGAATGTTTGAATACTTAAAACGTACGCGTGTTACACCTTTTTTTACCTGATAATGACTACGTCATTAAAACAGGAGAACCAGAAAATTAAATCTCAAAGAGAACCTTTTTTTTATCATTTTAAACTCAAAAAGTGGAGAATAATATGGAGTGAAAGAATTTGTTTCCCTTTGTTTTATTTAACAATAAAATCAGAAAATTAAATCTCAAGGAGAACTTTTTTAAATCATTTTAAAGTCAAAAAGTAGAGAATAATATGGAGTGAAAGTATTTGTTTCCCTTTGTTTTATTTAACAAGCGTTTGATTTTCATTCATTTTTCATTTTTCCCAGGCTCACATTCGCGACTCCGTGTGTCGTTTTTAATTCGTCTGATAAGACTTTAATGACCATAGATAGCGGGACTCTCGAGTGTGATATCTTTCCGGCACGATCTCAAAGTCGAGCGTTGACTCGTTGGCTCCTCTATTTGCATATTCATCTCTCAGATTTATTTCGAGAAAACACGTGCTTGTACTATTACGTAAAAATAACATGAGTTCTAGAAATTCAGACTACGGTACTTACAAATTGATTCATTTTCAATGAGTCCGAACAGGTGTTTCCAATATCCGCCTGTATCCTCTTCAAATTAATATGTACGTTTCATATTTCAGAACACTTTGATTAGTCAAAGCTAGGAATTTGTCTTGAAAGGGTTATTATAATCGTTCTAGAGAAACTGTTAAAATTAGTATCCCAGGATCTACAACTTTAGGTGGTCCTTAAGGTTGGTAATGGAGTTTTAATAGTTTTAGGTGGAACCATGGTTGGCAGTTGGAAATATCTAATTTTAAGCTGGTCATCGTAGCTAGCACCCTAGGATCTATAATTTTAGATGGATCGTTAGAGTCAATAGAGGTTCTATGATCATTAGTTCCAAATTCTCAAGTAGATAATTATATTTTCTAGCCAAGGATATTAAATTCCAATTATGTTTCATGTTATAAAAAAATTTAGAGAATTATTTTCAGTAGTATAAACTAGCATTCATAGTTCCATCTATCTATATCACTAATTATTACTTTTAATTAAACACCTCCAACTTTCTGCTGACTGCTCTCAAAATCACTTGCCTTGGAAATTAAACAATCCGTCCTGTAGTCATTGATTTCAGAACGACCCGGATTGTATCGTACGAGCTTTCGTTCTTTATGCAGCGTGCAGAAAAGGCACGTGTAAGCACGTCTGCACGAAGACATGTAAAGTTGTAGAAACATTTCTTGTTACACGCAAACGTGAACACGCGTGCATGCTTCAGCGTGTTAGGTCAGCTTTAACAGTAAAGGAACTCCGGCGAGGAATATTAATAAGCAGAGGTTGAAAATAGCCCTTGCAATTGGGGGTAAAAAACGGTAACGTTAGTTGGAAATTTTCATTCGCAAAGATAAACAACGAATACACAAAGGTTTAGTATATTTAGACCGTCCAAGATTCAAAGATTAAAAAAAAAGAAGACCAGAGGCTCGGCAGGTGAATGGGTTTCAAGAGGTTCGAAGTGTATCCAAAAATATTCTGCTATCGAGGTGTGTTTCAGAATCACAACGATGATCAGTATGCAAACGAGATGAGCTCGCGGAGGGAAATTGAAATTGAACATCGATTACGAAACATCGAAATCAGCTTACCTACCGCATAATTGTGGAATCTGGGATTTAGAGTTGTCTTCTCCGTGAAACGGAAACTAATGCCGATCGATTAGCGATTAACTCTGGATTTGTCTGATGATTCAAGTTTACCCAACCGGTCGACTAAAATGGACCTAAAGGTGGATCTTTTATTCAAATAAAATTAATCTACCAGCTTAGAAAGTTTTTTATTACGTTCA